>NC_090444.1:1016773285-1017080951 GCF_031143425.1 Pleurodeles waltl | reverse complement strand
CTCTTCTGACCATATGTGACGAAAAATGTGGTTTCAACACCTTCTCCACGTGTTCAATTTCGGATCGTTCAGGAAGAAAATGACCATGTATCACCAGAAAAAAGGTAACTACAAACCCCATCCATACAAAAATGGTCATCACAGTCATAAAAAGCCACAGATAGTTCCAAGGAACAACAAAATATGTGTTTTTGAGCCAACACAGCAGCCTACGGGGACCCAGGGCTGGTGTTGAATCGGACGAGGAGTCCGACACAGTATCATCAATGGTGTTAAAGCAGCCCGAGGTAGTTCTCGCAAAAGGTGCAATCGTAAACAAAGAAGCAGATGGTGGCTCTCGCCTTGGCTCGCTATAAACCACATGTTCAGTAACATCAGTAGAACTTACAGCAACTTGATCAAAAGATTCCAAATTATTCGCCGTCAGTGGAACAATCGCAAGATCAGCTTCCACCCTCCCCAAGCTCGGAGAGGAAATAGAGTCGGTGCAAATCACCTGCAGCGGAACTTCTTCCCCAGTAGTGAGAGGGATTCCAGAACTACTGGGTGTCCCTCTTGGTCTGCTGTGCAGAATCGGCCACATGTTGTAACTTGACATTATCAATGGAAACAAAGCGATTTCCTTTGGCCCCTTGCACCAGTGGCAACATTTCAGTTCTTGTGCCTCGGATCCCTAGCACAGGGACAGGCACCCGATAGGAAGGACCAAATTCTTTTTTCACTGTGACCTTTTCATGCACTAGATCCCCAATCCTGGGAATCCAACCAGTAGGCGTTACTGGTTCATCCTTAATTCCTGTGGAGGCAGCACTGGCAGAAGAGTTATCTTCACGGAATTGTTGTAAATCCTGCAAAACAGTGACACGATCATTTATGTCAAAGGGCGTATCTGCCGTCTCCACACCAGGACCATCTAGATCAGAAACATACATTTGTGTTCCAAACAGGCACTCATATGAAGTACGACCCCCCAGGGACCTTCTAGGCAAGTTATTAGATGCTCTCTGTACTCCATACAGGTGGGCTAGCCAACTAAGACCCGTACCTATAACTCTGGCCTTTAAGGATTGCTTTAAATCGTGATTTAAACGCTCCACAACAGAATTTCCCTCGGGATGAAATGGAGACGAGAACTGGAGCTGGACCCCCAACGAAGCCATGGTGTCCCTGAATGCTCTAGAAGCAAAAGCAGGGCCCTGGTCCGAATGAAAAGCCGCAACTGCATATGTATCAAAAAAGATGCGCAAATCTTTAATAACAGTTCGAGCGTCAGCTGAGCGCTGTGGCCAGACCCACACAAATCTGGAGCACGAATCTACAGCAACCAATATATATTTTGTATGCATTATCAGGTGTCAGCGGACCACAATGATCCAAGTACACACACTGCAAAGGTTTATTTGATATTAGAAGGGGCGTCTGCTGCGGGCGTTTAGCCGTGGAAACTTAAATTTGTTGGCAGACATCACGACAAAGGACATACTGCTTTGTCTCTTTATAGAGACCAGGCCACCAATAACGAGCCTGTAACAACGAAATGGTGGCAGCCACGCCAGCATGTGCAGATGCCGCCCCTTCATGTGCTGCAGAAATCAATCGAGGTCGCTCAATTTTATTGGGCATTTCACGTACACCAACGCCTGGGATTTTAACTACAGCGTTAAGCATACCACCCATGCAGTAACTATATTTAGAAGGGAATCCTTTAGGAAACGGCGTGCCATCAGCCGTAGCCTTTATGGCAGCCAAAATCTCTGTGTCTGGTTTGGAACTCGAACGAGTTACTGCGGCTACAGTGGCAACTGCCACTGCCGATTTTGCGCCTTCAGCCAAAGAATTTCCAGCAACGTGTTTTCCAACACACTGGTGTCCAAGTGTATGCACAACATGGACTTTAGGAAGCATTTCCTTCAGATCCGCAACCTTCCCCCACAGCAATTTGTGTTTAATGGTGTTGCCTTTTGAATCTCTGAACCCATTCAACCTCCAGTAGTGTAAATATTTATTGAAAGACTGAACACAGTAATAGGAATCACACACCAGCAACGTGAATATCGCCGGATCCGCGTGTTCCAAAGCTAACAATAGAGCTTTCAGCTCAGCCAACTGTGCCGTAAAATCTCCCAAGGTCTGCGTATAAGTATGTCGGGGGCAGAACACATCTCCTTCCATATAGCCGCTCACCACCGCACATGCAGCAGAATACTGTTGTTTCATCCCAACCGCTGGCTGTGCAGAGCCATCGGTATACATGACCACCTGATATTGGTCAATAGGCAATGTACCAGCGGGAACTGGGTACTCCATTTCATACTGAAGAAATTCTTGAGTCTGCAGTTTAGGGTCAAATATGAAATCTACATCAGTGGCTGTCAATGACGTTGCCCATTGTATCCATCGCGGGTGTAAAGCTTTCGAATTAGGAACACTTGCTTATGTAACAGCCTCTAAGGCTGGAATCGGGGAAACGACAATGATGCGTTGGCCCTGGGCAAGAGGTCGTTCTTTAATAACAGCCATCTATACAGCAGTGAGTATCTTTTCAGTTTGTGCAAAACGTTGTTCTGCAGCCGAATACAAGTGGGACTTGTATGCTATCGGGACTGTCTCACCCTCATTAAAGGTGACATATGTAAACCCAACGGCACCAGGTATTACCCTGATGACCAGATGCGTCTTATTGTCCCGAGTATGTAAATGTTTTACTGCTAAGAGATCAGTTTGTAAATCTCGAAGAATATGTGTATGCTCATTCGTCCAAAATCTACATGTAAAATTCGGGCGAATCAACTCGTATAATGGTTTTATACGTGTAGCATAATCAGGAATGTAAGTTCTGCCAAAATTTAGAAACCCCAATAATGACTGGAGTTTCCGAACCGTATTAGGAGGCTGCAACTGAGCACATTTCTCCAAAAAGTGTGGCGCTAAGCTCTTCCCTTCATTCGACAAGTCATAACCCAGGAAAATGATGCTGAGGAAGGCAATTTTTTATTTCTTAAAATTTAATTTGTAGCCAATATCAGCAAATCCCACAACAATGCGCGCTACGCGCCTTAAATGTTGCAGTAACTCATCGTCCGTCAGATATATATCATCAACATATGATAACGCTTCAGGGTCCAAAGGAATAAAATACATCCAGGGCAAAGTGCACGAAGGCCTAAAGCCCGAAGCTAACGCGCAAAGGATACATGAAACTGACCACACTACACCCTCCCCTTGTCGGTAGCAAGTGGTTCTAATCAAAAACAAGAAACAATAATATGCCCCAGATACAAAAATATACAAAATACATTTCGACAAGTCCAGAGGACATCAAAGCATAAATGGATGTCTAAATTTGTAAGCATGTGACGGTAAAGCCAAATTATTAAAATGGCAATTATAAAAAATCAAATTCTTAAATGGAAGCAACGGAAAGCAGGAGATCCTCCACCTCGACAGACGTCAACACTGGAAAATCCACGCCAAATACTATCATGGAGCAGGTGTGCTCCAAAGACCCATAACCATCCAGGGCGGCACCCCGTCCAGGGCCTATGAATGAGACAATACCATCTTCCTCCAGGAAGGAAATCTCCTAAACTGCCTCACGAAGCAAACGCAACCGCAGTGCACAAGTCTGGGAATGAGCCCTAATTGTGAACATCAACAGATCAGTATCAGCCACTGGGGGGCGCTGCAGTGAGAGACAGAAAGCCAGTGCATGTTAAAACGAGCACCAAAGGCACCGAAACACGGGCTGCACACAATCCAAAACTGGTCGGAATGACAGAGACCAGTCACACTCCAACTGTCCCAGGAGTGTTGCTCCGAAATGCTGCATCATGCGTTCACGACACAGCTGCGCTGACGGGAGCGCCAATTTGGGATCTCGTTGCGGTGGGACAGCCATTGCGGAAGAACAACAGCAACAGCAAAACACCAGCCAACAAAGCCAGAGTAATCGGAAATCCCCCAAAAATGCTTCAGAAAATAGAATGAATAGCCGAAGGTATCAAACCGAATATGGAAGAGAAGGAATGAGCAAAACCAACACCAACGGCTTTAAAGAAATGTGCAATTCCAGCAGTGCTGGACGCATCAAATACACATACCACGAGTTCACCAAAGTGGCTCGGAAAGTTAGTATTTAAAAGGGACTGTATTTCCGCCGATGACATCGCCACCTGAAGCGCGTAGGTTTCGCGTGCAGATGTGAGGGCCACATGCTTTGGAAACAATAGAGCCTTTAGCCGACTCAACTTGTGGAAATTAATCTTCAAAGTAGCAATGTGAGGCCAGATGTCTGCTACCTCCCTAAATTGAGTGGGGGGAAACAACACATTCCCGCAGCACGTAACGGCCTTGGTGACAAGGACCACGTAAACTATTCCGACGCGCATTCCACAACAGGCTTCACTGTTAAGAAGGACGTAGCTGCCGTTTGAAAGCACCTGGAACGTGTTTTTAATCACGGGGACTGGAACTCCCTTTAGATAGCAAGCCAAATTCGCAACTGAGGCATTACACGCCCCATGCAAGGATAGCTGCTTACAAACCATCGAATGGCTGACAGAAGTTTCACATTCGCTGGCGCTAAGAAAAACCTCCTTCATCCCATTAAGACATCTGTATAAAAAGGGAAGTTCCCACACCTCATGTATGTAACTGTCTCCCAATTTCTCATATCTGCCCACCGGAATATGCCTCAAACAAGAAGTGAATTGCAGAGTAGAAATAGGCAAATTTATAATCCCGTGTATTAACCATTCAGCTGACGGAATCTCAGCCACAGTAAAAGGCAATTTTTCCAATTTTTCAATATTCAACATGACATACGTCGCTTCCTTTTTAGCCATCAGCTGCTGTTGACGTGTCAAATTGAAGGAAAAAAATATCTCCATGGCTCTGATGTGTTGCCATGGAACGCGACCCGCCTTCAATGTCTGTAGAGTCCAACCCAATTGCATAACGGACCGCATCTGACTCTGCCCATGATATAAAGAAGACATATCTGAACTTATAATGTCGATAGCAGAGGAAACAATATTATCAATCGTATATACTCGGTCGGACAGGGTATGCATTCCATTATCCACAACAGACAATGCCTGTTTCAAATTCTCCTGATCTATCTGCCTCAACCGGGCCGCTGCCTCCTGTTGTGAAAGTTTCCATATCTCATTGTACACTTCATACAAAAAACTTTTCCTCCGGGGCACTCTTGGGCCTGACAAAAAATCTTGCAAGTCAGTATAATTAGACAGTAAAGTGAGATGTGTCTTAACAGCATCTAGCGTGGATGATTTTAACCATTGCTGACAAAGCTTCCCCACGCTATATGTAGTAATGATATCAGCATGTTCCGGTGATATGTAGCGAGGGTCTGCCCTACTAGTCCTGAAACCCCCTGAAGAGGTGACAAAACGTTGATGACACCTATTAGTGTCTATGGGCCACAATAACCACCCGCCCGGACGTGTTAATGAAGTGTTAAGCGTACCATTCTGGACCCCGTCTGTAAGCTCACTAAACGTGGCATTAACATATCGCTGCCAATTATTCAATTTGGAAGGGACAGGTATGCTAGGTAAATTCAAATCTCTAATTGTTGCTAAGCCCAAACAGCTAGTCTGGTGGACAGTGTCATTTAAGAAAATCATTTGGACAGGAATAATACATGCCCTAAACAACGTGTCCCTACCCTGCATCTGCCAGTTCTTCGTTCCCCAGACACTTTTCAAATCAACAGTTTTGGACCAGTATTCATACCCCTCAACTGAAAGTTGGGATACAAGCACATTTGAATACAGTAATTTAGTATCAGTCAATAACGTTTGCTGATTATTAGCATGCGGAGTAACCCTAAAATAGTAAGACTTAGCATTCTGTTGATTATGCCCAGAAAAATATGCGAATTTATCATAATAAATTTTGGAACTCCCCTGCGGAGGAGTCGGGCAATGTCCCCATTGCATATATTCAAATATTGTTTTCGGGCTACTGGCCTTATGAATAAAGTGGTGTCCGTAATAATTGTAGCAAAACATATCACCATAATTATCTCTAAATTGGTAAGCATCTTCATTTTCATAGACAGTATAATATTGCAATTCTGTCAACATAGAATCTACTGTCTTCACATCCCAATCATCAGATACAATGCCTAGTATAACGATATCATTCATTGATAATTTCAGAACATATGGTATTTGAATCGTCTCAGTGGGACCATATATATCAAACATTACTCTATCCCACACAATCCCATCAGGAATTGGTACAGCAGAAATGTTCACAAAGGACAAGTCTCTTCTGACCATATGTGACGAAAAATGTGGTTTCAACACCTTCTCCACGTGTTCAATTTCGGATCGTTCAGGAAGAAAATGACCATGTATCACCAGAAAAAAGGTAACTACAAACCCCATCCATACAAAAATGGTCATCACAGTCATAAAAAGCCACAGATAGTTCCAAGGAACAACAAAATATGTGTTTTTGAGCCAACACAGCAGCCTACGGGGACCCAGGGCTGGTGTTGAATCGGACGAGGAGTCCGACACAGTATCATCAATGGTGTTAAAGCAGCCCGAGGCAGTTCTCGCAAAAGGTGCAATCGTAAACAAAGAAGCAGATGGTGGCTCTCGCCTTGGCTCGCTATAAACCACATGTTCAGTAACATCAGTAGAACTTACAGCAACTTGATCAAAAGATTCCAAATTATTCGCCGTCAGTGGAACAATCTCAAGATCAGCTTCCACCCTCCCCAAGCTCGGAGAGGAAATAGAGTCGGTGCAAATCACCTGCAGCGGAACTTCTTCCCCAGTAGTGAGAGGGATTCCGGAACTACTGGGTGTCCCTCTTGGTCTGCTGTGCAGAATCGGCCACATGTTGTAACTTGACATTATCAATGGAAACAAAGCAATTTCCTTTGTCCCCTTGCAACGGTGGCAAAATTTCAGTTCTTGTGCCTCGAATCCCTAGCACAGGGACAGGCACCCGATAGGAAGGACCAAATTCTTTTTCACTGCGACCTTTTTACGCACTAGATCCCCAATCCTGGGAATCCAACCAGTAGGCGTTACTGGTTCATCCTTAATTCCTGTGGAGGCAGCACTGGCAGAAGAGTTATCTTCACAGAATTGTTGTAAATCCTGCAAAACAGTGACACGATCATTTATGTCAAAGGGCGTATCTGCCGTCTCCACACCAGGACCATCTAGATCAGAAACATACATTTGTGTTCCAAACAGGCACGCATATGAAGTACGACCCCCCAGGGACCTTCTAGGCAAGTTATTAAGTGCTCTCTGTACTCCATACAGGTGGGCTAGCCAACTGCGACCCGTACCTATAACTCTGGCTGTTAAGGATTGCTTTAAATCGCGATTTAAACGCTCCACGACAGAATTTCCCTGGGGATGAAATGGAGACGAGAACTGGAGCTCGACCCCCAACGAAGCCATGGTGTCCCTGAATGCTCTAGAAGCAAAAGCAGGGCCCTGATCCGAATGAAAAGCCGCAACTGCATATGTATCAAAAAAGATGCGCAAATCTTTAATAACAGTTCGAGCGTCAGCCTAGCGCTGTGGCCAGACCCACACAAATCTGGAGCACGAATCTACAGCAACCAATATATATTTGTATGCACTATCAGGTGTCAGCGGACCACAATGATCCAAGTACACACACTGCAAAGGTTTATTTGATATTAGAAAGGGCGTCTGCTGCGGGCGTCTAGCCGTGGAAACTTTAATTTGTTGGCAGACATCACAACAAAGGACATACTGCTTCGTCTCTTTATAGAGACCAGGCCATCAATAACGAGCCTGTAACAACGAAATGGTGGCAGCCACGCCAGCATGTGCAGAAGCCGCCCCTTCATGTGCTGCAGAAATCAATCGAGGTCGCTCAATTTTATTGGGCATTTCACATACACCAACGCCTGGGATTTTAACTACAGCGTTAAGCATACCACCCATGCAGTAACTATATTTAGAAGGGAATCCTTTAGGAAACGGCGTGCCATCAGCCGTAGCCTTTATGGCAGCAAAAATCTCTGTGTCTGGTTTGGAACTCGAACGAGTTGCTGCGGCTACAGTGGCAACTGCCACTGCCAATTTTGCTGCTTCATCAGCCAAAGAATTTCCAGCAACGTGTATTCCAACGCGCTGGTGTCCAAGTGTATGCACAACATGGACTTTAGGAAGCATTTCCTTCAGATCCACAACCTTCCCCCACAGCAATTTGTGTTTAATGGTGTTGCCTTTTGAATCTCTGAACCCGTTCAACCTCCAGTAGTGTAAATATTCATTGAAAGACTGAACACAGTAATAGGAATCACACACCAGCAACGTGAATATCGCCGGATCCGCGTGTTCCAAAGCTAACAATAGAGCTTTCAGCTCAGCCAACTGTGCCGTAAAATCTCCCAAGGTCTGCGTATAAGTATGTCGGGGGCAGAACACATCGCCCTCCATATAGCCGCTCACCACCGCACATGCAGCAGAATACTGTTGTTTCATCCCAACCGCTGGCTGTGCAGAGCCATCGGTATACATGACCACCTGATATTGGTCAATAGGCAATGTACCAGCGGGAACTGGGTACTCCATTTCATACTGAAGAAATTCTTGAGTCTGCAGTTTAGGGTCAAATATGAAATCTACATCAGTGGCTATCAAAGACGTTGCCCATTGTATCCATCGCGGGTGTAAAGCTTTCGAATTAGGAACACTCGCTTTTGTAACAGCCTCTAAGGCTGGAATCGGGGAAACGACAATGATGCGTTGGCCCTGGGCAAGAGGTCGTTCTTTAATAACAGCCATCTGTACGGCAGTGAGTATCTTTTCAGTTTGTGCAAAACGTTGTTCTGCAGCCGAATGCAAGTGGGACTTGTATGCTATCGGGTCTGTCTCACCCTCATTAAAGGTGACATATGTAAACCCAACGGCACCAGGTATTACCCTGATGACCAGATGCGTCTTATTGTCCCGAGTATGTAAATGTTTTACTGCTAAGAGATCAGTTTGAAAATCTCGAAGAATATGTGTATGCTCATTCGTCCAAAATCTACATGAAAAATTTGGGCGAATCAACTCGTATAATGGTTTTATACGTGTAGCATAATCAGGAATGTAAATTCTGCCAAAATTTAGAAACCCCAATAACGACTGGAGTTTCCGAACCGTATTAGGAGGCTGCAACTGAGCACATTTCTCAAAAAAGTGTGGCGCTAAGCTCTTCCCTTCATTCGACAAGTCATAACCCAGGAAAATGACGCTGAGGAAGGCAATTTTTGATTTCTTAAAATAAAATTTGTAGCCAATATCAGCAAATCCCACAACAATGCGCGCTACGTGCCTTAAATGTTGCAGTAACTCATCGTCCGTCAGATATATATCATCAACATATGATAACGCTTCAGGGTCCAAAGGAATAAAATACATCCAGGGCAAAGTGCACGAAGGCCTAAAGCCCAAAGCTAACGTGCAAAGGATACATGAAACTGACCACACTACACACTCCCCTTGTCGGTAGCAAGTGGTTCTAATCAAAAACAAGAAACAATAATATGCCCCAGATACAAAAATATACAAAATACATTTCGACAAGTCCAGAGGACATCAAAGCATAAATGGATGTCTAAATTTGTAAGCATGTGACGGTAAAGCCAAATTATTAAAATGTCAATTATAAAAAATCAAATTCTTAAATGGAAGCCACGGAAAGCAGGAGATCCTCCACCTCGACAGACGTCTACACTGGAAAATCCACGCCAAATACTATCATGGAGCAGGTGTACTCCAAAGACCCATAACCATCCAGGGCGGCACCCCGTGCAGGGCCTATGAATGAGACAATACCATCTTCCTCCAGGAAGGGAATCTCATAAACTACCTCACGAAGCAAACGCAACCGCAGTGCACAAGTCTGGGAATGAGCCCTAATTGTGAACATCAACAGATCAGTATCAGCCACTGGGGGGCGCTGCAGTGAGAGACAGAAAGCCAGTGCGTGTTAAAACGAGCACCAAAGGCACCGAAACACGGGCTGCACACAATCCAAAACTGGTCGGAATGACAGAGACCAGTCACACTCCAACTGTCCCAGGAGTGTTGCTCCGAAATGCTGCATCATGCGTTCACGACACAGCTGCGCTGACGGGAGCGCCAATTTGGGATCTCGTTGTGGTGGGACAGCCAATGCGGAAGAACAACAGCAACAGCAAAACACCAGCCAACAAAGCCAGAGTAATCGGAAATCCCCCAAAAATGCTTCCGAAAATAGAATGAATAGCCGAAGGTATCAAACCGAATATGGAAGAGAAGGAGTGAGAAAAACCAACACCAACGGCTTTAAAGAAATGTGCAATTCCAGCAGTGCTGGACGCATCAAATATACGTCCCACGAGTTCACCAAAGTGGCTCGGAAAGTTAGTATTTAAAAGGGACTGTATTTCCGCCGATGACCTCGCCAACTGAAGCGCGTAGGTTTCGCGTGCAGATGTGAGGGCCACATGCTTTTGAAACGATAGAGCCTTTAGCCGACTCAACTTGTGGAAATTAATCTTCGAAGTAGCAATGTGAGGCCAGATGTCTGCTACCTCCCTAAATTGAGTGGGGGGAAACAACACATTCCCGCAGCACGTAACGGCCTTGGTGACAAGGACCACGTAAACTATTCCGGCGCGCATTCCACAACAGGCTTCACTGTTAAGAAGGACGTAGCTGCCGTTTGAAAGCACCTGGAACGTGTTTTTAATCACGGGGACTGGAACTCCCTTTAGATAGCAAGCCAAATTCGCAACTGAGGCATTACACGCCCCATGCAAGGACAGCTGCTTACAAACCATCGAATGGCTGACAGAAGTTTCACATTCGCTGGCGCTAAGAAAAACCTCCTTCATCCCATTAAGACATCTGTATAAAAAGGGAAGTTCCCACACCTCATGTATGTAACTGTCTCCCAATTTCTCATATCTGCCCACCGGAATATGCCTCAAACAAGAAGTGAATTGCAGAGTAGAAATAGGCAAATTTATAATCCCGTGTATTAACCATTCAGCTGACGGAATCTCAGCCACAGTAAAAGACAATTTTTCCAATTTTTCAATATTCAACATGACATACGTCGCTTCCTTTTTAGCCATCAGCTGCTGTTGACGTGTCAAATTAAAGGAAAAAAATATCTCCATGGCTCTGATGTGTTGCCATGGAACGCGACCCGCCTTCAATGTCTGTAGAGTCCAACCCAATTGCATAACGGACCGCATCTGACTCTGCCCATGATATAAAGAAGACATATCTGATCTAATAATGTCGATAGCAGAGGAAACAATATTATCAATTGTATATACTCGGTCGGACAGGGTATGCATTCCATTATCCACAACAGACAATGCCTGTTTCAAATTCTCCTGATCTATCTGCCTCAACCGGGCCGCTGCCTCATGTTGTGAAAGTTTCCATATCTCATTGTACACTTCATACAAAAAACGTTTCCTCCGGGGCACTCTTGGGCCTGACAAAAAATCTTGCAAGTCAGTATAATTAGACAGTAAAGTGAGATGTGTCTTAACAGCATCTAGCGTGGATGATTTTAACCATTGCTGACAAAGCTTCCCCACGCTATATGTAGTAATGATATCAGCATGTTCCAGTGATATGTAGCGAGGGTCTGCCCTACTAGTCCTGAAACCCCCAGAAGAGGTGACAAAACGTTGATGACACCTATTAGTGTCTATGGGCCACAATAACCACCCGCCCGGACGTGTTAATGAAGTGTTAAGCGTACCATTCTGGACCCCGTCTGTAAGCTCACTAAACATGGCATTAACATATCGCTGCCAATTATTTAATTTGGAAGGGACAGGTATGCTAGGTAAATTCAAATCTCTAATTGTTGCTAAGCCCAAACAGCTAGTCTGTTGGACAGTGTCATTTAAGAAAATCATTTGGACAGGAACAATACATGCCCTAAACAACGTGTCCCTACCCCGCATCTGCCAGTTCTTCGTTCCCCAGACACTTTTCAAATCAACAGTTTTGGACCAGTATTCATACCCCTCAACTGAAAGTTGGGATACAAGCAAATTTGAATACAGTAATTTAGTATCAGTCAATAACGTTTGCTGATTATTAGCATGCGGAGTAACCCTAAAATAGTAAGACTTAGCATTCTGTTGATTATGCCCAGAAAAATATGCAAATTTATCATAATAAATTTTGGAACTCCCCTGCGGAGGAGTCGGGCAATGTCCCCATTGCATATATTCAAATATTGTTTTCGGGCTACTGGCCTTATGAATAAAGTGGTGTCCGTAATAATTGTAGCAAAACATATCACCATAATTATCTCTAAATTGGTAAGCATGTTCATTTTCATAGACAGTATAATATTGCAATTCTGTCAACATAGAATCTACTGTCTTCACATCCCAATCATCAGATACAATGCCTGGTATAACGATATCATTCATTGATAATTTCAGAACATATGGTATTTGAATCGTCTCAGTGGGACCATATATATCAAACATTACTCTATCCCACACAATCCCATCAGGAATTGGTACAGCAGAAATGTTCACAAAGGACAAGTCTCTTCTGACGATATGTGACAAAAAATGTGGTTTCAACACCTTCTCCACGTGTTCAATTTCGGATCGTTCAGGAAGAAAATGACCATGTATCACCAGAAAAAAGGTAACTACAAACTCCATCCATACAAAAATGGTCATCACAGTGATAAAAAGCCACAGATAGTTCCAAGGAACAACAAAATATGTGTTTTTGAGCCAACACAGCAGCCTACGGGGACCCAGGGCTGGTGTTGAATCGGACGAGGAGTCCGACACAGTATCATCAATGGTGTTAAAGCAGCCCGAGGCAGTTCTCGCAAAAGGTGCAATCGTAAACAAAGAAGCAGATGGTGGCTCTCGCCTTGGCTCGCTATAAACCACATGTTCAGTAACACCAGTAGAACTTACAGCAACTTGATCAAAAGATTCCAAATTATTCGCCGTCAGTGGAACAATCGCAAGATCAGCTTCCACCCTCCCCAAGCTCGGAGAGGAAATAGAGTCGGTGCAAATCACCTGCAGCGGAACTTCTTCCCCAGTAGTGAGAGGGATTCCGGAACTACTGGGTGTCCCTCTTGGTCTGCCGTGCAGAATCGGCCACATGTTGTAACTTGACATTATCAATGGAAACAAAGCGATTTCCTTTGGCCCCTTGCAACGGTGGCAAAATTTCAGTTCTTGTGCCTCGGATCCCTAGCACAGGGACAGGCACCCAATAGGAAGGACCAAATTCTTTTTTCACTGCGACCTTTTTACGCACTAGATCCCCAATCCTGGGAATCCAACCAGTAGGCGTTACTGGTTCATCCTTAATTCCTGTGGAGGCAGCACTGGCAGAAGAGTTATCTTCACAGAATTGTTGTAAATCCTGCAAAACAGTGACACAATCATTTATGTCAAAGGGCGTATCTGCCGTCTCCACACCAGGACCATCTAGATCAGAAACATACATTTGTGTTCCAAACAGGCGCTCATATGAAGTACGACCCCCCAGGGACCTTCTAGGCAAGTTATTAAGTGCTCTCTGTACTCCATACAGGTGGGCTAGCCAACTACGACCCGTACCTATAACTCTGGCCGTTAAGGATTGCTTTAAATCGCAATTTAAACGCTCCACAACAGAATTTCCCTCGGGATGAAATGGAGACGAGAACTGGAGCTGGACCCCCAACTAAGCCATGGTGTCCCTGAATGCTCTAGAAGCAAAAGCAGGGCCCTGGTCCGAGTGAAAAGCCGCAACTGCATATCTATAAAAAGAGATCCAAGTACACACACTGCAAAGGTTTATTTGATATTAGAAGGGGCGTCTGCTGCGGGCGTCTAGCCGTGGAAACTTTAATTTGTTGGCAGACATCACAACAAAGGACATACTGCTTCGTCTCTTTATAGAGACCAGGCCACCAATAACGAGCCTGTAACAACGAAATGGTGGCAGCCACGCCAGCATGTGCAGATGTCGCCCCTTCATGTGCTGCAGAAATCAATCGAGGTCGCTCAATTTTATTGGGCATTTCACATACACCAACACCTGGGATTTTAACTACAGCGTTAAGCATACCACCCATGCAGTAACTATATTTAGAAGGGAATCCTTTTGGAAACGGCGTACCATCAGCCATAGCCTTTATGGCAGCCAAAATCTCTATGTCTGGTTTGGAACTCGAACGAGTTACTGCGGCTACAGTGGCAACTGCCACTGCCGATTTTGCGGCTTCATCAGCCAAAGAATTTCCAGCAACGTGTATTCCAACGCTCTGGTGTCCAAGTGTATGCACAACATGGACTTTAGGAAACATTTCCTTCAGATCCGCAACTTTCCCCCACAGCAATTTGTGTTTAATGGTGTTGCCTTTTGAATCTCTGAACCCGTTCAACCTCCAGTAGTGTAAATATTCATTGAAAGACTGAACACAGTAATAGGAATCACACACCAGCAATGTGAATATCGCCGGATCCGTGTGTTCCAAAGCTAACAATAGAGCTTTCAGCTCAGCCAACTGTGCTGTAAAATCTCCCAAGGTCTGCGTATAAGTATGTCGGGGGCAGAACACATCCCCCTCCATATGGCCGCTCACCACCGCACATGCAGCAGAATACTGTTGTTTCATCCCAACCGCTGGCTGTGCAGAGCCATCGGTATACATGACCACCTGATATTGGTCAATAGGCAATGTACCAGCGGGAACTGGGTACTCCATTTCATACTGAAGAAATTCTTGAGTCTGCAGTTTAGGGTCAAATATGAAATCTACATCAGTGGCTGTCAAAGACGTTGCCCATTGTATCCATCGCGGGTGTAAAGCTTTCGAATTAGGAACACTCGCTTTTGTAACAGCCTCTAAGGCTGGAATCGGGGAAACGACAATGATGCGTTGGCCCTGGGCAAGAGGTCGTTCTTTAATAACAGCCATCTGTACAGCAGTGAGTATCTTTTCAGTTTGTGCAAAACGTTGTTCATCAGCCGAATACAAGTGGGACTTGTATGCTATCGGGACTGTCTCACCTTCATTAAAGGTGACATATGTAAACCCAACGGCACCAGGTATTACCCTGATGACCAGATGCGTCTTATTGTCCCGAGTATGTAAATGTTTTACTGCTAAGAGATCAGTTTGTAAATCTCGAAGAATATGTGTATGCTCATTCGTCCAAAATCTACATGAAAAATTCGGGCGAATCAACTCGTATAATGGTTTTATACGTGTAGCATAATCAGGAATGTAAGTTCTGCCAAAATTTAGAAACCCCAATAACGACTGGAGTTTCCGAACCGTATTAGGAGGCTGCAACTGAGCACATTTCTCCAAAAAGTGTGGCGCTAAGCTCTTCCCTTCATTCGTCAAGTCATAACCCAGGAAAATGACGCTGAGGAAGGCAATTTTTGATTTCTTAAAATTAAATTTGTAGCCAATATCAGCAAATCCCACAACAATGCGCGCTACGCGCCTTAAATGTTGCAGTAACTCATCGTCCGTCAGATATATATCATCAACATATGATAACGCTTCAGGGTCCAACTCGTGCAGAATTTCTGTTACACGAGCCGAAAATAGTCCTGGGCTATTTATGATACCCTTGAGGCAGACGACAAAACTTTTCCTGAGAGCCAAACGCACTAAAGCTCGTATAGTCCCTACTTTCGGGCGCTATATTTTGGCAGAAGAATTCATTCGAGCTATCTAATGTAGTTTTATGTTTCTTATGCACAATATTATTCATGAGCGCTGCGCTGTGCGAATTTTGTATGTGCGTGTATGTCCATTTAAATGTCTGTAATCCACCACTATCCTATATGAATGGTCCGGTTTAGCAACTGGAAATAAGGGATTATTCATCGGCGAGACACAGGGTTCAATTACCCACTGGTACTCCAATTGTGTAAGTATGTTCCTTACCGATGCCCTCGCTTCAAATTTTATAGGATATTGCGGTTGTGGCTGAGGCTCGCCCTTTATCGGAATTACATGATACGGTGAATCCCTATCCCATCCCACATTATTTCTATATAGGGCGGGAGCTTGTTCCAGGGCCCATGTTTTACTATAGGACTCTGCTAGTTCTCCCGGAGCAAGTGGTGAGAATGAAGGTATAATAACCTCCTCCCCAACTGGACAGTCACAAACAAAGTCAGGAGGCCAATTCTGTTCGGCCAGCAGAACGTCATACAATTTGACCACACGGTCCCAAAAAATTGCTTTTACAGTATAGTGCGCTCAATGTCCCCTTCTAATTGTAAAGTTACTGTATAAACTCGATCGGGATCAGAGAGACGCATATCTGCTGTTTCGACTTGTATGAAGTCATCAGTTGCTTTCACCTCCAGATGCTCTTGAAGATTCCGGCAAACTATTGTGACCTCTGCCGCGCTGTCTAACAGTGCCAACGCCCATGTCTTGTTCTTCAAGAGAACTCTCCTCTTGAGTGGCATGTCGTACTGAGACTGCTGACACTTTCTTCTTTTTAAATTGCTGTTTCTGTTGGATCGGTTTCTCTTCTTGTTTGACAGAAACCTCCGTCGAGAGTTGTGACTCCTGTCTCGGTTTCACGTACTCTGTTCTCCGCTCTGATCGGCCACCTCTCTCATTTCTCTTTTCCGAGGAGTCCTGAAAGGAACGAGATTGGTGCGTATCAGTATATTGATATCTATCAGGCGTCTTCAAATTATCCCTATTCCTGAGATTATACCTATTCTGTGGGGTCTCCGGTTGCGGAGATTGTCCCCTATCCTTTTTAGGTGTCTGTTGTTTTTTCTCCCAGCGCTTTTTCGTACCCTCAGATTGTTGTTGTTTAACAGTATCTTTATTATTCTTACCCTGTAACTGTGGTTTCTGCGGTCTAGCCCCAAAGCTATCACGACCGATACTCGAATACGTTTCTGCTATTATTCTCGGCAGTTCCCGCTCCTGGTTACCTTGCGGGACGTCTCGAAGACGCATACGCACCGTTAGTGCTACTGCCTCCCCTTTGATATTACTCAAAATCATAGAAGAAACTGCAGCAAAATTGCCCATCAGCTGCATCCCAAAATCCAAGGCTGGGGAAGCTCCTTATTCATCCTGAATTTGTTTCAGCACTTCCAGTAGATTAGCCAATGTTGGTGTACCGTGTGCTGTAGTGTAGAGCGTGGCAAACATCGTGCCCCAAGTATTACAATGGTCCACAGTAGGAACCATTCCATATGGTAAACACATCGTCAATATTCTATGTTTATCCTGAGGTCCCGTATGGGGAAATACTGCTTCCAGCGTATGAAATTTTTGTGCCAGCCAAAATGGAGTTTCCTCCCGTTTTGCTGGGACTTTACCCATAACTGAGTGTACAGTGGTCGGGTTTACCCCCGGAACCACCGCATGTTGTTGCGCCGGAGCAGCTCGCGCTGGGTTAGTGTTAAGTGTCTGCATCACAAATTGAACCAAACGTCTATATGTAGCCGTTAATTCCGTATATAAGCGACGAACTTTAGCCACTGCCAATTGAGCAACCGCAGGATGTGGTGTATATGTAGCCAATAACGGCCAGGTAGGACCATCATTACTCAGTGGACCTAACCTACCAGGTGCTATTGTGTGGGGTAGGGTGCCATCAAGCCAATTATTATGTTCTTGATATGATAGAGGTATCTCTAAATATGCATATGCCCTGTATTGTCCAGGGACATTAGCAAGATTATATTCGTGAAAAGTGTTTGTACCCCCATCAACTGCTGGAAATACAACCCAAGAATAAAAAAGCTCTGTTCTATAGGCTGCATGGGCGTCCACCACAAACGTAACCGGACCCCCCTGGTTCATCAGACCATGTGCTATCAGATGTCCTGTGAGCGGTTGTCGCATATTAAGTGCTATATTCACTACTTGAGGATTCGCCATTATAAAAACAGCACTAGGTCAGAGAAGGGACACAAATAGCGGGGCTTTCCTTTCAGAGTTCAAGCTTGAACAACCGACCACTAAGTAATAGGATGTACCTATCTCGTGGTGGCCGAATCCTCAGATCCACGGAGGTCTCCGTTAACGGAACCGAGTAGTCAATATATATATGAGACCGTGAGAGTCAGCCAGACCCGAAAATTACAGCCAGACCAATCGTTGGCGGCGCCATGTCGCGTGGGCTCTCATTATCCTAAATGAGACTACTGGATTTCTAGGTAGCAGGATCATTCACGGTGTGGGGGACTGAGTCTGACCCACTTGGAAGGACCTCTGTCACCCTAAATCTGGTTTTGCTCCGGCTAACTAGCAGTGCCTCATCTCTCCCAAGGGGAAGGGATGATTTGGCAGCCGAGCGCATGACATCTTAGAACTTCTCAGGGAAGTCGTGGTCACTCAGATCCAAACCAGCTCTCTCATATACAAATGACAAAGGCAGTTTGAGTTTTATAGATTGTTTTAATAAAACAACTGCATTTTAGATATTAAGTCATGAGCCGCAATAACCAGAACCATACAACACAGTAGGATTGAAATAGTCACGAGGAGAGTGAAACATAAGAATAACGCTACCATGGTGTTAATAATTTCTACTCTCTCTCAGCTAGTTCTATTTCCAGCACAGCATGTTAAGCTTCTAACTTGCCTTTCAAATTCCCTGGGAAGCCATAACCCCTCATACCTGAGCAAAGGCCTGTGATCTGGTTCAGCATCTGCAACGAGGCAGTCAGCGTCTAGTTGTGGTTCCCTGGTCGGAATCTCCCTCCTGCGTGTATTGGGACAAGGAAGTGTTTTTATAACTAACATGTCAGTGTGATCACAAAATGTCCCTACGCAAGAATGCCAAAGACTAAACTCTTACCACGTCTATCGGCAATGTACCAGACTGTATCCTTGACTAAAGCACAGAGTGAACAAGAATGTGTTATTGAGGACTCCAGTGCTGAAGTAGGCTAAACAGTGTGATAGAAGAAAATAAAACAAGACCGTAGAACTGGCTATTTGAAAAATAACAGTACAAAGCTGAATAAAAAGCATTTAGAGCAAAATGCACAGAGGCTCTTTGCTGCGAGCAAAGGAATAAAATACATTCAGGGCAAAGTGCACAAAGGCCTAAAGCCCAAAGCTAACGCGCAAAGGATACATGAAACTGACCACACTACACCCTCCCCTTGTCGGTAGCAAGTGGTTCTAATCAAAAACAAGAAACAATAATATGCCCCAGATACAAAAATATACAAAATACATTTCGACAAGTCCAGAGGACATCAAAGCATAAATGGATGTCTAAATTTGTAAGCATGTGACGGTAAAGCCAAATTATTAAAATGTCAATTATAAAAAATCTAATTCTTAAATGGAAGCCACGGAAAGCAGGAGATCCTCCACCTCGACAGACGTCAACACTGGAAAATCCACGCCAAATACTATCATGGAGCAGGTGTGCTCCAAAGACCCATAACCATCCAGGGCGGCACCCCGTGCAGGGCCTATGAATGAGACAATACCATCTTCCTCCAGGAAGGGAATCTCATAAACTACCTCACGAAGCAAACGCAACCGCAGTGCACAAGTCTGGGAATGAGCCCTAATTGTGAACATCAACAGATCAGTATCAGCCACTGGGGGGCGCTGCAGTGAGAGACAGAAAGCCAGTGCATGTTAAAACGAGCACCAAAGGCACCGAAACACGGGCTGCACACAATCCAAAACTGGTCGGAATGACAGAGACCAGTCACACTCCAACTGTCCCAGGAGTGTTGCTCCGAAATGCTGCATCATGCGTTCACGACACAGCTGCGCTGACGGGAGCGCCAATTTGGGATCTCGTTGCGGTGGGACAGCCATTGCGGAAGAACAACAGCAACAGCAAAACACCAGCCAACAAAGCCAGAGTAATCGGAAATCCCCCAAAAATGCTTCCGAAAATAGAATGAATAGCCGAAGGTATCAAACCGAATATGGAAGAGAAGGAATGAGCAAAACCAACACCAACGGCTTTAAAGAAATGTGCAATTCCAGCAGTGAGGGACGCATCAAATATACGTCCCACGAGTTCACCAAAGTGGCTCGGAAAGTTAGTATTTAAAAGGGACTGTATTTCCGCCGATGACCTAGCCACCTGAAGCGCGTAGGTTTCGCGTGCAGATGTGAGGGCCACATGCTTTTGAAACGATAGAGCCTTTAGCCGACTCAACTTGTGGAAATTAATCTTCGAAGTAGCAATGTGAGGCCAGATGTCTGCTACCTCCCTAAATTGAGTGGGGGGAAACAACACATTCCCGCAGCACGTAACGGCCTTGGTGACAAGGACCACGTAAACTATTCCGGCGCGCATTCCACAACAGGCTTCACTGTTAAGAAGGACGTAGCTGCCGTTTGAAAGCACCTGGAACGTGTTTTTAATCACGGGGACTGGAACTCCCTTTAGATAGCAAGCCAAATTCGCAACTGAGGCATTACACGCCCCATGCAAGGACAGCTGCTTACAAACCATCGAATGGCTGACAGAAGTTTCACATTCGCTGGCGCTAAGAAAAACCTCCTTCATCCCATTAAGACATCTGTATAAAAAGGGAAGTTCCCACACCTCATGTATGTAACTGTCTCCCAATTTCTCATATCTGCCCACCGGAATATGCCTCAAACAAGAAGTGAATTGCAGAGTAGAAATAGGCAAATTTATAATCCCGTGTATTAACCATTCAGCTGACGGAATCTCAGCCACAGTAAAAGGCAATTTTTCCAATTTTTCAATATTCAACATGACATACGTCGCTTCCTTTTTAGCCATCAGCTGCTGTTGACGTATCAAATTAAAGGAAAAAAATATCTCCATGGCTCTGATGAGTTGCCATGGAACGCGACCCGCCTTCAATGTCTGTAGAGTCCAACCCAATTGCATAACGGACCGCATCTGACTCTGCCCATGATATAAAGAAGACATATCTGAACTTATAATGTCGATAGCAGAGGAAACAATATTATCAATCGTATATACTCGGTCGGACAGGGTATGCATTCCATTATCCACAACAGACAATGCCTGTTTCAAATTCTCCTGATCTATCTGCCTCAACCGGGCCGCTGCCTCCTGTTGTGAAAGTTTCCATATCTCATTGTACACTTCATACAAAAAACGTTTCCTCCGGGGCACTCTTGGGCCTGACAAAAAATCTTGCAAGTCAGTAAAATTAGACAGTAAAGTGAGATGTGTCTTAACAGCATCTAGCGTGGATGATTTTAACCATTGCTGACAAAGCTTCCCCACGCTATATGTAGTAATGATATCAGCATGTTCCAGTGATATGTAGCGAGGGTCTGCCCTACTAGTCCTGAAACCCCCTGAAGAGGTGACAAAACGTTGATGACACCTATTAGTGTCTATGGGCCACAATAACC
This sequence comes from Pleurodeles waltl, assembly GCF_031143425.1. Lineage (NCBI taxonomy): Eukaryota > Metazoa > Chordata > Amphibia > Caudata > Salamandridae > Pleurodeles > Pleurodeles waltl. Next base: position 1,017,059,549 of record NC_090444.1, on the reverse strand, counting down.
ACCCGCCCGGACGTGTTAATGAAGTGTTAAGCGTACCATTCTGGACCCCGTCTGTAAGCTCACTAAACGTGGCATTAACATATCGCTGCCAATTATTCAATTTGGAAGGGACAGGTATGCTAGGTAAATTCAAATCTCTAATTGTTGCTAAGCCCAAACAGCTAGTCTGTTGGACAGTGTCATTTAAGAAAATCATTTGGACAGGAATAATACATGCCCTAAACAACGTGTCCCTACCCCGCATCTTCCAGTTCTTCGTTCCCCAGACACTTTTCAAATCAACAGTTTTGGACTAGTATTCATACCCCTCAACTGAAAGTTGGGATACAAGCAAATTTGAATACAGTAATTTAGTATCAGTCAATAACGTTTGCTTATTAGCATGCGGAGTAACCCTAAAATAGTAAGACTTAGCATTCTGTTGATTATGCCCAGAAAAATATGCAAATTTATCATAATAAATTTTGGAACTCCCCTGCGGAGGAGTCGGGCAATGTCCCCATTGCATATATTCAAATATTGTTTTCGGGCTACTGGCCTTATGAATAAAGTGGTGTCCGTAATAATTGTAGCAAAACATATCACCATAATTATCTCTAAATTGGTAAGCATCTTCATTTTCATAGACAGTATAATATTGCAATTCTGTCAACATAGAATCTACTGTCTTCACATCCCAATCATCAGATACAATGCCTGGTATAACGATATCATTCATTGATAATTTCAGAACATATGGTATTTGAATCGTCTCAGTGGGACCATATATATCAAACATTACTCTATCCCACACAATCCCATCAGGAATTGGTACAGCAGAAATGTTCACAAAGGACAAGTCTCTTCTGACCATATGTGACGAAAAATGTGGTTTCAACATCTTCTCCACGTGTTCAATTTCGGATTGTTCAGGAAGAAAATGACCATGTATCACCAGAAAAAAGGTAACTACAAACCCCATCCATATAAAAATGGTCATCACAGTCATAAAAAGCCACAGATAGTTCCAAGGAACAACAAAATATGTGTTTTTGAGCCAACACAGCAGCCTACGGGGACCCAGGGCTGGTGTTGAATCGGACGAGGAGTCCGACACAGTATCATCAATGGTGTTAAAGCAGCCCGAGGCAGTTCTCGCAAAAGGTGCAATCGTAAACAAAGAAGCAGATGGTGGCTCTCGCCTTGGCTCGCTATAAACCACATGTTCAGTAACATCAGTAGAACTTACAGCAACTTGATCAAAAGATTCCAAATTATTCGCCGTCAGTGGAACAATCGCAAGATCAGCTTCCACCCTCCCCAAGCTCGGAGAGGAAATAGAGTCGGTGCAAATCACCTGCAGCGGAACTTCTTCCCCAGTAGTGAGAGGGATTCCGGAACTACTGGGTGTCCCTCTTGGTCTTCTGTGCAGAATCGGCCACATGTTGTAACTTGACATTATCAATGGAAACAAAGCGATTTCCTTTGGCCCCTTGCAACCGTGGCAAAATTTAAGTTCTTGTGCCTCGGATCCCTAGCACAGGGACAGGCACCCGATAGGAAGGACCAAATTCTTTTGTCACTGCGACCTTTTCACGCACTAGATCCCCAATCCTGGGAATCCAACCAGTAGGCGTTACTGGTTCATCCTTAATTCCTGTGGAGGCAGCACTGGCAGAAGAGTTATCTTCACAGAATTGTTGTAAATCCTGCAAAACAGTGACACAATCATTTATGTCAAAGGGCATATCTGCCGTCTCCACACCAGGACCATCTAGATCAGAAACTTACATTTGTGTTCCAAACAGGCACTCATATGAAGTATGACGCTCCAGGGACCTTCTAGGCAAGTTATTAAGTGCTCTCTGTACTCCATACAGGTGGGCTAGCCAACTACGACCCGTACGTATAACTCGGGCCGTTAAGGATTGCTTTAAATCGCGATTTAAACGCTCCACGACAGAATTTCCCTCGGGATGAAATGGAGACGAGAACTGGAGCTGGACCCCCAACGAAGCCATGGTGTCCCTGAATGCTCTAGAAGCAAAAGCAGGGCCCTGGTCCGAATGAAAAGCCGCAACTGCATATGTATCAAAAAAGATGCGCAAATCTTTAATAATAGTTCGAGCGTCAGCCGAGCGCTGTGGCCAGACCCACACAAATCTGGAGCACGAATCTACAGCAACCAATATATATTTGTATGCACTATCAGGTGTCAGCGGACCACAATGATCCAAGTACACACACTGCAAAGGTTTATTTGATATTAGAAGGGGCGTCTGCTGCGGGCGTCTAGCCGTGGAAACTTTAATTTGTTGGCAGACATCACAACAAAGGACATACTGCTTCGTCTCTTTATAGAGACCAGGCCACCAATAACGAGCCTGTAACAACGAAATGGTGGCAGCCACGCCAGCATGTGCAGATGCCGCCCCTTCATGTGCTGCAGAAATCAATCGAGGTCGCTCAATTTTATTGGGCATTTCACATACACCAACGCCTGGGATTTTAACTACAGCGTTAAGCATACCACCCATGCAGTAACTATATTTAGAAGGGAATCCTTTAGGAAACGGCGTGCCATCAGCCGTAGCCTTTATGGCAGCAAAAATCTCTGTGTCTGGTTTGGAACTCGAACGAGTTACTGCGGCTACAGTGGCAACTGCCACTGCCGATTTTGCGGCTTCATCAGCCAAAGAATTTCCAGCAACGTGTATTCCAATGCGCTGGTGTCCAAGTGTATGCACAACATGGACTTTAGGAAGCATTTCCTTCAGATCCGCAACCTTCCCCCACAGCAATTTGTGTTTAATGGTGTTGCCTTTTGAATCTCTAAACTCGTTCAACCTCCAGTAGTGTAAATATTCATTGAAAGACTGAACATAGTAATAGGAATCACACACCAGCAACATGAATATCGCCGGATCCGCGTGTTCCAAAGCTAACAATAGAGCTTTCAGCTCAGCCAACTGTGCCGTAAAATCTCCCAAGGTCTGCGTATAAGTATGTCGGGGGCAGAACACATCCCCCTCCATATAGCTGCTCACCACTGCACATGCAGCAGAATACTGTTGTTTCATCCCAACCGCTGGCTGTGCAGAGCCATCGGTATACATGACCACCTGATATTGGTCAATAGGCAATGTACCAGCGGGAACTGGGTACTCCATTTCATACTGAAGAAATTCTTGAGTCTGCAGTTTAGGGTCAAATATGAAATCTACACCAGTGGCTGTCAAAGACGTTGCCCATTGTATCCATCGCGGGTGTAAAGCTTTCAAATTAGGAACACTCGCTTTTGTAACAGCCTCTAAGGCTGGAATCGGGGAAACGACAATGATGCGTTGGCCCTGGGCAAGAGGTCGTTCTTTAATAACAGCCATCTGTACAGCAGTATCTTTTCAGTTTGTGCAAAACGTTGTTCTTCAGCCGAATACAAGTGGGACTTGTATGCTATCGGGACTGTCTCACCCTCATTAAAGGTGACATATGTAAACCCAACGGCACCAGGTATTACCCTGATGACCAGATGCGTCTTATTGTCCCGAGTATGTAAATGTTTTACTGCTAAGAGATCAGTTTGTAAATCTCGAAGAATATGTGTATGCTCATTCGTCCAAAATCTACATGAAAAATTTGGGCGAATCAACTCGTATAATGGTTTTATACGTGTAGCATAATCAGAAATGTAAGTTCTGCCAAAATTTAGAAACCCCAATAACGACTGGAGTTTCCGAACCGTATTAGGAGGCTGCAACTGAGCAAATTTCTCCAAAAAGTGTGGCACTAAGCTCTTCCCTTCATTCGACAAGTCATAACCCAGGAAAATGACGCTGAGGAAGGCAATTTTTGATTTCTAAAAATTAAATTTGTAGCCAATATCAGCAAATCCCACAACAATGTGCGCTACGTGCCTTAAATGTTGCAGTAACTCATCGTCCGTCAGATATATATCATCAACATATGATAACGCTTCAGGGTCCAACTCGTGCAGAATTTCTGTTACACGAGCCGAAAATAGTCCTGGGCTATTTATTATACCCTTGAGGCAGACGACAAATCTTTTCCTGAGAGCCAAATGCACTAAAGCTCGTATAGTCCCTACTTTCGGGCGCTATATTTTGGCAGAAGAATTCATTTGAGCTATCTAATGTAGTTTTATATTTCTTACGCACTATATTATTCATGAGCGCTGCGCTGTGTGAATTTTGTATTGCATAAGTGCGTGTATGTCCATTTAAATGTCTGTAATCCACCACTATCCTATATGAATGGTCCGGTTTAGCAACTGGAAATAAGGGATTATTCATCGGCGAGACACAGGGTTCAATTACCCCCTGGTACTCCAATTGTGTAAGTATGTTCCTTACCGATGCCCTCGCTTCAAATTTTATAGGATATTGCGGTTGCGGCTGAGGCTCGCCCTTTATCGGAATTACATGATACGGTGAATCCCTATCCCACCCCACATTATTTCTATATAGGGCGGGAGCTTGTTCCAGGGCCCATGTTTTACTATAGGACTCTGCTAGTTCTCCCGGAACAAGTGGTGAGAATGAAGGTATAATAACCTCCTCCCCAACTGTACAGTCACGAACACAGTCAGGAGGCCAATCCTGTTCGGCCAGCAGAATGTCATACAATTTGACCACACGGTCCCAAAAGATTGCTTTTATAGTGCGCTCAATGTCCCCTTCTAATTGTAAAGTTACTGTATAAACTCGATCGGGATCAGAGACACGCATATCTGTTGTTTCGACTTGTATGAAGTCATCAGTTGCTTTCACCTCCAGATGCTCTTGAAGATTCCGGCGAACTATTGTGACCTCTGCCGCACTGTCTAACAGTGCCAACGCCCATGTTTTGTTCTTCAAGAGAACTCTCCTCTTGAGTGGCATGTCGTACTGAGACTGCTGCCACTTTCTTCTTTTTAAATTGCTGTTTCTGTTGGAACGGTTTCTCTTCTTGTTTGACAGAAACCTCTGTCGAGCGTTGTGACTCCTGTCTCGGTTTCACGTACTCTGTTCTCCGCTCTGATCGGTCACCTCTCTCATTTCTCTTCTCCGAGCAATCCTGAAAGGAACGAGATTGGTGCGTATCAGTATATTGATATCTATCAGGCGTCTTCAAATTATCCCTATTCCTGAGATTATACCTATTCTGTGGGGTCTCCGGTTGCGGAGATTGTCCCCTATCCTTTTTAGGTGTCTGTTGTTTTTTCTCCCAGCGCTTTTTCGTACCCTCAGATTGTTGTTGTTTAGCAGTATCTTTATTATTCTTACCCTGTAACTGTGGTTTCTGCGGTCTAGCCCCAAGGCTATCACGACTGATACTCGAATACGTTTCTGCTATTATTCTCTGCAGTTCCCGCTCCTGGTTACCTTGCGGGACGTCTCGAAGACGCATATGCATCGTTAGTGCTACTGCCTCCCCTTTGAGATTACTCAAAATCATAGAAGAAACTGCAGCAAAATTGCCCATCAGCTGCATCCCTAAATCCAAGGCTGGGGAAGCTCCTTATTCATCCTGAATTTGTTTCAGCACTTCCGGTAGATTAGCTAATGTTGGTGTACCGTGTATTAAAACATAAAACAGGGGTGGATGAGTGGGGTAGGCATAGGATTTCAAGGAATTGCGGAGGATGTTAATATAGCCCCAGCACCATGCTCAGAACAGGTAAAACAAAATGGCCGTTCATGTATGTGACCGTGTGGTGCCTTTTGCTCTTGCTTTGTATCATGGAGCACACTAATGGCACCAATCAGCACCATCGGGTGGCCAAGCACAACTCCACCCACTCACAGAATGAGTCGGCATCTGTCAGAGTTTTATAGGCACCCTGCGGATTTCCGCAGGGTGCCTAAAAACTCAGTGAGTTCTGACCACCCCTAGATGTAACCTACAACTTCACCTCTCCATATCACCCCCAAACCAATAGTCCTGTGTAGAGATTCAACAGCACCTTGAAGGGCATGATTATGGGTTTACCGGAACCCAGGAGGCAAAAGTGGGATGTCATCTTGCCATGCCGTCTTTTCACCTAGTGGGAGATGCCAGAGAAAGGAGTAGGGTTCAGTCTCTTTAATCTCCTCTTTGACCTTCCTGTTATGGGACCTCTGAGCCTTCTTAACGTTGATGGGAAAAAGCTCCAAAGATACCACCCCAGGATGTGGTCAGCTGGATGGGGTCCCTCAGCAACCAGATGCATCGCTTCTGAAAAAAAAGCCAAAAAGTAATCTTGAGATCAGCCAAGAAGTAATGAATCTCTGGTATGACCAGAAGGCCACTCTGATGGAGGGTCAACCTGGCTAGAAAGTATGGGTCATGGTGCCAGTAGAGACAAGGGCTTTCAGGACTGCTGGACTTACCCATACACTATCAAGGAGCACAAGGGGGAGACCACCTACTTGGTGGATCTCCAGGCCTCTAGAAACCCACTAAGGGTGCTCCATGTAAACAGACAAGCCTCTGTTCATGAGGTCCAAAGTGAGCATGCTCCTTGTGACATAGGAGGGAGTGGAAGAGGGGAGTGAACCTCTCCATGACCTCCTCTTTGCACAGGAACATGATGTGTCCGAGGAGGGTGTCAACCTCTCTACCACCCAGGCCCCAGAACAGCGGGGTGACACCAGTTGCTGGGACAGTTTGCCTCCCTGTTCTCACTCACTCTTAGACTCTCACGTTTGTGTGTCCATGATATTGGCACAAGAGACAGTCTCCTTGTAAAGAACAAAATGTAAAGGTTGTCAGACAGAGTGAGAGGCAGCATCAAGGAGCAAGTCTCCAAGGTACTGGTCTTAGGAGTGATTGAGCCCTCTAATAATCGCTGGACCAGACCTGTAGTGTAGGTACCAAAGGATGCCCCACTGTGCATCACACCAGAATTCTGGTTCTGTGTGGTGTACGGAGAACTCAACCCAGTCACCAGGACTGATGTGCACCCCATTCCTCGAGCTGTTGAGCTCATTGACAAGCTAGGTGCTGCAAAATAACTTAGGCCCATATTTATACTGTTTGACGCAAACCAGCGACGGCGCTGGTTTGCGTCAAAAATGTTACCGCCGGCTAACGCCATTCCTACGGACCACGCGGGCGCCTTGTTTAAGGAATGAAGTTAGCCGGTGCTGCGGACTGGTCAGAGTTAAAAAAAGAGACTCAAACCAGGCAGCGCCAGCGTAGGGGAAAATGGGGGTTGTGTGTCAAAAAATGGTGCAAGTCAGGTTTGAGGCAAAAAACATGCCTCAAACCGGACTTGCGCCATTTTTTGACACACAACCCCCATTGAAATGACTCCTGTCTTAGCAAAGACAGGAGTCATGCCCCCTTGCCCAATGGCTATGCCCAGGGGACTGCTGTCCCCTGGGCATGGTCATTGGGCACAGTGGCATGTAGGGGGGCCCAAATTAGGCCACCCTATGCCACTTTAAAAATATATATATATACTTACCACAAGTTACCTGTACTTACCTGGGATGGGTCCCCCCATCCATGGGTGTCCTCCAGGGGTGGGCGAGGGTGGCAGGGGGTGTACCTGGGGGCGGGGAAGGGCACCTCTGGACTCCTTCCATGGTCAGAGACCATGGAAGTGAGCCCACAGGTCCTTTAACGCCTGCCCTGACACAGGTCCGCCCCTTCCTGTGCATCAAAATGACGCTGGAGTATAAATAAGGCGCACAGGCCTTAAAGTCATTTTTTGGGCGGGAACGCCTACCTTGCATGTCATTAACGCAAGGCAGTTTCCCGCATCCAAAAAATGCCGCACACGGAGGAATTTTGACGTCCGCGAGCTCGGCATCAAAGTTTAAATATGGTGCACGGTTTGCGCACATTCGGCGCAAACAGAGTATAAATATGCCCCTCAGTACTTTTGATTTTATATCATGCTACTGGCAGATCGCTCTGAAGGAGCAAAAGAGAGATCAGCATTTTCAAACCCAGAGGGCTACTTCATGTTTTGGGTGATGAACTTTGCATTACAAAATGCCCCTACAGCCTTCCAAAGGTTGGTTAACAGAGTCCTGGGCTGGCAAGGAAGCCTTTTGTACAGCCTACCTAGATGACATTGCTATTTATAATTCCAGCTGGTAGGTACACCTGGACCACCTCCAGGAGGTGCTTCAGGCCCTGCAACAGGCCAGTAAGTGCCAGATTAGGCATGGTTCCTTGATGTATTTTGGACACCTGGTAGGTGTAGGCAAGGTGCAGTCTCTCTAAGCCAAGATTGAAAGTATCATGGCCTGGCAACCACCTAAAATCCAAACAGACGTGAAAGCCTTCCCAGGCCTCACTGACTATTACAGAAGATTTGATAAGAGCTATGGCACCATTGTTGCCTTTTTAACTGAAGAAACAGCCCAGCTTGGTGATCTGGACAGAGGCCTGTCAGAAAGCCTTTGATTCCCTAAAAGAAGCCATGTGCACAGCACCTGTACACAAGGTACCTGACTTCTCCAAACAATTTATTGTGCAGACGAACGCTTCAGAGCATGGCATAGGGACAGCCTTAGCACAGCTAAATGATGAGGGTCCTAATCAACCTATAGCCTTCGTTAGTAGGATGTTACTACCACAGGAACAGAGGTGGATTGCCATTGAAAGAGAAGCTTTTGCTGTGGCCTGGGCACTGAAGAAGGTGAGTCCATACCTGTTTGGGAATCACTTCCTGGTTCAGACAGGCCACAGGCCTCTTAGATGGCTCATGCAGATGAGGGGTGAAAATACTGTTGAGGTGGTCCATCTGCCTACAGGGACTAGACTTTACTGTGGAACACCACCACGGGTCAGATCACACCAATGCTGATGGTCGATTCAGGTTTCTCCACCTTAGTGAAGACAACTCCCAAGCGTTTAGGTAGTTCTTCCCACTTTCAGCTGGGGGGATATGTGTTAGACCTGACAGCCTTAGGATGGTCTTCCCCCCAATTTTTTGCCTGCCTCCCTTCATTTTCTGTTTTTGTTTTTGCTTGCTTTAAAGCTATGTGCACTTTACCATTGCCATAGAGTGCTAATGCGTATGTGCTCTGTCCCCTAAACATGATAACACTGGTTCAACCCAAATTGGCATATTTAATTTACTTATAATTCCCTAGGTAAAGTGCACCCCATGTGCACAGGGCCCGTAAATTAAATGCTACTAGTGAGCTAACATCACCTAAGTAGCTTTCTAACCATGGCACAGGCCTGACACTGCAGAGCCTTCCTGAGCCGTTTGCACTGCCACTTTGACTTGGCAAGATAAACCTATTGCTAGACCTAAATCTCCCCTTTTTACACACATGTCACCACTAAGGTAGGCCCTATATGACCCACATGGCAGGGTGCAATGCTTTTAAATGGCATGACATGTACTTTTAAGTTTTAAATGCCCTGACAATGGGAAACTCCCAAAATCGTTTTCAGCAATGGGAAACTCCCAAAATAGTTTTTCTCTACTTCAAGGTTTATCTCTCCCATAGGATGACATTGGGATTAATTTATTACATCTTAAACGAGTAATGCACAATCTGGAAGAGATACGTTTGTTAGGATTGGTTTCTCTGGACTCTTTTATTTAAAATCATAATTTATGGTGAAATCATCTTTAAATTGCAGTTCAGAAAATGTCACTATTAGAAGTTTCACTTAAAAATGCTCCTAGAGGAATTATTTAGAGATAGTATGCGTACATATGATCCAGTCTTCAATTAATGACTAAGACAACACACATGTTGCTACAGCGCCTATTTTTGCAACCTGTTGTATTATTGAACAACACTGAGGGGGTCATTCTGACCCTGGCGGTCGATGACCGCCAGGGTCACCGACCACGGGAGCACCGCCAACAGGCTGGCGGTGCTCCGTCGAGCATTCTGACCGCGGCGGTTCAGCCGCGGTCAGAAACGGAAAGTCGGCGGTCTCCCGCCGACTTCCCGCTGCTCGGGAGAATCCTCCATGGCGGCGGAGCGCGCTCCGCCGCCATGGGGATTCTGACACCCTCTACCGCCATCCTGTTCCTGGCGGGTCTCCCGCCAGGAACAGGATGGCGGTAGGGGGTGCCGGGGGGCCCCTGGGGGCCCCTGCAGTGCCCATGCCAATGGCATGGGCACTGCAGGGGCCCCCGTAAGAGGGCCCCACAAAGTATTTCAGTGTCTGCAATGCAGACACTGAAATACGCGACGGGTGCCACTGCACCCGTCGCACCCCTGCAACTCCGCCGGCTCCATTCGGAGCCGGCATCCTCGTTGCAGGGGCATTTCCGCTGGGCCGGCGGGCGCTCTTTTGGAGAGCGCCCGCCGGCCCAGCGGAAATGAAAGAATGGCCGCCGCGGTCTTTTGACCGCGGTGCGGTCATTTGTCGGCGGGACTTTGGCGGGCGGCCTCCGCCGCCCGCCAATGTCGGAATCAGGCCCTGAGTCCTGACGATGGTCTGATGGACCTTTGACTGCCACTACAGGCCGAAACTTCAACATTACCTTCTCATTTGACAAGCTGAATTGAAGGTCCATGATATTGCTTGAACTGGGACTGAAAAATATATAGTGCAGGACTGTGTCATGAGGAGGTTTACAACCCCTTCCTGGATCTTCAGTTGGGATTCAATCTTATGATCTAGAGGGGTTATAAACAATGTTGTTGTTTGTGAGATGGACGTTTGTTGGAATTGTTGTACATTTTCTTTAACTTCCTGAATCCTATTGAGTAATATATTGAATTTTAACAGTACAGAGTTGTCTTATTCATTAATTGATGACTGGATCATATGTATACATACTGTATCTAAATAATTCATCTAGGAGCATTTGTAACTGAGACATTGTCTGCACCCAGTTCCTAGGGGAATACTGGGTTGCCCCTAAGTGTGTTCACTTTTAGAAAGTTGGCATTTTCTTACTTTTCTTACTTTAGACATTTGGAATTTAAAGGTCCTGATGAATCACCATTAGATCATTGAAACTATTTAGGCGAGAAACATGTAGATCATGATTATGGGTTCTGTAATGTAGGAACTGCCCGCACACAGTTCCTTTACGCAGACACCAACAGTTGACGTGTTAGGCACATGCTAAGTATAGATTTGAGGGAACTAGACCATTGAACTTTGGTTTCTCTTCCTTTGTTTTTAACCTTGACATGGGTGTCATGTCAGTAAAGATTCTCTTTTTTGGCACCCATAGTCAATGTACACACTCATTTGTCCAATCCCTCACACTTGCACTCACCTCTGGCAATTTCATCAATTATATCTCCAACAAAGAGCCCTCTAGCACTGACGGACAGGCATTGCAGCTCCGACCTGATGAGGAGCATGGCCCGATGATGAACATGTCACCTAACGGTAAGAAAGGGCTATTGTTCCAGGCAAACAAATGCTTACAGGGACAACAAGACTCCTACTCTAATAGGCAGTGTGGAATTGTATACCCCAGAATAGTACAGGGGCATGCCTCCTACTCCTTCAGCGAAACCAAGTGGTTACCCGAGACGGGTGAGTATGAAGGAGATTGCAACACCATTCACCATCTAGGATGTGCATATATATATGTGGGTGTGGTTTTTGTTACAAATATATGTTTTGTGTGTAATTCATTCAGATGACATGTGATATGTTAACACTGACATTTTACTAATGAATATTTATGTATTCTGAATGTCAAATCTGCATAGAAAATGACATAATATAACAAAATAATACACAAGTTTGAAAATGTGCCCACTTGAGTGACCACCAATAATCACGAAGTGTACTTATTAATGGCTTATTAATGTAAGACGTAATGCTCATATTTGGATTAACATAGTAGGATGTCATATTAGTGGTTATGTATTATGTATTTGCTTTATTAATCTTAGGCCTTAATTTAGCAGTCTTGGGCCTACTTGCATGGCCTCATGTCAAGTTGCATTGCTTAGATGAATCATAAAATGGCTGCTTAAAGAATTCAATTGTAACTTTCTATTGCGTCGACCAAATACCAGTAGCTAGAATTCTTTCCCATGAGAACTGCTTGCTAGAATATGTTGTACTAGCTACCAATACATTGTAATTGTAAAACTTAGGGGGTCATTACAACATTGGCAGTAAAAGCCGCTTACTGCTGTGCAGAAGAGCGCCAACACACTGCCGCGGTAAACCGCCACGGTCATTATGACCCACAACTCGGAAACCGCCAAAATACAGACACCCACAGAAGTCCGCCACACCAAAGGCCAGCGATAAACTGGTGATAACCAAACTGACACCGTCACGCCAACAGAAATACGCCCACATTATCACGACACACGAATCCACGCGGCGGTCTTTCAACCGCGGTATCCCATTGGCGGTACACACTGCTGCGCTCAAAATACACACACTCCTACAAAACACAGCCACATTGGACAATTCCAAATACACACACCTGATACACAAACAAACACCACTCCCACACACCCAATACAATATAAAACACACACCCACATCACCCACAAACCCCCACCACAAAAAAATCGGGACGACGCACAGAGAGAGAGACCATATAGAAGAATCGAGCACCCAGACGCACATATTACCATCACCCACACAAATACCACGCACTTCACACAACACACCAATACACATCACCACACTTATCACCACACATTCCACCCCACACATCCCCAACACCACCCCATGGCACCGCAAAGACACCCCAGGTTTTCGGAGGAGGAACTCAGGTTCATGGTGGAGGAAATCATCCGGGTAGAGCCACAGCTATTCGGAGCACAGGTGCAGCAGACGTCCATTGCAAGGAAGATGGAGCTATGGAGCAGAATAGTCGACAGGGTCAACGCAGTGGGACAGCACCCAAGAAATCGGGATGACATCAGGAAGAGGTGGAACGACCTACGGGGGAAGGTGCGTTCCGTGGTATCCAGACACCGGATTGCAGTGCAGAAGACTGGCGGCGGACCCCCACCTCCTCCCCCAGAATTTACGACATGGGAGGAGCAGGTCTTGGCGATCCTGCATCCTGAGGGCCTCGGCGGAGTATCTGGAGGAATGGACTCTGGTAAGTCACATCTTCACTACTTCATCCCCCCACCCCACCTGCATGCCAACACATACCCCCACCCTCAGCCTCACCCCCATCACTCTTACTCCTTGCAAATGTCCCACCATCACAACCCACCCATCCCAACACCAAGCCCTGCATGCAACCACAAAGCATGGACACCCATCACCATAGCATGCCCACTGTACATACCCATACCCCCCCCAAACCACCGACACAAAAGCCCCCACACAGGAATGCAAGCACTGGGGGACACGGGCACCCACCCATTGCACACCATTCCACACACAGATGCAATAATCATGCTTTTATACCCCTGCAGGACCCCTACGCAACGTCACCGCACAGGAGGGTCCACAAATGTCCACCTCCCTCAGAAGAGGCCCACAGTGATGACTGCAGCTCTGTCGACCTGGATCTAGATGACCAGCCCGGCCCATCGGGGACCTCGGGACAGTCGGTTCCCCTCACACAGCCACAGGCCACTGCAGACCTACCCCCCTCTGGAAACACCAGCACAGCACCCACCCAGCGGGCCCACACCTCTGGCTCCAGGACACGTCAAGCAGCAGTGTGTTCACCACTACAGGGCACCCAGGTTAACCCACCACCCCAACAACAACAGGGACCTGGGGCCAGTGGCAGTGGGCACACGGTCCAGGGGACAGAGGCCCAGGGAAACAGGGGAACTGGGAGGGCTGCTGTGCGACAGGGTGGGGACAGGCCCAGGGAACCCACTCTCCATGAGGCCCTCTCCTCCATCATGGGAGCATACCATCACTCCCAGGAGACGATGGCTACGGTACTGGCCAAGTTTCAGGAGACCCAGCGCATGCAGGAGGAACAGTATTTGGGCTTCAGGGAGGAACTCAGAACCATCAGCTCCGCCCTGGGCACCATCGTAGGGGTGCTGAATCTGGTAGTGACCACTTTGAGGAACACTGTGGCACCACAAAGGGCCCCTGACACTAGCATGGACCAAGAACTGCACACCACCTCTGCCGGCGTTAGTGGACAGGAGGCACCGACACAGGACCAACAGGCCACCAACACCCCACCCCCTGCAGAAGGAGAACCACCCGCAAGCGGTCCCTGAGATCCAGGAAGAGGACAGAGTAAGATGCCAAGACCCCCCCCAAGAAAGGATACCACCCTGATAGTCATCCCTCTGTCCCACTTTGTCACCCTGTCCATCCTTAAACTGCCCCAGCTCCACTTCCCAGACCCATTTGGACAATGCACCTGTGAGACTAATAGACTGGACTCTGCCATGGACATTCCTCCACCATCACCCCTCACCAATTTACAACCCCCCTCCAATAATTTGCACCTTAATAAACACCGTTATTCCACAAAACAATCAGGAGTCTGTCTGTGAATGTGAATATAGTTATCTGTAATTACAGTGCCAAAATGCTTATTTACATTGTGATGCCAACATACCAATGTCACACAGCTGTAGTCCATGGGCAAACAAAGCAGATGTCACACTGTGGGACCCAGATCTCTGAAAAGTGACAACTCAGTTACCATACACTGGGTGAAAAGGACAGACAGTACAGAGGTAGTAGTGTTTAAGTACATGTAGTAGGCCGGTTTGTATTCTTACCTCTGTTCATTGGAGATATTGCAGTATCACCGTGTTCCTGTTGTCTATGTCGTCTTCTTCGTCTTCCTCCTCTTCACTCTCCACAGGCTCCACAGCTGCTACAACACCACCATCTGGACCATCCTCCTGCAAAAAAGGCACCTGGCGACGCAAAGCCAGGTTGTGAAGCATACAGCAGGCCATGATGATCTGGCACACCTTCTTTGGTGAGTAGAATAGGGATCCACCTGTCATATGGAGGCACCTGAACCTGTGATGTTGGGGATATGTCCAAGGGCATAGAAGTCACCTTTCACCGTAGCCAAATCCTCCACCTCAGGGAAAACGATGTAGCTCCGCATGTGTTTCAGCAGGGCAGACAACACTCTGGACAACACGTTGGAAAACATAGGCTGGGACATCCCTGATGCTATGGCCACTGTTGTTTGAAATGACCCACTTGCTAGGAAATGGAGTACTGACAGCACCTGCACTTGAGGGGGGATTCCTGTGGGATGGCGGATAGGTGACATCAGGTTTGGCTCCAGCTGGGCACACAGTTCCAGAATAGTGGCACGGTCAAGCCTGTATGTCAGGATGAGATGTCTCTCCTCCATTGTCGACAGGTCCACCAGCTGTCTGTACACCGGAGGATGCCACCATCTCCTCACATGTCCCAGCGGATGATGCCTATGAAGGACAACAGTGAGCACAGAGTCAAACATCCCAGAGGTACGTAACCGCAGCTTTAAAAAAACACGGATCTTAACCCATCGAAAGGCTTGTATGAGTGTGGATGCAAGGCCTAGGTATGTGTGACGCAGTACAAAATGTAAGGCATGTGGGCCCCTGAAATGGCTGCTGTCTGACCTGTAAAGTGTGACAATAGGATGTGAGGTAACTGCGCTGGCTTTGCACACCGTGGCGGTAGGCGGTCGAAGGCCGCAGCGCAATGCTGCATTGGTTAACATTGGACCTAATGGGTCTCAGGAGCCAATGACGATGTGAGCCGGCGGTCGCGGTACACACCGCCGCAGACATGACCGCCATTTTCTCTCTGTTAATTCACTTGATACCTGATCTTCGACAGGAGAGGACCTACACTGCAAGTGCTGCTATGACCTCGGTCTGGAAGGGACAATGGCTCATGCGACTGGGATAAGGGCCCCTGCCTTCACATCGGAGGAGTTGGAGAAGCTTGTGGATGGGGTCCTCCCCCAGTACGCGCTACTCTACGGTCCTCCAGACAAACAGGTAAATACACTGGGAGCATGCTGTATGGGCTATGCCTGTGTTGAGTGGGGTGGATGAAAGATGGGGGGGGGAGATTGAGGCATGCTTGAAACGACGGTGAGTGCATGTGCCACATGGCAAGGGAAGGGATGGGGGGCCACTCACATTGATGGTGCAGAAGGTAATTACTTTTCTTCTCCCCCTGTACATTTCATATAGGTCAGCGCCCACCAGAAGACGGATATATGACGTGCCATCGCCAAGGACGTCCGGACCCATATGCATTAGCATCATCAGGCGGAGGAGCAGTGGCACCGGAGCACGAGGGAGCTGCATCCCACACGGCCATGGAGGGCCACACTACCGACTCTAAATTCGCCAGTGGGACGGAGGGCGAGGGGAGCTCCACGGCGGGGACAAGAGCGGACATTAGTGGATCGGACTCGTCCTCTGATGGGAGCTCCCTTGTGGTGGCGGCAACGTCTCTGCCCCCCGCAACAGGTACAGCCGCCACCCCCCGCACCAGCACCGCCCTCCCAGCAGCCCCTCAGCGTTTGCCCCGTGCCTGCTCACCCAGGAAGGTGGGCATCTCCTTCCCCCAGGCACCTCAAGCCCTGCCCCAGTCACCCCTGCTGCCCTCAGGGAGGAGGTCATTGACCTCCTCAGGTCGCTCACTGTTGGGCAGTCTACCATTTTGAATGCCGTCCAGGGTGTAGAAAGGGAAGTGCACCAAAGTAATGCATACCTGGAGGGCATTCATTCTGGTCAGGCTGCCCTTCATCGAACCCTGCAATCGCTTGCCTCAGCACTGATGGCAGCCATTGTCCCTGTGTCTAGCCATCCCCCTCCAACTTCCTCCACCCAGACCCAATCCCCTGTACCTCTGCCTATCCCAAGCACACCATCAGACCAGCCTGCACACACCTCAACACCCAAGGGCAGCTCACGCAGACATGAGCACCACACATCCCACAGGCAGTCACACAAGCAACATCCACATACAGACATACCAACATCCACTGCCTCCACTGTGTCCCCCTCCTCCACGTCTTCCTCCTCCCTGCCAGTCTTGTCTCCACTCACACCTGCATGCACAGCATCTTCAGCCACTACGTCCCTCAGCAGCACACACACCAGAACACCCCGCACACGTGCACTCACCACCCCCACTGCCATTTACACGTCCCCTGTGTCCTCTCCCAGTGTGTCTGTGCCGCCCCCTCCCAAGATACACAAACGCAGGCAGCCACCCACCCAACAGCCATCCATCTCACGACAGCCTACAGCCCAGGCACCTGCACCCAAAGCCACCCCACTTACACCTCCTACAACCACAACCTCTTCCTCCACTCCCATACCCACTACACCTACCCGTCCCACTGCTCCCCAAAACATTTTCCTCTCCAAACTTAACCTCTTTCCCTCAACTCCCCCACCCCGTCTATGTCATAGTCCCAGAGCTAGCACCTCAGCCACTACATCACCGGGCCCGGTGGTGCATGTCGTACATGGTCACTGGAGTGCACCGCCCACCAGGGCAGCCAGTCTGGTATGGAGCCACAGTACAGCCAGCCCCCTCCCCCCCTCAGAAACATCCAAAAATTGACAGTGCACGGCGGCAGAGGGTCAAGACACCAGGGACAAAAACCTCTACCAGGGCTCCCGGCGGGAGTGTCGAGGCAGCTGGGACACCAGCCAAGGTGGGGAAGGGCCACAGGAGAGCAGGAAAGGCTGGGAAGGGCAGCACGCCCGACAACACCGCCATCAGCCCAGCTGGCCAGGAGGGCCCCGCAAGCCCCATCCCTGCTGGCCAGTAGGCCACCAAAAGCCCCAGCACAGCTGTCCAGGAGGGGTGGGCAGGAGGGCCCCGCCAGGCCCAGGCCAGATGGCACATGAGCACCCGGCCTGGGCAGCACCGCTGAACAGGGGACCGCCATCTGAAGCACCGCTGAACAGGGCACGGCTATCCCAAGCACCGCTGAACAGGGGACCGCCATCTGAAGCACCGCTGAACAGGGCACAGCTATCCCAAGCACCCTGAACAGGGGACCGCCATCTGAAGCACCGCTGAACAGGGCACGGCTATCCCAAGCACCGCTGAACAGGGGACCGCCATCTGAAGCACTGCTGAACAGGGCACGGCTATCCCAAGCACCGCTGAACAGGGGACCGCCATCTGAAGCACTGTTGAACAGGGGACCGCCATCTGAAGCACCACTGAACAGGGCACGGCTATCTGAAGCACCGCTGAACAGGGCATGGCTATCTCAAGCACCGCTGAACAGGGGACCGCCATCTGAAGCACCGCTGAACAGGGCACGGCTATCCCAAGCACCGCTGAACAAGGGACCACCATCTGAAGCACCGCTGAACAGGGGACCGCCATCTGAAGCACCGCTGAACAGGGCACGGCTATCCCAAGCACCGCTGAACAGGGGACCGCCATCTGAAGCACCGCTGAACAAGGGACCACCATCTGAAGCACCGCTGAACAGGGCACAGCTATTTGAAGCACCGCTGAACAGGGCACGGCTATCCCAAGCACTGCTGAACAGGGGACCGCCATCTGAAGCACCGCTGAACAGGGCACGGCTATCCCTGGCACCGCTGAACAGGGGACCGCCATCTCACGCCGCGCTGGCCCATGAGCGGCAGGGGCAGTGCCGCATCTGTGTCGGACAGGGCTGCACGATGCACTCTGGGCACCAGGCCTCCTCCAGAACCAGTGGAGACATGCATCCACTACCTCATTCCTGCACATGAAGAAGCACTCTGGCCAACAGGCACCCTCCAGAACCAGTGGAGACTGTTATCCACTTGAGAGACTGTGGCTTTGCACTCCCCATGATTGAACAGTGGGCAAGCCACCCACTGTAGAGACTTGTGAGATTGTGGCTTTGCACTCCCCAGGATGGAACAGTGGGCAAGCCACCCGCTGTAGAGACTTGAGAGACTGTGGCTTTGCACTCCCCAGGATGGAACAGTGGGAAACCAAACCCACTGTAGAGACTTGAGAGACTGTGGCTTTGCACTCCCCAGGATGGAACAGTGAGAAACCCACCCACTGTAGAGACTTGTAAGACTGTGGCTTTGCACTCCCCAGGATGGAACAGTGGGCAACCCACCCACTGTAGAGACTTGTGAGACTGTGGCTTTGCACTCCCCAGGATGGAACAGTGGGCAACCCACCCACTGTAGAGACTTGTGAGACTGTGGCTTTGCACTCCCCAGGATGGAACAGTGGGCATGGAGCCCCCTCATGGATCTGGCGTCGTGCACTCATCCAGCTGAGGTGCCCCCCCTTCCCTTCCCCCTGAGGTGCCTGTAGTTTTGCTATCTGATGCCCCTGCAGTGTTCTCTCCGTTTGGGTCAGGTATCCGGTGTGGGCTTTGCCCATGTTTTTTGGGCCCAGTGGTCCACGGACAATGCCTGGATTTGTAAATTTGGTGTATATAATAGTTTTTAGTGTGTATATTTCTGATTGCTGTATTTCAATATATTTCAATGGTTACAGTCATTTCCTTTTGTCTTTGCATTCTTCCAGGGGGACTGGGAGGTGTAACTGTGATGTATGGATATGTATTAGTGTGTGTGTTGTAGTGGGTGAGGGTGGGGGTGGGGGTGTTGTGTGTGTGTGTCACTGTCTTTTCCCTCCCCCTTCCCTATGTTGTAGGTGCAGTACTCGCCGTTGTCTTCTGCGCCGGCGTACGTGCTCCTGGTAGAGGAGCAGGAAGACTATGGCTGGGAGGATTTGGAGTTCCAGGTCCATGGTGTCCTCGTTCCTTGTGGGGTGTGTAAAGGTGAGCGTTTTTCCTTCAAAATGCCTGTTTCAACCGTGTTTTTATCAGTGGTGAATCCGCCCCGGAAAAGGTGGTGGGTTGGACTGTTGTGATACTGTGGGTGGTACTTTGACTCCCGGTGACCGCCGCGCTGTTTGTTTGTACCGCCGTGGTGGTCGGAGTGTTAAAGTGGCGGTCTTTGTTGGCGGTTTCCGCCACGGTCGTGATTCCATTTTTTTTCCCGCCGGCCTGTTGGCGGTTTTACCGCCGCTTTAGCACCGACCGCCAGGGTTGTAATGACCACCTTAGTGTGTGTAAAGATGATGTTCCCAAGAACTAACAATGGATGCACTGACTGGAGCATAAGCTGATACAAATTTGTTAACTGACGAGCCCGGCAATGGGAACAGGAGAAGAGGGGCCAATCATCGACATGTGAATAAAGGTTTAGTGAATTCTTAGATTTGAGGTTCTACTTTCATTGGACTAAACCTAAACGTAAGATTATTTGACCAATAGCAACGTGGGAAGTAGTTTTAGGGCATCTAACTTAGCCAGACTGTACCCAGAGGAGATGCGCCATTAGCCACTATTCTTTCCGAACTGCATGAAGAGACATTTCTATCTTGAGCTCTATTGTTGAATTCCAATGTTTTGCTAATGCACAGATGTCCCATTGACAAAAACAGTCACAGCTTGCTGAACCAAACTGAGGCAAGGTATAAGACGATGTTACTGATGTCTATGTCTATTTGCTTTTGTTTTTAGGTACCAACCAATAATTTTGATGGTGCCATAGTTAGATGTTTTTCCAAATTTGTGTTGGCTAATTGTTTTGCATGAAGCCTAAAAATGCTATTCTAATCAGAAGGTTAGTTAGGATACTCACTGATGATGCTTGCTAAATATTAACAACAGTTGATGTCTTTTCTTTGCTGAATCTAAACGTAGACTATTTCTATTGCGCAGTCATTCTTGCTATTGATTTGCACTGTAACTTTAGAATGTGTAGTGATCCAAGATTTGATTTAATTGAGATTCTTCAAAAGGTTCGGCCAACCAGTATTTTTTCTGTATGCTTATCATTTTATTTTGAGATTAAGTTACGTGATATTAGCATTGTTAATATAGGGAAATAAGCATTCTTTTACATAAAGGTGTGGTTATTCATGGCCAAGGGATCATGGTGCTTGGAAATTATTGACTCCCAAGATTATTGATGTTATTGATTGGTATTGCTATTGATTTGTATTGGAACTGATTCTTGTGATGGGAACTACTCTAAGCGCAGTCAAAAGGTCCATCAAACCTCTAAAGCATCCCCTTATAAACTAAGATAAGAAACCAAATAAGGTCAGATGTGCTAACAGATATCATGTGCATGCTTGACACTTGATGCATGCAGCCATCGCTGGATGCAGCACGTCTGCCACAGACCCACATGTGTTTTTCTTGTCCAAAAAGTGTTTTTATGTTTTTCAGACTCGTATTGATCATGATGCAAAGTACCACTTCTGGCAACCAAGGAAGTAACGTAGTGTATGGCACGGTACGCAGTTGTTCCTCTCTGTTTTAATTTTAGAGACCACAACCACGCTTCATTGTATTTACAGGCGAGTAAAGGTTTAACATCGTGCATGCATTTTTAGTGTATTATGCATGATGTACTATTTCACTGGATAGTTGTTGTATCACTGACCGGGACTTAAACTGAGTTACATGTCCTGTTGAAAGTCCAAGACCTTAATGGCCGTCGCAAGGGTTGAAACATGTTCACACATTAGTTTAAGGGTCATAAGACCATAAAAACCTAGGGTGCCCCCTGTTTTCTTCTGGTTTGACTATACCCACTGTCACATTTAATAAAGGGATACCTTGGTGAACATTAAGGTATTTTTATCTTCAGACCCCGGTAGGGTCTTTACAATAGCTCCCGCAAGTAGATCAAGTCTACCCTGGCTTTAAGGGACTGGGGTCGACTTGATGATGAAGCATGCCACTACTAGAGTGGGTGAGGCTCACCAAAAAGAAAAGGAATCTTTTCTGAATAGGGACAACTAAAGACAAGCCTGTGTCACTGCCAATAACATGGCTTATGATAGGGTCAAGGGATAGTCTAAATCGATAGATATCGAGCTAGGTATTGGGTATCCCCTATTTGCCCTGGGGTTGTTGTTGTTCCCCAAAGAAACGCTTCCTACCCTCTGTAGTGACGGGTCTGAGCTTGATTGGCCCCTTCTTACTCCCATGTTGATTAGGGATTGGGGGTTCTTTACATAGTTTACTGGATATTTGTTCTGCTTTCAGCTATTTGTGCTTTATGATTTTACTAATAGGAGTACATAATTGCATATAAAATATCACACCTAAACGCAGCCGCTGCAGTTAGCCCGGTCAAAAGTTATGTATGTCATACGTCTGTTGTGCAAGGTTCTGGAAGTAAAGCAGTTGGAAGCCACACCTGTCAGGTTGTAATTGACACAGGCAATCTCTGATATGGAGTCAGGATCCGCGGATATGTCTCTAAATACTTGGTTGACTGGCAGGTCAGGATTTCTCACAAATGTTTTAAATTAAATGTGTGGGTATCAACTGCTTACGGCTGGAAACTTATCATGTCATGAGGCGGTTGGGTTCCCAATGCGATTAAGCAGCCATTTTGTCGTAGCTGGTATTTCAGCTAGTGTAGAAAATTAAAAGGAGGCGGCAGAGCGGCCTGTCAGTCTGTAAGTACCCCGAAAGATTAGTATTTAGTAGAGCTGAAGAGCTACATACACTTGCGTGTCTCCCCAGGAGGCTGAACTACTATGTTTAATATTTCATTATGCAGGGCTAATTAAACTCGTAGCACGTCTGAATTCATCTAAAACAAAAGTTAATCCCTTTGCAGAACATGCAGGGTCGACGTCATTTGCTTTGGCACCAGCTGAGACTATTTCACTCAAGATGTTTTTGCAATGCCTTTTCTTCTAAATCACTGTGTGTATTTATAGAGTATATTGTGCGGCATAACAGTAAACAGTCAGCAGGTTTCTGTGGTCATCAAATGGGAAAAAGGTTAAATGGTAGCAATTGCCTTCTGATTTATTTTAAATGTCGGCAATCAGAATAAAGATCACAAAATATTATTACTTTGTAATAGTTATGGGGTAGTTAGCTGATTTTAGGGCTTGCAATAGTTACCTGGTTATAATATTAGGGTCACAGGCTTCCAACACATCAGGGCTTGCTACATCACCCGTTTTAATGTTCAGAATTAGATAAAAACAGTACTACCCAGGTGGATGATAAGAACGCAAATGGCCAAGAGACAAATATATTTGTGACATGAGCCACATCAATGGTCCAAGGTATCATGCATAATATGTCAGTGTTACAGGCAACTTCTTAGCTGGTGGTTAACGGAAAAGTATGTCCTTTTTAAAATTGTGCCTTTGTAAATAACACATAATCTTAGTGCAGCATATATTTTTAGCTGTCTTCCCTGGCACAGAGGTAATAACTGTTTCACTGTGCAAGAGAATATTATCAAATTATCTATTATTTGTCAAATTCCTATGGAACAAAGAAATGCATCTTGATGCAGCCTTTTTTTCTTTTCAGTGTATGATTTGAATATCTGAGGCTTCTTTAAAGATTCTGGGCCTGATTTAGATGTTGCCGGTAACAGTCCCGACATCGGTTTTCCAACTGAAAACACACCCGCTACTTGGCGGTTCTCTCGCTGTATTCAGATGTTGGCGGTCCCATAGACTTTAACCCACCCAAGTCCCCCTGACTCTGTCAAGCAATCCCGTCCACCTCCACAGCACCATAGAAAAGAGTGGCTGACAGCGGGATATCAGTCACATTTACCGCCAAGCAGATTTGGATGTGTCATACCTCCAAGCACAAAGTCGCAGTCTGACCTCCACTTCTGCCTTGGCAGATTGGAGGGAAAAGGATGCAAAAACTCACCTTTTCTCCCGATTCTCCTTTAATTTCCAACAGGGCACGACGGGACAGGACCCTCCGTCACTGCTGCCATGGGACTCTGGAGAAAACACAACTCCCCCCTGTTGCTGGACACAAAGGTAGGCACCCCACATTAGCTGTGTGTGTGTGTGGGGGGGGTCACTGCACAGGACTACTGCAGACATATACATGTTACAGTAATTTTCTTAAATTACTGTGACATGAATATGTCAGGGATACGGGTGGGCCATGCACGGGTGAAGACACACTGGTACACAATATACATCGAACACATACCAACTGTCATTATGGCATCAGTATTCATTGGCAAATGAATACTGGCACCAGAATGACGGTATATTCACACTTGTCAACTGTGATGATGTGTGCACATTTCAAGGGGAGTTGTACCTGTCATGTTGTGCTTGAGTTGTGTGTGTGAGTAAGAACGTGTATGAGTGTGGGTGAGATTTGACTGGATGGGTGAGGTCGAGGGAGGTGTAGTGGGTGATGTGGTTGTGTCAGTATATGTGTGACTTCCAAATGGCAGGGAGGTTGTTGTGTATGTTGTGTTGTGTGTTGTGTTGCTTCATGCAGAACTCAGAGTGTTTTGTGTCGGTCGCTGTCGTGATATGTGTAGTTGTGCTTTTGTGTGCATTTTTGTGTAGATGAGCGTGTTGGTTGTTGCAGTTGTGTCATGTGTGCAGTGTCACTAGTGTGTGCATGTTGTGTGATGGATGAATGTATATATGAGTTTGTGGCATGTAGGTGTTGTGTTGTGGTGTAATAGCAATGGAAAATGGTGTATGTTCCCTCCGCCGAGATCTAAATCAGGCCCTAAATTTCTCCTCTACATACTGGCAGGTGCTATCCGAAATACTAGTTTAAGGGTATCACATGGAGAAGTCACAAAGACAAAGAAAAAAGCCTCAAAAATTGCCTTCTTAGGTGTTTTTGGAAGGACTCCAGAATGTATATTTCAGTTTTGCCTAGAGAACCGAAAATCCCTGCCTGTTCCTGACTTATATGTAGAGTAGGATATTAAGAACAAAGAATTGATTTATCTGGGTTCCAGGTTTCTTTGCTCAGCTTAACTTGAAAAGGGAATGTAAAAAGTTGAATGTTGCTGTAGATGGGGAAAAACAGTAGCACACATTAGTTCCCAGATTTATCAAAAGATTGTGTTGCCCTTACGCAATGCAGGGTGATGCAAGGCAATCATAAACCAGATTTACTAAGCCACACAAGGCCACGTTGTGTGGCCCTGTGCGGCTTGGTACATCTGGAAAAATGGCCAGTATCGCAAATCTCTGCCTTGCATTACTCTATACTGGGAAGGTGTTACATGGGTGAAGCATGGGTATTCCCATGCATCCACCCATGTATTCTAGCACATTCCCAGATTTACCAAGACCAGTAAACTTTGAAACACATCAAAATTGTATGCCTTCCTGATAGAGGCGCAGCAAGGTGAAATATCTTAATTTCTCCTTGTATCTCCTCTTTCTAAGTGTGTTGCATTCTGCAGCTCTCCTTGAAGAAAATACCCCTGGGGATTTTTGTGTAGAAATGTGTCTCTCCCTGCAGAAAAGCAATCCTGCCTGCAAGGCACTTGGCGCCAAGTAGCACATAGTGAGCCAGCACAGTGAGAGAGCAGGAATGCACCATATGTAATTTACTATTTTGCATTCCTGCCCTTTCCATTTGACACAGCGTCGAAAGTTGTCTTTCTGCAGTGCACTGCATCAAATATTGGTAAATATGGCTCCAGGTGACTCTTTCATCAATGCCATAAAGATCAAAAGTTTTTAACAGGTCTAATTTTGTCTTTGGCAAGCCAGACATCTAAGCAATATGTCGATACTGCATGCACTTGGTGTTCCAAAGGCATTGAAACCGATTCACAGATTTTCCTGTGAGAAGGTGTGACCTAGGCATAGAGCGGTCCTCACTTTAAGATGAAGTCCAGGAGCAAGGAAAGAGCACTCCTGACTCACTCCCATAAATCAGTGAAAAGTCAGTGGCACCCCAATGTTAAAACCACTCACAGAACAATCTTTTGGGAATTGGGCCCTTGTTCTTATGTCATGAGACGTTTTTTAATGAAGTTTTGATGTTTTTTCTACAAGCCTCCAAAGAAGTACCTCATTATTGTTATTAATTACATCATTTCAGATGTTGCAGTGATGTTATCTGTAATGTCATAGAACACCATGAGTGATGTGATATGTGAGGCAATTTGCACTAAAAGGTAACAGTGTGAGTTATCGTTATTTTCAGGAACGAGTTATAGTTACTTGCGATAACATATATATAATGTAGACCAATTGTTTAGGCAAGAAATCACCAATAATTGTAATCATATGCATCTGCCATAAATTCACACATTGCAATATTTAATAAAAGGGTTTCCTATGAACATTTTTAAGTAAAGATTTTTTTTAAACACAACAATAACATGTCTTCAACTCTTTCTTTTAACATTTTTTGAGGCCTCAAAGTGCAGTCATAGAACCACCCAAGAGGGTTCTGCACTCCAGCTGAAGAGCATACAGCCCTACTGCTTTAAAAATATCGAAAGCTCTACTGCGGTCATTGATTCAATGACCTGGGAGACTTACAGTCGTTGCAGCCCCTCACAACATTAAAATAATGGTTGGTGGAACAACTACCTGGGGCACCCACAATGTCTTTATCTGGTAGGGACCAAGAAGGGAGCCTCAAAGCCGCAATGGCCCCAGCCTGCTTCCCATCAAGCAGCCATTTTGATCATGGTGGGAAATGGCACCATTCTACGTTGCTCCTTCTGGAGCGGGAGCAGCTGTTTTAACAAGATGTGTTTTCTGCGAGGGAGAGAGCAAGCATGGTATGCCCACACTCTCCCATGCAGAAACAGCAGTGTCCCCGGGAATGGGGTCCCTGGGACACTGTTTAGGAGATGGGTCCGCAGGCCACTCTATGGCTCAAGAAGGCGCTCTGCATAGCGCCTCCCTTTAATTTGAAATAAGGCCCTGGGGAAGGCCTTTCTGGGGACTTTCGGAGGCTCAGGCAGGTGGGTCACCTGCCCCCTCCCCTTAATTTGAAATGTGGACTGGGGGATTAGGTCTCCAGTGGAGGCTCAGGCAGGGGGCTGCATGGCTCACTCCCTTTAATTTAAAATATTGCTCCGTGGCCATGCACAGTTTTGTCATGAAGGATGTCATTTCAAATGCTGCAGTGATGTTATCAATGATGTAATAAAAGCATGTCATGAGTGATGTAATATGTGAGGTAATAAGCAGTGCCTGGCAAGGGTGCAATTTACTTTAGGGCGCAAGTTATAATTACTTGCGATAACTATAGCTGGTGAGCTTCAGTGCTTTTGTTATTTAAAAAAGTATGTTTTAACTGACATCTGTGAATTTCTAATGTTTTTTAAAATGTGAAGTAACATATTACAATTTCTAGCTATAACATCACCTTACTCTCTGTTTTTTCCTATGAATTTCCATGCATTTTTAGCATGAAGTAAGGTGTCCAAAGCCCTGCAAGTGCTCTATCCCCCTACTATGCTTGATTCTTATGACTTATGACTTTGGCAAAGGGTTTCAATACTAAAATATAAAAAGTGGGCCTATTGTCTTTATAAAGTGGTGAACATATCAACATTTATAAAATAGATCTATCAACTAACAACTATAATCAAATGTATATTTCACTAATTCTCACAATGCAATGTTCAGTGAAAGTGAGTGCAGTAAAAATGTATTTCATAAAGTTTTATTTAACCCTTTCCATGCGTCAGATGATCTGGGGCCACTAATGACACAGTAGGCATGTGCATGGGTGTTAGGGAGTGGCCCCTTGGGGAAGGATCGCTCCCCTCTTGGGGACAGATGTTGCAGTTGTTTCTGCCCCCCTTGGGGGCAGCCAGTCTTACAACTTAGGGCTATCTGCCCCCAAGGGAGGGGCAAAAACTTCTAGACACCAGGGATATGTTTTTGGATGCTATTTGTGGTGTTTGGGGAGTGGCCCTTTGGGAAAGGGGCCCTCCCCTTTTAGGGACAGATGTTGTGGCTGTTTCTGCCCCCACCTTTGGGGCATATCAGCCTTGTAGTGTTAGGCTCATCTGCCCCCAAGAAGGGCAGAAGCCACTAGACACCAGGGATTTGTTTTTCAATGGTATGTTTAGGTATTTGGGGCACAGCCCCTTGGAGAAGAACTCTCCCCTTTTGGGGACAAATGTGTTGGCCATTTCTGCCCCTATTGGAGGAAGATTAGCCTTATATTTTTAGGCCCATCTGCAGAAGCAACTAGACACTAGGGATTTGTTTTCAATTGTATGTTTGGGAGGGGGCCCCTTGGGGAAGAGTCACTCCCCTTTTGTGGCCATTTCTGCCGCTCTTGGGGGCAGATCGACCTTATAATATTAGACCCATTTGCCCAAAAACGGGGGCGGAAGCCACTAGACACCAGAGATTTTATTTTTTGTAATATTGTTCTTGTAGGGAGCAGTCCTGTGGGCAAGGGTCACCCCCATTTTGGGGGCAAATGTTGTGGCCATTTCTGCCCCTCTTGGGGGAAGCCCAGCCTTTTATTATTAGGCCCTTCTGCCCCCAAGTGGGACAGAAGCTAATAAACACCAGTGATTTTATTTTTTGTAATATTGTTGTTTAGGCCCTTCTGCCTTCCAGGGAAAGTTTCTGTGTGTGTGAAGTGGAGTTCAGCTGACGCTCTGCATGTACTAGCAATTGGCTGGCTGTGTGTGGGCTGGCATTTGGCTGGTGGTGTGTGTGGAGTGGCGCATTATTTGCATTCATGATTATAATGTTTAATTGCTCATTTTTCTTCTAGTGCAATGTTTTTGTTTTACTTTGCTGTGACTCCTGCTTGCGGTTTCCGCACTGGTAGATCTGCAGTTTGCGTAGCTGCATGTTTTTTGTAAGAAAAATTTTTTTGTACTGTTTACTCCAAATGAGTATCATTGCCATGCATGAATGAGTGTTTTGTAATTGATGTAATAATAGCTGCATATTTAGCTTCTGGTTTATTGTGTGTCAACGATTTGTGCTGTGTTGTCTTGTATGTAATTTATTTTAGTTTTTCTTTCTAGTGGGATTTCATTGGTGCTTGCTGTGTCTGTGCAGAGGAGGTCCTGAATCTAGATGTCTCTGGCACGCGAATGGTATCATATTTGAGTGTAAAGGTTTTGGGTAATTTCTCTTGAAGGACTTTTCCTTCCAGGTTACTATATGCCAGTAGTTTTACTTTCTGTTTGATAAAGCCACACTTTGGGCATTATTTACGAGGCCCTTGCACCATATGAGCATCACTATTAGTGACGCTCCAGGGGTGCAATGCCCTGCGCCATATTTACAAGGTAGCATTAAGCCAATTTTTGCAGCTTAATGCCACCTTGTTAACACAGACCCTTAGCACGCATCACTTAGCGTGAAAGGGGCGTGCAATGGGTGTTTGTACGGGGGGTCCACCACAACACCAATTGAATCATGACACTGCCCGAGATTTACAGGAATCATAAACCTGAGGCAGCGCCAAAAACTAATGTCACCCCAGTGATGGTGTTAGCATGGTGCAGCAAGGAGAAATACTTGTATTTTTCCTCATGTTTGCTTTTTCTATATATGCTGCAGAATGCAGCACACATAGAAAGAGCAAAACACCATTAATGATTGTTTATGTGCAGAAAGGCGTCTCTTTCTGCACATAAACAATCATTAAATAATGAAGATTCGCTACTTCTATTTGTGCTGCCTTCTGCAGCACACAGAGAACTAGCAAATCATCATTATTGGTTATGTGCAGAAAGAGACACCTTCCTGCACATAAACAATCATTTTATGCAATGCAGGCACCCTTAACCCTGGCACCTTTCGGGGTAAAACTCATCATCAGCCAGGCTACCTTGAATCCAGTGCAAAGTGAGTGAGGGACCCACGTCTGGGCATACCCTTGACACTTAGAGTGAACATAGCAACACAACAAGATGAGTGCTGAAACTTTTCAAACACCACCAGTCACAGATCTGGCTTAAATCTATTGTACTCTTGCGCCTCATGCCACCCCAGTTTGGACCCAGCCATGTGCAAATCAGTCATGACACTTTTCTCTGTGGGAACAGCCCAGCTCGAACTGCCAGGCCAGGTCTTCGCTGGACCGGAAACAAGCATCATGGGACAGGTTTTGGAGTATCACCACTCAACAGAGAGGCTAGTGGGTGAGTGTTTAGAAAGTTTCAGCACTTCAGCCATCATCCTTTTGTGTTTCGAAAGTTGCCCTAAGCGGCCAGGGTATGCCCAGATGTGGGTCCCTTGCTCACTGTGCCACTGGATTCAAGCTACTTTGGCTGATGAGGGGTGATACACAGAAACTTATCCCATGATGCTTCTTTCTGGTCCAGGATGGACCTGTCCTGTCACTTCGGGCTGGAGTGTTCCCATGGGGAGCAAGGTCAAGACTGATTTGCATATGGCTGTGTCCAAACTGGGGTGGCATCTTGAGCAAAAGAACGATGGAATAAACTCAGATATGTGACTGGGGATGAGTGTTTGAGAAGTTTCAACACTCCATCCTTCATTCTTTTGTGTTGCTAAAGTTGCCCTTAGTGGTCAGGGTATGCCCAGACATGGGGCCTTTGCTCAATGTGGCACTATATTCAAGCTAGTCTGGCTGATGAGGAGTGATTCTCCGAAACCGGTATCAGAATGCTTGCTTCCAGTCTAGGGAGTACCACGCCTGGCAGTTTGGGCTTGATTGTTCCCATGGGGAGCAGAGTCAAGACTGATTTCCATATGGCTGAGTCCAA
Source organism: Pleurodeles waltl (assembly GCF_031143425.1). Lineage (NCBI taxonomy): Eukaryota > Metazoa > Chordata > Amphibia > Caudata > Salamandridae > Pleurodeles > Pleurodeles waltl. The sequence goes on along the minus strand of NC_090444.1, from coordinate 1,017,029,202 downwards.
ACTGGGGGGTAATGGTGAGCAAAAGAACAATTGATATAACACATATCTGAGACTGGGAGTGAGTGTTTGAAAAGTTCAGCACTTAGGCCCTCATTACAACCCTGGCGGTCAAAGACCGCCAGGGCTGTTCTGACGATTGCACCGCCAACAGGCTGGCGGTGCAATCCTGGTAATTACGACTGTGGCGGAAGCGCCGCGGTCGCACTGCCTGGAGCGGCGGTTTACCACCACGTTGGTCCCAGCAGTTGTAATCCCCCTGGGCAGCGCTGCTTGCAGCACTGCCCAGGGGATCATGAGTCCCCCTTCCGCCAGCCTTTTCATGGCAGTAGGAACCGCCATGAAAAGGCTGGCGGAAAGGGGAGTCGCGGGCCCCCTGCCACAGCCCCATGGAGCTTTTCACTGTCTGCATAGCAGACAGTGAAAAGCGCGACGGGTGCAACTGCACCCGTCACACCGCCGCAACACCGGCAGCTCCATTTGGAGCCGGCTTCCATGTTGCGGCCGACATCCCCGCTGGGCCGGCAGGGATCTCATAATGGCCACCGCAGGAGTGCAGCTGCATTGGCGGCCGCACGGCAGCTACAACTTGGCAGGCAGCGGTTGCCGCCCGCCAATGTTGTAATGAGGGCCTTTGTCCGTTATCCTTTTGTGTTGGTAAAGTTGTCCTAAGTGGACAGGGTATGCCCAGACATGGGTCCTTTGCTCACTGTACCACTGGATTCAAGCTTGTCTGGCTAATGAGGGGTGACACTCTGAAACTGGTCCCAGGATGCTTGTTTCCCCTCTAGGGAGGACCTTGCCTGGCAGTTCAGACTAGACAGTTCCCATGGAGAACAGAGTCAAGTATGATTTTCATATGGGTGGCATGGTGAGCAAAAAAACAATGGATGTAACCCAGATCCTTGACTGGGTGGTGAGTGTTTGAAAAGTTTCAGCACTCAGTCCATCATCATTTGTGTCCATAAAATGTCTTTTTTAGACACATTCTGAGGTTTGCAATAGATTCTGGGTGATAGAACCTGATGGTAGCCACCTAAGGCACCCAATCCTGGATTCCCCTAGGTGTCTAGGTTTAAAAAATGTACAGGTTTAATGCGTTTTCCCAGGTGCTGGCTGAGCTGGGGTCCAAAATCCACAGCTAGGCACATTGCCTAAAAGGGTCAGTTTTCAGTGGAGAAAGGTGATGTGTCAATTTTGCATTTTGGGCCTTTTCCCATCACACGAACTAAGCCTTCCCACACAAGTGAGGTACCATTTTTATTGGGAAACTCTGGGGGGACACAGAAGAGTAGAACAAGTGTTATTACCATTATCTTTCTCTGCATTTGTGACTTTCAAATGTAAGACAGGGTGTAAGAGAGAAGTCATTTTGAGAAATGCCCTCTAATTCACATGCTAGTATGGGTACCCACAAACTCAAGGATTTGCAAAAAAACACTGCTTCTAAACTCTATATCTTGTGCCCATTTTGAAAATACATAGGTTTTCTTGATGTCTATCCTCCGCACTTTGGGGCATATTTATAGGACCGTAGCGCCACTTAGTGCCACATTAACACCGTTTATTTTGACGTAAATGTGGCCCAATGAGGCCAAAATCCCCACGCCGTATTTACAGGGTGGCGCAGTGCATGCATTGCACCACCCTGTAACCTGCGCCAGGCATAATGTATGCAAAGGAGGCTATCCCCCGTTAGGGGAGCCAGTAAAATGGTGCAAGGAAATCTATGGGATTTCCTTGCACCATTTATTATGGCACTTTTAACGCCTGCTCAAGAGCGGGTGTTAAAAGGGGGCTTCCATTCTTTAGAATGGGCCCCTATGTATGTTGCAGGAGTAGCACCAATATTTTGGCAATACTCCTACAGAGTACATCAGTAGCGTCATTAAAAATGACACAATTGCCCCCTACTCTGCACCATGGTGCACCGTATTTAAAATATAGTGCACACATGATGGCGGTAGGGGGGTGATAAGGGGTGCAGGGAAAGTGCAGCGCCACTTTCCATAAATCTGCCCTTTTATACTTTGTATTTTACCAAATGTTTGTTCACTGCCACTTAGTTATTTGTGTAAAACTAAAAATCCATAATAATAATCTGACATGAGAATCTAATTTTTAAATTCTCCTTGATTAGCTAGGGGAAGGATCCAGAGGATGAGGAAGAGAAGGAAGAGGACAATGCCCAAGAGGAAATAGGAAGAACCACAATAGTGAGGTACCCTATTTGATCCAGAGTAGGAACTGATGTGTCTTCTCACAACTAGTTCCCTGACAAACTGGTGGACAAGAAAGAAGGAGAGTTTATACTACAGCTGGCCATTCTGGAACTAGCTACAAAAGAGTGAAGGGCTAAAGTAGAAAGGGCCCTAGCCTTGGAGAGAAAAAGCTGGCTCAGGAGGAATAGAAACTTACACACAGGTTTATTTAGTGTCTTTTGTGGTTCAAGAGCATGTGTTTTTTGCTAATAACTCTGTGTCGCCATTTGATGGAAAATCAAAAACCTTTCCAAAAAAAAGTTCAGTCACCTCAGCTCCTTTCTAGAAAGTTTCAGGGTAATCTCTCAATTAGGATCAGAGTGATGGGGAGAGGGGTCCAAACACAATTTCCCTCTGCAATATTTATAGGGAAATTTATACAGTGCTACAGCCAAAATGGCTGAACAGAATTAAACTAAATTTGGTAGAAACCTGATATTTTCCCAGAAAGAGTGGTTTTGTGATTTCGTCTAAATCCATTCAGTAGTTAAGGGGAAATTAAAATTCAACATTTATATATATATTGACAGTCGGGCTGAAATTCCAAAATTCATGCCTTTCAATAAGCTGTGGGGGCTTTTTTGATTGAGAGCTCTGATTGGCTGGCCTCAGCATGAACAGAAATGTTGTGGTGGCTATTACAAGACTCTGCAACTTGGTCCACGACTGTCCTGAAATATTTTCTCAAAAAGGGCATAAAGGGGCAGTGTTAGAAATTGGGTCTTTAGTATGCAGGGGTTTGCACTCAAGTTCAAGTAGGGACCATAATCCTAGTCAGGGCAAGTAAGATACACACTAAAAGTTTACCTATGCTCACCCTCTGATAGATTGACACAGAGCAGTCAGACTAAATTAAAGAGGTAATATGTAAAGTATTTGTGCACACATACAGTAACCCATTGAAAGCACCACAAAAGGACTTCAAACCAGACTTGAAAAAGTAGCCAATATTTATCTGAGTCAAACAAGACCAAAGCAATAAAAATCCAATATACACAGGTCAGGTTATACATTTTCAAAGATTAAATCGCAATGCAGTGCTTAGAACACAATAACTCCAACCCAAAGCTATCTGGTCACGCCAGACCGTGGTAAGTCCCACAGTTCAGTTCAACCATGATGGAGTGTGGGCTGGGCACAGGAGTCATGAACACCCGCTGATAGTACCTTGGTTGCATTGATGCTCGGTGAAGATACATTGTTCCAAGGATGGGATGCATCATGCTGGCAGGCAATGCGTCATTCACTGATTGGGCAATGTCGTTGATGAGGGGATGTCCAAAAGCGATGTGTGCTGGTTCTGATGTGTCAGTGCTGCATTGGCCAATCCGGGGATATGTTGTAAGTCTGGTTAATGCGTCGGGCTGTCGGCGAATGGTGTCCATGGCTTTGGTGCAGGCAGTGGCAAAGTGTTGTTTCTGCAGCAAGATGCGTCAGTTCTAAGTGACTTGCCGGCATCAATACATCAGTTCTTGTGTTGCAGCACCACACTCAACTCCAAGGGGCCAGGTCTGGATTTGGCACCACTTAGCAGAGTGGGACTCACAGCAGAGGAGTCCAGGTGCTGGTATAAAGATGCAGGTGAAGTCTTTGATATCTCTGAGACTTAAGAAAGAGGAGGAACACTCAGTCAGGCCCTTGTAGAATCTTTAGATTGCAGGATGTAGAGAGTTAGATCCAGTCTTCCCACTCCCAGGCAGGAAGCAGCAGGCCAACATAGCAGAGCAAACAACAAAGTGGCTGTCCCTCCTGACAGCTCAGCAGTCCTTCTTCATGGTCGAATGTCCTCAGTCCTGAAGTGTTCAGAGTATATGGTGTCAGAAGCTCAGCATCTATTCCCTAAAAGGCCTTATCTGAAGTGCACAAGGTTTCCTTTCAATAGCAGACCTGGCTCCAACTACCAGTAGGGGGGAACAAGCACTTTGTGTGAGGGCAAGCCACAACCTATTCAGATATAAGTGTGAACTACCTCTCCTTGTCCCTGCCAGGAAGACTATTAGTGTGAAGATGAATGCAGATGTATAACCTGGCACACCTATCCCCCTCTTCTGATTTAGCTGTCTAGAGAGTATGCACAAATGTAGCTAAAACGTAAACCCAGAAACGCATTCAGAGACAGGCTAAAGCACAGATGGTTGAAGTAAGAAAATGCCAACTTTCTAAAAGTGGCATTTTCAGACCCACAATTTAAAAAACTCTTTTACCAAAAGATGCATTTTTAAATTGTGAGTCCAGAGACATCAAACTCATTATTTCTATCATTTACTAAGTGGAAATTGCACTTGAAAGAGATTTTGAGGCAAACCCAATAATAGCATATGCAGGCGTATTTCCCTGCAATAGTGAAAAATGAGGTTTTCACTATCTGGACATGGTAAACTTAAAAGTACCTGTTCATTCTTTTAAACACATTGCACACTGCCCTTGGGGCCAACTAGGGCCTACCTAAGGGGTAACGTACATGTATTAAAGATTAAGGGTTGACCTGGCAAGTGGGTATACTTGCCAGGTTGAAATGGCAGTTTAAATTGCACACACAGGCTCTGCAAAGGCAGGCCTGAGAAATGTTTGAAAGGCTACTGTGGTGGGTGGTACAACCAGCACTGCAGGCACACTAGTAGCATTTGACTTACAGGCCCTGGTCACTCATAGTGCACTTTACTAGGTATGTATTAGTAAATCAAATATGCCATTCATGGAGAAGCCAATGTTGCCATGTTTTAGACAAAGGTCACATGGACTTTAGCACTGGGTAGCAGTGGTTAAGGCCACAGGACCCTAAAGCCAGCAAAACAAAGTTCAGCACACAGTCAAAACAGGAGGTGTGAGAGCAAAATGTCAGGGGAAACCACACCAAAAGATGCTAGGTCTAACAGGCAGGGTAAGGCTAGGCCACCCCCACTGCGGTTGGATGCAGGGTCTGACCGCCACAAGCCAGTTAATTTATAGTTAGGTGTGGTAGAAGGATCATAATATGTTTTTTAAAAACTCTGAACATTCACTGAAAAAAAACAACGCTTAAATTGACATTATTGTTAGGTAGTGTAATAAGATCTTACTTTCATTAAAAAAAAAAAAAGAAATTCAATGAAAAAAGACAATGGCTAAGGTGATGTTTTAGTGAGTCTGGTACTAATATATTATTTTATATTGAAAATACTTAGAAAATTACTGAAAGAAACAAAGGTTAAAGTAATGTTATAGTTAGATAAAAATGTCAGTAAAAAATATAACTTTGAACAAAAAAGAACATTGAAATTCACCAGAAATAGCTAATCAAGCTAATTGTAATATGAGTCCCCACCATGCACTGTTTATGACTCCTTCTATTACATCACTCTTGACATCTCAAATGACATCACTAATGACATCACCACTGACAATGTCTACTAATGTTCAATTTACTCCACAAACCAGTACACCCTTTAGAAACACTAAATGGGGCAGAATCAAGTAAGGCATAAATTACATAAACATATGTGCATATATAAAATAATAAGACTATAGTCCATTCCCTCTAGACACACTAGCCCCATGAGGTGGCAAAGCTCTTACTACACACATCCTTCATCTTGTGCACAAGTTTTCATGGAGAGCCCACTCCCTCCAGACAACGAAGCCCCTTCAGGTGACCAAGTCCTTACAATGCACAGCCTTTTCCCTGTTCACAGGTCTTCACATGAAGGTCACTCCCTCTAGACACCCAATCCACATCAGGTGGCCAAGACCATAATGCGCACAGCTTTCACCCTGTGCACAACTCTTCAGGAAGAGGCCACTCCCTCTAGACACTGAAGCCCCATTAGGTCCCCAAGCCCTACTTCAAAAAGCTGTTGCCCTGTGCACAGCTTTTCTTGAAGAGTCTACTACCTTTAGACTCTCCACATCTGTTATGTGATGAAGCCCCAACAATGCACAGCCATTATCCTGTGGTCAACTCTTCATGTACAGCCCATAGTCAAACACACGTGAACCCCATTAGGAGGTCAAGCATGTTGGGAATATATTAGAAGTGCAGAAGATATAGTACATTTGCTCAATATGTAGCTTACTGAATACCTTCCAGTGTCAGAAGTGTATAGCAAACTTTTATGCTCATTGGTTGAGATCATTTGTGATGTGATCAGTGATTTCCTCAATGATTACCTTAATCTTGCGGTCACAAGCACTGCAGGGACACAAGGTCTAATTAGGTCACTAATCTATCACTGGCAAATTCAGTTTTTTTAAGCATTAGTTTCACTCATTTCAGCATCTTAACATAACATCACTTTCACCTTTATGTTCTCCTTTTGGAGAAAGGCATTTTTTGTTTTCTTAATAACGCTGGTACTGTTCAATGAACCTTTGACGTAAAAAAGGTGCAATCTTACAAAATACAATTGCATTTTGCAAGTTTGCGCCGCTTTTGCATAAAAAAATTACGCAAATGCGGCGCTAAAAAAGTATAAATATGGGCCAAAGTTTTTAGCACTTTCATCCTGTCACTGATCCTTCAACAGGGGGCAAAGAACAAGGGGTGTCAAAATCTTAGTTTTCCATTTTAATTCCATTTGGAAAGTTTGGTCTGTGATGCAGAAAAAAGGGCTGATGCAGAAAAAAGGACTAAGTGAAGTTACACTAGATTTGCTACATTAGAACTTCACTGAGAAAGTGTTCTTTACTTAATTTGGTAAGAATCTGCTTAGTAGTTTTGAACAATTTGCATTTTAAAATGTACTGAGGTTCAGCATGAAGGGGTTAACCTCTAGAAAAAGTTAGTGATATATACACTGTTGGTGCACAGATATGCTTAAAATGGATTTGTCTATCTTGATGGGCTGATCACAACATGGACATTATGTTGTGGCAGCCATTACAGATATAAAAAGGACATAACCAATTTTAGTCACATACTACTTTTAGGAATTGGGGTGTGTTTTAAGGTGATTTCACCCTGCAAAAAACGCTGAACATCTGATGGGATTTAATGAACCATGTTTGGGGGAAAACTGTTTTCTCCCATCATTTTCTATATATTCCAGGAAGAAGCTAAGGCAAATTAAGGCCCATATTTATACTTTTTGACGGAAAACTGCGGTAACGCAGTTTTGCGTCAAAACAAATTGCGCCGGCTAACGCCATTCTGAAGCGCCATGCGGGCGCCGTATTTATTGAATGACGTTAGCCGGCGTTAGCCGCCGTCGCCGTCTGGTGTGCGTTTAAAAAAACGACGTACACCAGGCAGCGCCGGCGTAGGGGGATATGGGGCTTGGGCGTCAAGAAATGGGGCAAGTCAGGTTGAGGCAATTTTTGCGCCTCAACCCGATCTGCGCCATTGTTTTTCACTCCCAACCCCCATAGAAATGACTCCTGTCTTAGCAAAGACAGGAGTCATGCCCCCTTGCCCAATGGCCATGCCCAGGGGACTTCTGTCCCCTGGGCATGGTCATTGGGCATAGTGGCATAGGGGGGCACAAGTCAGGCCCCCCTATGCCACAATTTTTTTTTTTTTTTTAAACTTACCTGAACTTACCTTAATGTCCCTGGGATGGGTCCCTCCAGCCTTGGGTGTCCTCCTGGGGTGGGCAAGGGTGATGGGGGTGTCCCTAGGGGCATGGGAGGGCACCTCTGGGCTCCTTCAGAGCCCAAAGGTCCCTTAACGCCTGCCTTTTGCAGGCGCTAAAAAACGGCGCAAAATCGTCCGTACGTCATTTATTTTGACCCGCCCACTCCCGGGCGTGAATTTTGCCCGGGAGTATAAATCCGACGCACATGCCTCGGAGTCGATTTTTTAGACGGGAACGCCTACCTTGCATATAATTAACGCAAAGTAGGTGTCCACGCTAAAAAATGACGCTAACTCCATGGACTTTGGCGCTAGACGCGTCTAACGCCAAAGTATAAATATGGAGTTAGTTTTGCGTCGAAATTGCGTAAAAAAAACCGACGCAATTCCGGCGCAAACAGAGTATAAATAAGCCCCTAACTGATTTAAAATGTGACTAACGTCTATGTTCACCCTTTTTTGGCCTTTTGTGACACTTTTTTTGACCCTGAAAATAGACTTTCACTAAAATGCATTTCAACAGAGACCATGTCCCTGAGTCCTGTAATTGCTGTCATGATCTGTTGTCAATGTTGTGGCCAGCTAATCAAGGTGGAGTCTCTTTGGTACACCCCACACATGCCCTTTGGGGTCATTGTGGCTGTGATAACACATTGTTCAGGTTGTGACTAACCAATTAGAAGTGGCCAATCAAAGAATATCTGCAACAAAATTGTCAATTTATCACCTAATGTTGATCCTCAATTTCTCAAAAAGTGCTGTTGCAATCTGGACAAAAAGTTGTCTTTATTAGAAAATTGAGTTACTTTAATTTCCCCTACTCAACTATTTTGCCCATGTTTGTTTAGATATGAATCCTCCAATGCAAGTTATTGTTAATGCAAGATACCAGATCACCTGTATTGAGGTCAGGCAGTGTACTACCTGACTCAGACTTTTCCGTGATGGCATTGCTAACTTTAGAAAGGAGGTTGTATCCAATTAAAACAGCCAAGCTTTCTAAAAGTACGTAATGGTGAAGGAATAGTCCAATCCTTCTGGCATCTCAACAGGTTTCAAAGCCAGGAAATTAATTTCTCATAACCAACACAAATTAGTTATTGTGCACATTAGGTACAAGTGTAAAGAAATGCCGGCCTTCTGCTTGCAAGAGTAGGTTGCTAGAAATATTTGGATTGCATGTATATATCAGGTGTTGGGATGTTGTTTATAGCAGTTGTATGTGGATTGTCATGCTCACTATTTCATGTTAGTACATTTTGGTTTAGTTTGCTATCTGTAAGTAGGCATTGAGGACCAGGATGCAATTGTCTGAACAAGAAATGTTACATGTAGTGATGAATATATAGCTAAGATAGTCAGTGGTCTGTCATTATTGTGCTAACTGAAGGCACCAACCATGAATACAGCACAAGATTCTTTCAAGGCCAACCTAGAGAGGCTACATAAAAAAATAATAAAAACTGAGTTACATGACAAGTTCCTCACTGACTGTTTAAATGCTAACCTCATCCCAATAGGACTGCTGGTTAGTAATATCCCTGTGATTTATATTGAAGATGAGGACTTCAAGACAGGCTTTACTTTTATATCCAAAACATGCTACCATAGGTGGATGGTTTTGAGCATTGAGACTGCTGTTAAACACATTGACAAAATTAAAAAGGAAAAGCTGATTTGGCAAAACAGGTGGTGAAAGACCAAACAATAACTGATTCTAAAGATTTCTTATAAAAACGATTTGAATTGCAGAATTTCTTAGAATGAATATTTAAAAAAAGACATAAACAACAGAAGGATATTAAAAGGCACAACAAAGAATGTACATATCCATACTTGAGGAAAGACTTTTACCAACACGGCCTTAATACTGGGGGCACTTCATATAAAAGGCTTACATTCCCTGAAAGCATTGCTTCGGGTTCAAATAGTGACAGTTCTTCAAGAGGTGTCACTAGTTTAGGATTTGGTCTGGGTCCTTCTACATCAAATCAGACTTTTTTTACCCCAAGGTCAGAGGCCTCAACGGGGCAGAGTGAGAAATACCACATAAGGATGGTACAAGAACCAGTATACACCGGGTTGCCGACAAAAACACTACCAATACTACAAGTGGTATATGCTCAAAAGATTCACAATAATCTAGAGTCTGTTCCCATATTCAATTTAGCTTCACATGAATTAAGTATGGTAGAGACAAGTCTTGATTCTGGGTCTATGCTTTGTCCTCAAGTATAAAAATTATCTGTTCACTATCTAAATTGAACTCTTTAAGTTCTTTAGGACTTTAATATTTAAATATTTATTTTCCATCATACCCATGAGTAATAACTCTGATACTATAGTTTTTATCCTTCAACTAATCTCATGCCCAGAGAATTTACAAATTTTGAGAATCTGGTAATGGCTGAAGTTGAACACGGTTTGAAACAGAATAGATATATGAGGTACAACCTTACTAAAACCCAGAATATTGCATTAACTTCAATGTCTGCCTGTAAAAACATTATAATAAAGCCTTCTGGCAAAGGGGGTAGTATTATGGTGCAAAACAAAGTGGACTATGAGGTTTTGAGACAGCTAGATACTCCTCTCTACTATCATAGACTCCCTAAAGACCCTATTCCATAGATTAGGAAAGAAATACTGACACTGACTACCAAAGAGCTGAATGGCCTGTGGTTAAGTCGAAAAGAATTAGACTATTTAAATAAAGATGACTATATAATACTACTTTTCTACACCTTTCCCAAAATTCATTAAAATAATTTTTAAAAAACCAGGGAGGCCAATTGTGGTGGGGTGTCACTCAATTCTAAAATCTCTAGGAGAGTATGGGATTTCTTCATAAAGCTATTTGTAAGGCTTTCCAGATCAAATACAGCCTTTTTTTAAAGTGGGATCCAAAATCAAAACTTAAAATTCATATTACACTCAAAGCGAAAAAATAGCCAAAATATTTATAACATCATTTTTCATTATCTAATTTCATCACATAGCAGCAAAAGTATCCAGAATTCATCAGACTAATACTAGCATTTCTCCAATAGTGACCCCACCAACCTTAGACTATTTGATGTCCTCTGTTGGCTCCATCAAACCTCCCCAGATTTGAGAGAACATCTTAATCCCTCCAGCTCTCAACGCATACATCCACTCCTGTAACCTTACTTGTTTCATTTTATTTAGCCGTTCGTCAACAGTAGGAGTCTGTGAAGTGCACCAATTTTGTAGTAGGAGTGATCTAGCCACAGCTGTGGCGATATAGACCTATTTTACCCTTCTGGGCACTAGTTTCATCCCAGGGTCATAGCCCAAGACCAGCAAACACACTCTGGGGACTATTTAAAAGTATTGTGACTATGGACAATGAAAGTCTTTATACCAACACTCCACAGTTGGTGGCTTTAGAAGTTATCACTAAGAATTTAGACCTTAGGCCTATACTGCACCTACTGATTTTATTGGGTACTGTGCAAGAATTGCAATGGAACATAATTATTTTATGTTCATTTTATGTTCATTGGTAAGTTCTTGTGCAGATGAAAGTGTGTTATTTTTGCCCCAAATATAGTGAACCTTTATGTGGATGATTTTGAAGAGGGGTTCTTTATATTGACTCTAATCCATTCTTAAATTATGTTAAAAAATGGTTAAGATATATCGATGATGTCTTCTTGATCTGGCATGTACCTAGTAACCAATTGTTTGAATTTCATAAGTGACTGAACAATCAAGGCATGAACCTACAGTTCCATTCCTGCATGCACAGGTTGCAATGGCCATGCCAAGTGGACACTTGTCCCCTATGCTGGCCATTGGGGTGGTGGTCATGACTTATGTCTTATATAAGACAGGAGTCATGTTTTTGGTGGTTGTGCGCCAGGTAATGGCGCTAGTCTGGTTAGAGGCATTATTTTGCCTCTAACCAGGCTAGCCTCATTTTTTGACGCACAACCCCCTCCTTCCCTACCACCACCCCCACCCAGCTAGCATCTTTTTAGAAGACACTTGCCCAAGTTCAGCACCGGCTTACACCATTCCTTTAATATGACCCCCGAGTGGCACTGTGGCATGGCGCAAGACGGCACTCTACTTTTTGCTGCAAAACTGCATTTGCACAGTTTTGCAGCAAAAAGTCTAAATTTGGGCCTCAGTGTGGAAGGGACTCAGACAACAAGTGGAATGGCAAATTCCAGCTACACTGTAGATCCTTTCAGTGATATAGATTGCATTCTATGTAGTAGAGTTGGGCCCATTGTTTGTGTTCTAACAGTGTTCATTGAGTGGCAGATCAGAATGGATTTGTGAAGTACATGGCCTGTTTGATTACTCGGAAACTCTCCTCTTTTGTGGAGTCTCTATTTTCTTGTTATTTACACACACACAAACACACACATATATATATATATATATATATATATATATATATATATATATATATATATATATATATATAGACAGTATGAGTTTGTTTGTAATGGGTTACAGCTTGATGTGTTGCACTGTGCTAAGATATGCTGTGTCCCCTGGATTTTGGGTATTCTGAGTTCAGTCAAAGCTATTATTTGACAGGCAGGGCATTTTTTGCTCCCGACAGGGTTCGAGATCAGGTCTCGTATTTACACACGTTCATACAGTTTGAACACGCCTCCTTTTGCTATAGCTTGCACTAGGTTATATTAGGAGAACCATTTTGAAGTATACCATTGGGACATGATTCCATGCCCGATTGGTATTGCAGCCCTTTTTTCTCGCCGTGTTCACATGCTATGTGATGTGTAGTTGTTCAGGCCTGTAGTGGCTTCTATGTGTAGTTTTTTGTTATTGGCAATTTAAAATGTATGTTTTTGTTAATTGTGGTTAGTTTTCTTTAGTTTCCTTTGGGTGGATGTTGGGACATTAATATGTTTTATTAATGCGTTTCCCTCTAGGTAGTGGTATTGATTGGGCATTTTAAGATGGCTGGAACATTTTCAAGTGTCCCTCCTGTGATATTTCACAAGCTTACTCAGTCCTGTAGTCGATTTAAATTAGACAACGGCGACTATGCACTCCGTGGACACTGTTTCTTTTGCACGTCTGTGTATAGTGCACACTGTATTTTAGGCTTTGATCCCGTAATATTGCCTGTTTTGGTCAGGCGAATGACAGTGCAAAGGTGCTGATTCAGTTGGGCATCGATGCACTAAGTAAGTACAGTGATGCTTTTGTTGCATAGGAGATCTTGCTAATGAGGGGTATTAAGTAGATATTGAAATTATATATATATTTTTTTTTTTTCATTCAGATTGCTTCACTCAATCTTGAATCTTTACCCCTGCCCATAGTGGTAGGATTTTGGCTGTTTGAGGGATCACAGTCATTGTTTTAAGGGACATTTTGATAAGTTTGTTGTCTTCATTTTTGTTATGTTACAGCACTTGTCCCAGATTTATACAATTACTAAATTAATTTTGGGATGTTCTTTTGTGCTTATGACCTTTATAGAATGATGTCTTAGTTCATTCTTCTTGGCAGTATCTCTATATGATTCCGTGCACACTTGGGGGCTTATTGAAAAGCCCCTTGCGCTGCCTTAATGTCCCCTTAGCAAAGTTTTGATGATGCTAAGGTGACGTTAAGGTGGGCATTCCCCCACGCCATATTTAGGAAGTCGCGCAATGTAAGCATTGCGCCACTTTGAAGCCCCTTGCACCACAATATGCCTGCCCCAGGAATAATGTATGGAATGGGGGGCGTTCTCTTTCAGGGAGGCTCGAAAGGATGGTGCAGTGAAATTTACAAAATTTCACTGCCCTGTTTTTCCATCATTTTTTACACCTGCTCAGGGCAAGCAACAAAGTGACGCACCCATAATAATCTGTGGGCGTCCCTGTGCTTTACTGCACTAGCGCCAACATTTTTGGCACTAATGCAGCAAAGCCCCATGACAGCATCAAAAATGTTGACACTGTTGTGGTAACGACTGCCATGGTGCTCTGTATCGTATATATGGCGCAATCATGGTGTTGTTCAGCTGGGGGCAAGGAGGACGCAAGAAAAGTGGAGCATCAGAACCGATATGCCACTCTCTCATAAATGTGCCCCTTGGTGGATGATTTAGTCCTTTGCATTTTGGAGGTTTGGGTATATGTTCTACACCATGAGTTGGATTTAGTTTGTGACTTTGGTTGATTTACAGGTTGTTTTTTTTTTTTTTTTTTTTTTGCGTGTGATGCACCTTAGGTTTTGCATGTTGCTTTTAACTTTTTTATTTTGGGGTATATATTTATGGTCATACATTGTATTTTATAAGAATTTGCAGGTTTCATTCCACCTTGACACTGAGCCATGATGATGGTCTCCTGGATCTATTTTTGAGACAGAAACGTCGACTTCATGTCATCCATGAAAGAATCAATTGCATAAAATTAAGTCAGTTCACCTCCAAACATTTAGAATTTAAGAAAATATATTATAAAAGACTGTGGAAATTGTATGTTCAAGTCAGGAGGAAGTTGTTCGCCTAATATTCTCCTGTGGTAGTGTGTTGGGGGGATCTAAAGTGACACCAGTGCGTCTTCTGTAAAAAAAGAAATGAGATACTGGTTTACAAATTAATTGAATATTGTGACCATATAAAATATTTTATTCTTGCATAAAAACAACACGCTTATTGTTGATTGATTCATTGGGTGAACCTTTTTTACTGTTTATTGCAACATTGATTGTGAAGATTAATTTGCTGTATAGTACATTGTAAATCATTTCTCCACTTGCATTCCAGTTTTAAATTTGAATCAAAGAATATCTGCGCACCAATTATCAATTTTATGGCAAGACCAGATGCACATATTAAGCATTTTCTTTTCTTGTTTATTAAATAGCAGCAGGCAAGAAAAAAAAAACAACTCCCAGAAGGCCAAGCGAAAACAGGCCAATGGGGACAAACAGTAGTTCGAAGCGGCCACCAATCACAGGGCACTAAACCCCTAAATACATATCTTGACTGTGAACAGCCCTCTTTTCTTGCTGCTCACAGTCAAGATAAGTATTTCACATTTCTGCTCGTTTTTTCTTTATTCATATATTTCACTGATTTGTGTCTGTTTATTATATTGCATGTTTCCCGAGCACGCAACTTTGCTCTTGCTGCCTGTTTATGCCTAGTCGGCTTGTAGCTGCATATTTCTACCTTAGCGCATCTCCTCTCACACTCGTGTTATCTGTTCTTCACTGGCATTCTAAACGGCCGTTCCTCTCAGTGCGACTTCATTTCGTGTCGACGCTTGACAGAAACGATGGTTTTGGGCCCATTCTCCGTGTTTTGGGATGTTTTCCTCATTCCTGCTTGCTTCCTCGTCCCGTTTTCTTCTCTCTCCACCGGCCAAGTTAGTTTCTGCTACAGTTAAAGGGACATTAGCCCTTTCTGGTATTTCCTGTATAACAATACCTGTTCAATTCATTTTTAATGGAAATGGAGGGCTCCTTGAGTAAGAATGGCTTGGCGGAGGATGAACAAATTAATTCTATATTAAGCTTGGTTTCCAAGACGATTTTGGCCCAATCCACAGGGGAAAGAAGAAAACGCCCTATTTCAAAAAGTGTTTCTAAAAAGGAGTTGGTTAATGAGGTTACCTCACAAAAGGCAGAGGACGCGGCTCCTCACAAGGCTCCTTCTAAGGAGAGTTCTACTATTTTGCATTCAAAATGGTCTCTCAGGTGCGTGAAAAAATCCAAGCCTATTACTGCGCCTATTGTGATTTCCAGTATTTTGGATACTGATGACGATGGTACAGATTCCGTCTCTGATGTAACAATGACGACTGTATTTCCTCCTCCTCCAAAGAAAGTAAAGATTACGGCGCAAGAGGCTAGCCAACCTCTAGTAATATCGGATGCGGAAGGGGTTCCTATGTTCAACCCAAATGACATTCATCACCCTAATTCTACAGAATGGTTCCCTGCGGATCATGTGGGTGATTATGAGGCATCTAGAATATGCACATCTTTGGACAAACAAATCAGAGCCAAACTCCGTTTCGAATGCCCTCGCCCTTCTTTATCATCCAAGAATACATCCACCCCAGCTATTGACCCTTCCCTTATTACCTTTTTTCTTTTTTACCACGTTCAGTAAAGATCCAAGTAAAGGCGTGGACAAAGCCTGGTCCACATGTCAGGATAAGCTTTTGGATGCAGTGGGTCCTCTCACCCGCATTTTTGATTTGGCTGAATTTGCCCGTCTGGACAATTGTCCCATTGATCCAGTGGACCTATCACTATGGGTTCAGAGATCCTTTTGTCTACTAGGCAATGCCAATGCTGCAATTACCCATGAACGAAAGAAAGGCCTCCTTCTTAAATTGGATCCAAAGTTAGTCAATCTGGCTGTGTCAGACCCAGACATCAAGGCAGAAGGGCTCCTTTTTGGGGATTCCTTCTTCAAGGAATTGAGTAAATATGTTTCAACCTTTGCCTCGTTGGACAAGGCCCAACAGTCCCTCAAAAAGATGTTTCACAGTCAGGTTTTTGCCAGGGCCGGCAGAGGCAGGGACCACTTTGCCGGCCACTCGTACAACAACCAGGGTTCCTGTGGTGTCTTCAATGCCTCCTACCATGAGTACAGACCGCAATTTTACCCACAAAGAGGACGCGGTTTCCACAACAAAGGCAGCTGAGCTTCCAGAATCGCAGCCCAGACCGGTAAGTCTTTCTTCTGGCCCTCCTATTATAGGGGATTGTCTTTTGTTGTTCCTTCCAAAATGGCAGTCGATAACATCAGTTCCATGGGTTATAAACACTGTTCAAGGTTACAATATGGAGCTCTACTCTGAGCCTATTCAGACTCATTTTCCTCAGCCTCCCAAGTTTTCCTAGGAGAGGACGTTGGCGATATCAGCGGAAATCCAGGCATTACTTCAGAAACACGCCATCGTCCCCTGTCAGCTAGACCCCTCAGGCTTCATCAGTTCTATATTTCTGGTCCAGAAAAAGAACAAAAAGATGCGTACAGTCATCAACCTAAAACATTTCAACCAACTTGTGGTTTACCGTCACTTCAAAATGGAGAGTATTCTCCATCTCAGAGACTCTCTTCTTCAGGGCGATTAGATGGTTTGTTTAGATATCCTGTCAGTTACTATGCATCCAGATTCCAGGAAATTCCTACAGTTCGAATGGACAAATCAATTTTATCATTTTTCTTCCCCTCCTTTCGGTCTCTCTTCAGCTCTCTGGTGTTTCACAAAACTCATGAGGCCGGTTGTGGCTTTCCTCAGAGCACAGCGTATCAGACTGATCATTTATCTAGACGATATCCTCATTATGAACCAAAATCGTACTTTCCTTCAATCTCATCTTCTCTTGACCTCCACCCTTCTCACCGATCTAGGTTTCCTCATATACAACAAAAAGTCTTCTCTTGTTCCAGTCCAACGTATAGAGTTTTTAGGGTTCCTGGTAGATTCGGTGTCAGCTACTCTTCATCTTCCCCCTGCAAAAGTAAAGTCGATAAAGGCTGATATTATTCACACCCTACACAAATCCCTCATATGCCTCAGATCTTTGGCAAGGATTGTAGGCCTTCTTTCCTCTTCCATACAGGCCATATTTCTGGGTCCTCTTCACTACAGAGCCCTTCAAAGACTCAAAATACATCATCTTCAAAGGGGTCTCACTTATACAAACAACGTGGCCTTAGATCACGATTCACGCGCAGAACCCCAGTGGTGGATAGACCATTTAGACGCCTGGAATGGCAGGACCATATTTGCGTCAGCCCCAGATCTAGTATTAGAATCCTATGCAAGCCTCTCCGGTTGGGGAGCCCGGTGTGGTACAGTCTCGACTGGGGGCACATGGTCTCTTCAGAAGTCACGGTTGCACATCAACTGTTTAGAGATGCTTTCCGGCTCCTTTGCGATCAAAAGCCTGGCAAGAGATCGAGTTTGTTGTTCAGTTCTTCTCAGAATGGACAACATTTCAGCGGTCAGATATATCAACCATCTGGGAGGCACAGGCACTTTAGCGGCATTAGCGAAAGGATTTTGGGAGTTTTGTCTTCAAAGAAAAATTTCAGTCCAAGCAGAATACATCTCAGGCAATCTCAATACCGTAGCGGACTGGCATTCTCGTTTTCTCCAGGATTCCAGCGACTGGAAACTTCATCCCGAAATTTTCTGGGCTAATTCTCGCAAATGGGGTCCATTCCAAATAGACCTTTTTGCGTCATGTCTCAACACTCAGTTACCCCAATTCTTCAGTTGGCACCCTGATCAGTTAGCTCTAGCCTTCAATGCTTTCTCTCAGGATTGGTCAGCATCTCTGAACTACGCCTTTCCCCCTTTCATTATGATAAACAGGCTGTTGGCGCACATCAGGCGTCAACAAGCAGTAGTAGTCCTCATAGCTCCTTTCTGGCAATCCCAAGTGTGGTTCCCTTCTCTTCTAGAGTTGGCAATATATTCCCCTTTTTTCCTTCCCTCTTTTCTGGACCTTCTCACCAACCCCCTCGGTCTTTCTCCCAATTTGATTCTAGACAACCTTCTCTCCCTTTCAGCAAGGAAATTGTCAGGGAATCCCAACCAGTCCCTGTGATTTCGGCAGAAGCGTCAAACTTCATTGAATATTCCTGGGCATCAGGCACAAAAAAGGCCTATAGCTCAGCTTTATCCTCATAGCATAGCTGGTGCATGGGAAAAAGTATCAATTCTCTTTCAGCAGATGTAACTTTCATAGTTAATTTCCTTGCAGCTGAAGCTAGTAAAGGTGTCATACCGTACTATTAATCTGTACAGATCGGCGATTTCTTCCTATCACCCTTACATCAATGGTAAGCCTGTTGGGGAACATCCTCTGGTTTGTCGACTATTGAAGGGAGTAACGTTTTCTAATCCTCCTTTACCCAAAAACAGTGCAGGACTGACTGGTCTATGCCAAGCTCCTGCTGCTGAGAGATGAGTTTCTGACCCCCTGGGGTGAGTGCCTTTGTGCCCTCTGAGGCCAGAAACAAAGCCTGCCCTGGGTGGAAGTGCTTAACACCTCCCCCCGCAGGAACTGTAACACCTAGCAGTGAGGCTCAAAGGCTCAAGCTTCGTGTTACAATGCCCCTGGGCACTCCAGCTAGTGGAGATGCCTGCCTCTTGGACACAGCCCCCACTTTTGGCAGCAAGTCCAGGGGAGCTAATGAGAAAACCAAAGGAGGAGTCACCCACCAGTCAGGACAGCCCCTAAGGTGTCCTGAGCTGAGGTGACCACTGCCTTAAGAAATCCTCCATCTTGATTTTGGAGGATTCCCCCAATAGGATTAGGGATGTGACCCCCTCCCCACAGGGAGGAGGCACAAAGAGGGTGTAGCCACCCTCCAGGACAGTAGCCATTGGCTACTGCCCTCCCAGACCTAAACACACCCCTAAATTCAGTTATTAGGGGCTCCCCAGAACCTAGGAAACTAGATTGCTGCAACCTTAACAAGAAGAAGGACTGCTGACCTGAAGCCCTGCAGAGAAGACGGAGACAACAACTGCTTTGGCCCCAGCCCTACCGGACTGTCTCCTAACTTCGAAGAAAACTGCAACAGCGACGCATCCAACAGGGACCAGCGACCTCTGAATCCTCAGTGGACTGCCCTGCACCCAAGGACCAAGAAACTCCTGTGAACAGCGGCTCTGTTCAAAAACCTGCAACTTCTTTGCAACAAAGAAGCAACTTTAAAGACTTCACGTTTCCCGCCGGAAGCGTGAGACTTTCCACTCTGCACCCTCTGCACCCAACGCCCCTGCAAAAAACCAATACCTCATGGAGGACTCCCCGGTGACTGTGAGCCCGTGAGTAACCAGAGACGACCCCCCTGAGCCCCCACAGCGACTCCTGCAGAGAGAATCCAGAGGCTCCCCCTGACCGCGACTGCCGGTAACAAGGGACCCAACGCCTGGAACCAACACTGCACCCGCAGCCCCCAGGACCTGAAGGAACCGAACTCCAGTGCAGGACTGACCCCCAGGCGATCCTCTGCCTAGTCCAGGTGGTGGCCACCCCGAGGAGCCCCCACTGTGCCTGTCTGCAACGTGACCCCCGGGTCCCTCCATTGCTTTCTATCTAAAACCCAACGCCTGTTTGCACACTGCACCCAGCTGCCCCTGTGCCGCTGAGGGTGTACTTTCTGTGCCTTATTGTATCCCCCCCGGTGCTCTACAAAACCCCCCTGTTCTGCCCCCCCGAGGACGCAGGTACTTACCTGTTGGCAGACTGGAACCGGAGCACCCCTGTTCTCCATAGGCGACTATGTGTTTTTGGCACCTCTTTGATCTCTGCACCTGACCGGCCCTGAGCTGCTGGTGTGGTAACTTTGGGGTTGCCTTGAACCCCCAACGGTGGGCTGCCTATGCCCCAGGACAGAGACTTGTAAGTGTTTTACTTACCTCCTAATCTCACCTTTACTTACCTCCCCCAGGAACTGTTGATTTTTGCAGTGTCCACTGTGAAAATAGCTTATTGCCATTTTTACAAAGACTGTACATGATATTGTTTCCATTCAAAGTTCCTAAAGCATCTAAGTGAAGTACCTTACCTAAATTGTTTAATGTAAATCTTGAACCTGTGGTTCTTAAAATAAACTAAGAAAATATATTTTTCAATATAAAAACCTATTGGCCTGGAGTAAATCTTTGAGTGTGTGTTCCTCATTTATTGCCTGTGTGTGTACAACAAATGCTTTACACTACCCTCTGATAAGCCTACTGCTCGACCACACTACCACAAAATAGAGCATTAGAATTATCTACTTTTGCCACTATCTTACCTCTAAGGGGAACCCTTGGAATCTGTGCACACTATTTCTTACTTTGAAATAGTATATACAGAGCCATCTTCCTACATTGGTGGATCAGCGGTGGGGTCTAAGACTTTGCATTTGCTGGACTACTCAGCCAATACCTGATCACACGACTAAATTCCAAAAATTGTCATTAGAAGCTGATTTTCAAAATTTGAGCTATTTTTCAAAAATTTTAAAAGTCCTGCTAGGGCCTTGTGTAAGTCCCTGTTAGCATTTCTTTTAAAGTTTAAAAGTTTTGTAAAAGTTTGGATTAAGTTCTAGAAATAGTTTTAGATTCTTAAAAAGTATCCCAACTTTTTGGAAAGTAATGTCTAGCACAGATGAGATGGTGGTGGAACACAACCTCGCCCCTTACCTGATCCAAGGATGTCAGAGGTAAGGACTCTCTGTAAGCTAAATAAGATATAAACTGGGTTCAACCCTACCAAAGTACAGCTCCAGGAGCTTTTGGCAGAGTTCAAAAGGGACCACCCCTATGAGGATAATGCTTCAGATGGGGAAATTAGTGAACAGGAGGATGAATTCCCCCCTCCTATCCTAAATAGGGAGAACAGGGTCCCTCAAACCCTGACTCCTCAAATCATAGTCAGAGAGACTGGCTCTTCCACAGGGGAGACCAGTACCTCTGAAAGCATTGAGAGCAGCCTCAATGAAGAGGACCACCTGTTAGCCAGGATGGCCAAAAGATTGGCTTTAGAGAAGCAGCTCCTAGCCATAGAAAGGGAAAGAAAAGAGATGGGGTTAGCTCCCATCAATGGTGGCAGCAACTTAAATAGGGTCAGAGAAAACACTGACATCCTAAAAGTCCCCAAAAGGATTGTAACAAAATATGAAGATGATGATGACATCACCAAATGGTTTACAGCTTTTGAGAGGGTTTGGGCAACCAGAAAGGTAAACAGATCTCACTGGGGAGCTCTCCTTTGGGAAATGTTCACTGGAAAGTGTAGGGATAGGCACCTCACACTCTCTGGTAAAGATGCAGAATCCTGTGACCTCATGAAGGCTACCCTGATTGAGGGCTTTGGATTCTCCACTGGGGAATACAGGATTAGGTTCAGGGGGGCTCAGAAAACCTCGAGCCAGACCTGGGTTGATTTTGTAGACTACTCAGTGAAAACACTGGATAGTTGGGTAACTGGAAATGAAGTGCATGACTATGTTGGGCTTTATAATTTGTTTATGAAAGAACACATTTTAAGTAACTGCTTCAATGAAAAGTTGCATCAGTACCTGGTAGACCTAGGTCCAATACCTCCCCAAGAATTGGGAAAGAAGGCAGACCACTGGGTCAAGACTAGGGTAACCAAAACTTGCACTGGGGGTGACCAAAAGAAAGGGGTTACAAAGCCTGCCCAGGAGAAAATGGGTGACACTAGAAACAAAGAAAAAGAGTCCCCTGTAGGCCCCCAAAAACCAGACCAGGTGGGTGGGCCCCAAGATACAACCCAAAACAAAGGTGGGTACCAGGGTAAGAACTGGGATGCCACTAAGGCCTGGTGCCAAAATTGTAAACAGACAGAGCACCACACCAAGGACACTTCTTGTCCCAAAAACAAACCCCCTAGCAAAATCCCAGGGGTGACCAGTGTAGCCATTGGGGATGACTCCTCAGATGAGGAGGTCTTCATACCCAACTGGAAAAAGGGCCCAGCAGGTGAGTTGGAGATTCCAGAGGTAAGTAGACACTTCCACCACCTACTGTTGAATGGAATCCCAGCCACTGCCCTGAGAGACATTTGTGCCAATCACACTATTGTGCATGACAGGCTGGTGTTCTCAAACCAGTACATCCCAGGTGAGACTGCCAGAGCAAGAGTTAGCCCAGACAGGGTCACTGATAGTATGTCTGAAAAGTGGGGGGTGATTAGTGTGTGTAAGGCGCTTCCACCCTCATAAAGATATCTCTATATTATATCATAAGGTACACGGTGCAAAATACTGGGGTTACACCCTCCAATGACCCCAACCCAGTAACATAACGTTACCCAATACTTCACATAAAGTATTCGCACACGTGAACAAATTGTACTAAATTGCACTCAATGTAAGTAAATTGGTAAAGATATTATTATGTCCAAATTAATAACGTTGCTAACAACAGAATTATCACAAAGCACTCAAAATTATACAGTAACTCAACATTACAACAATTCCATTCTTGTCTTCCTATCCATAAGGTTAATTACTCTTATGGTCCATATTCTAAAACTGAAATCATAACTGCTTTACAGTTCCAAATGAAGACCCGAGCTTATTCCAAAAAATCCAATCTCGATCCAGTCCATCCAAATCATGTCCACTATAAAGTCCGTCCTTCAACACGTGTTTCATCCGGGGAGTGCCCCTGGATTTCATCAGGACCCCCTACAATGGTATTTCCATAAATGCTATTTTAGTATGTTACATAAAAATATCAATCCTAATTTTAATCTACATATTAATCTGAATTAAACTCTTTATACAGTGGGAACCAAACCACATAACTTAGTGAGAGTTAAATATTAATATCATTATTACAATATATCCAATTCGTGATCCAGGTGAGCAAGACAGAAAAATTATGTAATCATCGAATACCACATCTGTGAGCAAGCATGTTAAAAAAAACATAAGACCACAATGGTGAAAATTCCCCATTAGCTATTGAACAGTCTCCATTTAAAACCTGAATATGGAGTTAAACACATATGATACACCCTACCTTTCAACAGGGCTCCGGTTGTCTATATTAATACTGTATCTCCCTGTATTTCCCCATCAGTCAATGGACTCTGCTAAAGTGAAATTAAATATTTAAATATCATGTTCCCCAATAGCTTAATTAAAAGTGTAATGTACCAATATCCCCATTTAGTAACTCACCACTATTCAATCCCTTGAATTGTTGCTTGAATAAATCTTCTGTAATGAATAATTCCTATATTAAACACATAGAGATGTCTAATTGACCCTTCTTATATCCAAAAACAAACTTCTAGGATTTCGACGTATTGCTCAGAGTTAGTATTAGGGATACAAAATCTAACTATTGAACTCACCTATCAGTTTCAATAGCTGACAACGAGCGAGTATGCTCCCGAATATCGAAGCCGAGGCTCCACGGCTTCCACACATTTATACTTCTATCTACTTTCTGCAATAAACAACGGACTATGCTCGCTAGCGTCCGTGTTCCTAAAAGCAAAGAAACAGAAAACGGACTACACTGGTCCGAAGCTCTTTTCTCCGTCGTGGCTCCGCGTCGCCATCTTGACTAGGAGACCCAGCCACAGTCCATACTTTGGGCAGTTGTCGTGTCGTAACAATGATCCCAAATGCATATAAACAAAAAAGTTTATATCCCTCAATAATATATGTTATCGAGGAGGCAATCCATGTTAGCCCCATCCTGGCTATGTAATCCAAATTTGTAATCATAATCTTCATTATTTTTCTATAGTAATGCATTACCCCTACAACCCTAAATGTTACTTTACCTCTAATGGTAACATATATCTCCAAATCAATTCCTAATAAATTGCCCACCTGTATATATATAGACTTAGTCATTATATACTGACTATTTATCCCTTAAGAAATACTCCATTTCATAGTCAGTATTGAGACCCCGCTCAACAGCTCCTAACCTCAAAATCCAATGTGATTCCCTTCTCCTTAGGGTTAATTCTCTGTTTCCACCCCGTGGATTCACTTCACAGTAATCAAAACCAAAAAATCTGAAAAAACTTATGACCACCCTGTGCACTGCAAATCCTCATGTGTGATGCTATGGGATAACGTTCATCTCCTTGACTGATTGACCTCCAGTGTTCAGAGATTCTTACCTTTAATGGACGTATTGTACTACCTACATATATTTTTTCGCAATTGCAGACAATCATATACACCACAAACTTAGTATTGCAATCTATGTGTGATTTTATAGGTACTTTGTTGCCCCTCATATCATCAAATTCCTTCTTGGGCTGCCACGCCCATTTGCATACTGCGCAGGAACCACATTTGAAAAAAACCAAACTGCGCTTACTAAGCCAGTCGGATTTAATTCTCTCCAATGGGTAGCTAGGACTTAGAATATTATTGAGGGTGTTACCCCTCCTAAATACAACCTCAGGTCTAATGCCAATATATTTCCTTAGTGATTCATCCCGAGTTAATATAGACCAATGTTTGTTCATGATCCTAATTAATTTCTGAGACTTTTCCGTATAGTCTAAAACAATTCTAATCTTCTGATCACTATTTTTCCCAGATATATCACTCTTGTGTACACCTGAGCCTAATGTCTGTCTACGAGATATATTTCTCACTTTTTGTAGAGATTGTTGTATGATGGTCTCTGAGTAGCCTCTAACTAAGAATCTCTGTCCCATGTTATTAATCTCCTCATAGAAGTCACTGTTCTGGCTGCAGTTTCTCCTTGCTCTGATCATTTCTCCAAGTGGTATCGCCTCTATCTGATGCTGCGGATGAGCACTAGTATCATGCAATATATTATTGCATGAAGTTGGTTTGCGATATAGTCTACTCTCTATTTTGTTATCCTCTACAAACAGTTCCACATCTAGAAATTCTAAACGGATCTCACTATATTTATATGTGAATGTGATGTTTACATCATTTTCATTAAGATACCTGTAGAATTCTTCCAGTTTATATTCATCTCCTGTCCATAGCATGAAACAATCATTGATGTATCGCCCCCAATAAAGAATATGAGTGTGCCATTTCGTTGCACCCTAACCCCAAATCCAGATTTCCTCAAACCACCCCATAAACAAATTTGTGTATGAGGGGGAGAATTTTGAGCCCATTGCCACACCCTGTTTTTGTTTGTACCAGTCACTTCTAAATAAAAAATTATTGTTGTTAAGTATAAAGTCAATCATACTGATTATCATCCGAGTGTGTTCAAGCAAACTAGCTGATCTTTTGCTCAAAATATATTCAATCGCTTTCATCCCATCATTGTGTCGTATACTGGTGTACAATGCCACCACATCCAAAGTGACCATTAACATACGTGCTTCATTCTGTATGTCAGATAGCACACTCAATATGTGTTTCGTATCTTTTATATGAGAGGGCAAATTGCAAACAAATGGTTGCAAAAATGTATTTACAAATTCTGAGTCTTTCTGTGGGACCCCCCACACCTGAGACAATAGGTCTTCCAGGTGGGAATGTTGACTGTTTATGTATCTTTGGTAGCGTGTAAAGACAAGGAAATTTGGGGCGATAAACCTGAAGATAAAAATACTCTTCCTCATCCAGCAGCTCCCTCTCCCTCCAATTCTTTAGCATATTGTTAATCTCTCTAGTCAAAGTATTTATCGGATTGTATGTCAACTTCTCATAACAATTGGTATCATTTAATTGTGTAGCTATCTCCTGCTCATAGTCTTTACGATCCATAATCACTATATTGCCACCTTTGTCTGCTCTTTTAATAATCACTTCACTATCAGATTTAAGAACTTTCAATGCAGCATATTCCTTACTCTTCAAGTTTGGTTTTCTGAGTTGTGTCCTCTTCATCTCCTCTCTGTTAAGGTCACTCCATACCATTTAAAAAAAAGTTTCTATATTACTGTCCACTATAGATCTGGGCATCCATGTTGATCTCTGTTTTAGACCACTAGTGACATGTATATTTGATGGTAAATTCAAATCCTGTAAAACAGTAGAGACAGTTATCGGATGTTCCTCATAATCTGTAATAGTCATTAGTGGTACTGTGTCATATATGTCTTGAATGGACAAACCACTAAGTATCGGTTTAACTTTTGAAGCTACCTCCGTATCCTTAGTGCGTGTTTCAAAGTACCTTTTTAGTTTCAATTTCCTAATAAATGTATACAGATCTATCTTTGATTTACATACGTCACCAACTGATGATGGACAAAAACCGAGGCCTTTATTCAAAAGACGTATCATATCCAAAGACAGTGGCTTATCCGACAAATTTACCACGTTGTTTTCAAATTCCCCGTGTGACTCTACGTCTTTTTGTCCCTCGATCTCGTTCTCATTCCCGAATATGCTTAGCTTTTTCCCTCCTCTCTTCCCTCTTCTTGTCTTCCTGTCCAGTTTTTCTTTTGATTTGACTCCCAAATGCCCTGCTTTATTCTCTTCAGCTCCTGTATAAAACCCACACCCAGTATATCTGATCCCATGCGTGATTCGTTACCTTCGGTGTCACTCAAACTAGTAACCAGACTGCTCCTGGACGTGGATGCTGACTCTGCTGAGGTACTGGATTCAGCTATCACTATTGTACTCTTAACCAAATGATCATATTTACGTGAAAAAGTAAAAACTCTTCCATTAGCATAGTCTAACTCATCCCTTTTGAACTTCCTAGCTTTCCTCTGTTTAATCTCATTTTGAAATCTCATATTCACATCATTCAAGATGAGATAATTCTTTTCTGTAGCTTCTTTCAAATCTAGTTCCATGATTTCTTTTTCTAATGCATCTATATCAGATTGTAATCTTCCCACTTTTGTTTCCGCATTCTCTATCAAAATATCCATCAATTTCATTGACTTTAATTGTAACTCCTCTTCCCATCTTTTTAATAGATCCACATCTAAATCATCATATGTAGGAAATATATGTGAGCGCAGACCTCGAGGTATTCAGGCTTCTGTTCTCAAACCAGTACATCCCAGGTGAGACTGCCAGAGCAAGAGTTAGCCCAGACAGGGTCACTGATAGGCCTGTGGCTTTTGTGCCCATAGAAGTGGGTGGGACTTTTAGCTGGAGAAGGGTGGTAGTCAGTACAGACCTCCCCCTCGATTGTCTCCCTGGAAATGACTATCCAGAGGTTAGTCAGAGCCCAAGAGAGGAACTGGTTCAGTGCCAGTCCTCTCCCAAGGATTCTGGAGGTGCTGCCCTTGCAGTTACTGCAAGTAGGCCCCAGAAGAAAAAGAAAAGAAAACAGTGTTGGAAAGGTGGACAACCTTTAGCCAAGGTTCAAGCAAGCCAAGGAGATTCTGCTCCAGCAGGGGAGAACTCCACAAATGGCACTGGTAAAGTTCAACCTGACCCACAAGAAGTCCTGGCTAGTCAGGCAACTGTTAAACCTGAGTGGGTGGCTCCTCAGTTAACAGAAGAAAGAGTGTAAGAAGGGTGTTTACTACAAGATGTAGTAACCCCCCACTCTAACACAGCAGACGGGCACACTGAATACAAAGAAGCCTGTAACGTAGCCCCTTCCCTTGTTTGTGAAGAGCTAAAGGTGTGGTTCTGGGCACTGACAGCTGTCAGTGGCCTCTGCTGGGTGTTAGCCTTTATGGCTGCACTATCCTTGGCATGGTGGCATGACCCCATGCTAAATAGCAAGTTAGGCCCCCTGACCCTGTTGGTCATGGTGGGGTTACTCCAGCTCTGGGTAACCTCTTTGGGTAAGCTAGGGTTGACCCTGGCTAAGATGAGATTAGCAGAGGTGGATACCTCTATCCCCAAAATAGAGAGAATGGGTGAAGACATTAAAAGCACAGACAAGAGGCAATTCAGACTAGGTCCTATCACTGTGGAAGTGGGTCAGTTCCCCAGAGGGAATGACCTGAACAGGAGTATGTAAGGCAGAGAAGGCACTGCAACAAACCAGCATATTCCCCCTACTCTTCCTCCCCTGACAGACTAGGAAGACTCTCCCAGCTTTGGCTGAGTCTCCTGGCCTGTGGGCTGGGGGGGCTTGTGTAAGGAAATGGCTCCCTGTTGCAGTTACCCTGCACTTCTTGCCTGATACTGATGCTGATTTGACTGAGAAGTGTGCTGGGACCCTGGTAACCAGGCCCCAGCACCAGTGTCCTTTTACCTAAAATGTACCATTGTTCCCAAAATTGGCACACCCCTGGCACACAGATAAGTCCCTTGTAAAAGGTACCAGTGGTACCAAGGGCCCTGTGACCAGGGAAGGTCCCTAAGGGCTGCAGCATATGTTGTGCCACCCTAAGGGACCCCTCACCTAACACCTGCACACTGCCATTGCAGATTGTGTGTGTTAGTGGGAAGAAAAAGGCAAAGTCGACATGGCATCCCACTCAGGATGCCATGCCCACAAAATACTGCCTGTGGCATAGGTAAATCACCCCTCTAGCAGGCCGTACAGCCCTAAGGCAGGGTGCACTATACCACAGGTGAGGGCATAGCTGCATGAGCAATATGCCCCTTCAGTGTCTAAGTCTATTCTTAGACATTGTAAGTACAGTGCGGCCATATTAAGTATATGGTCTGGGAGTTTGTCAAAAACGAACTCCACAGCTCCATAATGGCTACACTGAATACTGGGAAGTTTGGTATCAAACTTCTCAGAATAATAAACACACACTGATGCCAGTGTTGGATTTATTAAACAATGCACCCAGAGGGCATCTTAGAGATGCCCCCTGTATTTTACCCAATCCTTCAGTGCAGGACTGACTGGTCTGTGCCAGTCTGCTGCTGAGAGATGAGTTTCTAACCCCCTGGGGTGAGGGCCTTTGTGCCCTCTGAGGCCAGAAACAAAGGCTGCTCTGGGTGGAGGTGCTTAACACCTCCCCCCTGCAGGAACTGTAACACCTAGCAGTGAGGCTCAAAAGCTCAAGCTTCGTGTTACAATGCCCCAGGGCACTCCAGCTAGTGAAGATGCCCGCCCCCTGGACACACCCCCACTTTTCGCAGCAAGTCCAGGGGAGATAATGAAAAAAACAAGGAGGAGTCACCCACCAGTCAGGACAGCCCCTAAGGTGTCCTGAGCTGAGGTGACCCCTGTCTTAAGAAATCCTCCATCTTGATTTTGGAGGATTCCCCCAGTAGGATTAGGGATGTGCCCCCTCCCCACAGGGAGGAGGCACAAAGAGGGTGTAGCCACCCTCCAGGACAGTAGCCATTGGCTACTGCCCTCCCAGACCTAAACACACCCCTAAATTCAGTATTTAGGCGCTACCCAGAACCTAGGAAACTAGATTGCTGCAACCTTAACAAAAAGGACTGCTGACCTGAAGCCCTGCAGAGAAGACGGAGACGACAACTGCTTTGGCCCCAGCCCTACCGGCCTGTCTCCCAACTTCGTAGAAAACTGCAACAGCGACGCATCCAACAGGGACCAGCGACCTCTGAAGCCTCAGAGGACTGCCCTGCACCCAAGGACCAAGAAACTCCAGTGAACAGTGGCTCTGTTTAAAAACCTGCAACTTCTTTGCAACAAAGAAGCAACTTTAAAGACTTCACGCTTCCCGCCGGAAGCGTGAGACTTTCCACTCTGCACCCGACGCACCCGGCTCGACCTGCAGAAAACCAACACCTCAGGGAGGACTCCCCGGCGACTGCGAGCCCGTGAGTAACCAGAGACAACCCCCCTGAGCCCCCACAGCGACACCTACAGAGAGAATCCAGAGGCTCTCCTTGACCGCAACTGCCTGTAACAAGGGACCCGAGGTCTGGAACCAACACTGTAACCGCAGCCCCCAGGACCTGAAGGAACCGAACTCCAGTGCAGGAGTGACCCCCAGGCAACCCTCTGCCTAGCCCAGGTGGGGCCCACCCCGAGGAGCCCCCCTGTGCCTGCCTGCACCCCCGGGTCCCTCCATTACTTTCTATCTAAAACCCAACGCCTGTTTGCACACTGCACCCGGCCGCCCCTGTGCCGCTGAGGGTGTACTTTCTGTGCCTTCTTGTGTCCCCCCCGGTGCCCTTCAAAACCCCCCTGGTCTGCCCCCCGAGGACGCAGGTACTTACCTGCTGGCAGACTGGAACCGGAGCATCCCTGTTCTCCATAAGCGACTATGGTGGTCATTCTGACCCTGGCGGTCTTTGACCGCCAGGGCGGAGGACCGCGGGAGCACCGCCGACAGGCCGGCGGTGCTCCAATGGGGATTCCGACCGCGGCGGTAAAGCCGCGGTCGGACCGGCACCACTGGCGGGGTCCCGCCAGTGTACCGCGGCCCCATTGAATCCTCCGCGGCGGCGCAGCTTGCTGCACCGCCGCGGGGATTCCGACCCCCCCTACCGCCATCCAGATCCCGGCGGTCGGACCGCCGAGATCCGGATGGCGGTAGGGGGGGTCGCGGGGCCCCTGGGGGCCCCTGCAGTGCCCATGCCACTGGCATGGGCATTGCAGGGGCCCCCGTAAGAGGGCCCCTACATGTATTTCACTGTCTGCTGTGCAGACAGTGAAATACGCGACGGGTGCAACTGCACCCGTCGCACAGCTTCCACTCCGCCGGCTCGATTCCGAGCCGGCTTCATCGTGGAAGCCTCTTTCCCGCTGGGCTGGCTGGCGGTCTGAAGGCGACCGCCCGCCAGCCCAGCGGGAAAGTCAGAATTACCGCCGCGGTCTTTCGACCGCGGAACGGTAACCTGACGGCGGGACTTTGGCGGGCGGCCTCCGCCGCCCGCCAAGGTCAGAATGAGGGCCCATGTGTTTTGGGCACCTCTTTGACTTCTGCACCTGAGCTGCTGGTTTGGTAACTTTGGGGTTGCCTTGACCCCCAACGGTGGCCTGCCTATGCCCCAGGACTGAGACTTGTAAGTGTTTTACTTACCTCCTAATCTAACCTTTACTGACCTCCCCCAGGAACTGTTGATTTTTGCACTGTGTCCACTTTGAAAATAACTTATTGCCATTTTTACAAAGACTGTACATGATATTGTTTCCATTCAAAGTTCCTAAAGTATCTAAGTGAATTACCTTACATTTAAAGTGTTTAATGTAAATCTTGAACCTGTGGTTCTTAAAATAAACTAAGAAAATATATTTTTCAATATAAAAACCTATTGGCCTGGACTAAGGGGGTCATTCTGACCCTGGCCGGCGGCGGAAGCCGCCGGCCAGGCTGGAACCGGCAGAATACCGCTGCACGGTCAAAAGACCGCCGCGGGTATTCTGGGTTTCCCGCTGGGCTGGCGGGCGACCGCCAGAAGGCCGCCCGCCAGCCCAGCAGGAAACACCCTTCCATGACGATGCCGGCTCCGAATGGAGCCGGCAGAGTGGAAGGGGTGCGACGGGTGCAGTTGCACCCGTCGCGATTTTCAGTGTCTGCATGGCAGACACTGAAAATCATGGTGGGCCCTGTTACGGGGGCCCCTGCAGTGCCCATGCCATTGGCATGGGCACTGCAGGGGCCCCCAGGGGCCCCACGACACCCCATACCGCCATCCTGTTCCTGGCGGCCAAAACCGCCAGGAACAGGATGGCGGTATGGGGGTCGGAATCCCCATGGGCAGCAGAAAACCGGCGGTACACCGCCGGTTTTCCGTTTCTGACCGCGGCTGTACCGCCGCGTTCAGAATGCCCAAGGGAGCACTGCCAGCCTGTTGCCGGTGCTCCCGCGGTCGTTGGCCCTGGCGGATTTTACCGCCAGGGTCAGAATGACCCCCTAAGTCTTTGAGTGTGTGTTCCTCATTTATTGCCTGTGTGTGTACAATAAATGCTTAACACTACCCTCTGATAAGCCTACTGCTCGACCACACTACCACAAAATAGAGCATTAGAATTATCTACTTTTGCCATTATCTTACCTCTAAGGCGAACCCTTGGACTCTGTGCACACTATTTCTTACTTTGAAATAGTATATACAGAACCAACTTCCTACACAGGGTTTTATTTAATATTCATAGACGTACAAAAACGAATTTGTCATCAGTATTTTATCCTCATTTTCCTGACCATTCTAAACTTTGTTTAGGTCAATTAAAAAAAATATATGAACAACAAACAGCTGATTTGAGATCTTCTTCTGCTTCCCAACTCCTTATTTGGGCGACCACTGACCCTCGGGTAGGTCGCTCCCCTGCTCACGCAGCGCCTCCAGTCCCTGACTGCCTTCCTCTCCTGTGAGTGTGCTCACCCCCTTCTTGCCCGTGTACCCCGAGTGCTTGAGCTTGTGCTGGTGCTGACTGAAATCCCTTTTTTCTCCTTGTATCCCATGCGTGTGCCCCCGAGTGACTGAAATTCCCCTTTTCTCTCCTTGTATCCCGTGCGTGTGCCCCCGAGTGCCGTGCGCCGTCCTCCCCTCTCAGCCCCTCCTTTTTTAGTAGTTTTAGTAGGCTCTTGTTCCCCTTTCGCCGTATTGCCGCTTTTCCCGCCGCTCCTACCGCGCTTTTCCCGCCGTTTTTTGCTGCTCTTTTTTGCTGCTCTTTTTTGCCGCTTCCAGTTCCCCTGCCCGCCCCCCTCCCGCCTCCCAGCTGACCCCGCCTCCCCACCTACCCCTTAAATGGCGGCCGCTGCGAGGCAGAGGTAGCGACCACTGACCCTCGGGTAGGTCGCTCCCCTGCTCACGCAGCGCCTCCAGTCCCTGACTGCCTTCCTCTCCTGTGAGTGTGCTCACCCCCTTCTTGCCCGTGTACCCCGAGTGCTTGAGCTTGTGCTGGTGCTGACTGAAATCCCTTTTTTCTCCTTGTATCCCATGCGTGTGCCCCCGAGTGACTGAAATTCCCCTTTTCTCTCCTTGTATCCCGTGCGTGTGCCCCCGAGTGCCGTGCGCCGTCCTCCCCTCTCAGCCCCTCCTTTTTTAGTAGTTTTAGTAGGCTCTTGTTCCCCTTTCGCCGTCTTGCCGCTTTTCCCGCCGCTCCTACCGCGCTTTTCCCGCCGTTTTTTGCCGCTCTTTTTTGCCGCTCTTTTTTGCCGCTTCCAGTTCCCCTGCCCGCCCACCTCCCGCCTCCCAGCTGACCCCGCCTCCCCACCTACCCCTTAAATGGCGGCCGCTGCGAGGCAGAGGTAGCGACCACTGACCCTCGGGTAGGTCGCTCCCCTGCTCACGCAGCGCCTCCAGTCCCTGACTGCCTTCCTCTCCTGTGATTGTGCTCACCCCCTTCTTGCCCGTGTACCCCGAGTGCTTGAGCTTGTGCTGGTGCTGACTGAAATCCCTTTTTTCTCCTTGTATCCCATGCGTGTGCCCCCGAGTGACTGAAATTCCCCTTTTCTCTCCTTGTATCCCGTGCGTGTGCCCCCGAGTGCCGTGCGCCGTCCTCCCCTCTCAGCCCCTCCTTTTTTAGTAGTTTTAGTAGGCTCTTGTTCCCCTTTCGCCGTCTTGCCGCTTTTCCCGCCGCTCCTACCGCGCTTTTCCCACCGTTTTTTGCCGCTCTTTTTTGCCGCTCTTTTTTGCCGCTTCCAGTTCCCCTGCCCGCCCACCTCCCGGCTCCCAGCTGACCCCGCCTCCCCACCTACCCCTTAAATGGCGGCCGCTGCGAGGCAGAGGTAGCGACCACTGACCCTCGGGTAGGTCGCTCCCCTGCTCACGCAGCGCCTCCAGTCCCTGACTGCCTTCCTCTCCTGTGAGTGTGCTCACCCCCTTCTTGCCCGTGTACCCCGAGTGCTTGAGCTTGTGCTGGTGCTGACTGAAATCCCTTTTTTCTCCTTGTATCCCATGCGTGTGCCCCCGAGTGACTGAAATTCCCCTTTTCTCTCCTTGTATCCCGTGCGTGTGCCCCCGAGCGCCGTGCGCCGTCCTCCCCTCTCAGCCCCTCCTTTTTTAGTAGTTTTAGTAGGCTCTTGTTCCCCTTTCGCCGTCTTGCCGCTTTTCCCGCCGCTCCTACCGCGCTTTTCCCGCCGTTTTTTGCCGCTCTTTTTTGCCGCTTCCAGTTCCCCTGCCCGCCCACCTCCCGCCTCCCAGCTGACCCCGCCTCCCCACGTACCCCTTAAATGGCGGCCGCTGCGAGGCAGAGGTAGCAACCACTGACCCTCGGGTAGGTCGCTCCCCTGCTCACGCAGCGCCTCCAGTCCCTGACTGCCTTCCTCTCCTGTGAGTGTGCTCACCCCCTTCTTGCCCGTGTACCCCGAGTGCTTGAGCTTGTGCTGGTGCTGACTGAAATCCCTTTTTTCTCCTTGTATCCCATGCGTGTGCCCCCGAGTGACTGAAATTCCCCTTTTCTCTCCTTGTATCCCGTGCGTGTGCCCCCGAGTGCCGTGCGCCGTCCTCCCCTCTCAGCCCCTCCTTTTTTAGTAGTTTTAGTAGGCTCTTGTTCCCCTTTCGCCGCCTTGCCGCTTTTCCCGCCGCTCCTACCGCGCTTTTCCCGCCGTTTTTTGCCGCTCTTTTTTGCCGCTCTTTTTTGCCGCTTCCAGTTCCCCTGCCCGCCCACCTCCCGCCTCCCAGCTGACCCCGCCTCCCCACCTACCCCTTAAATGGCGGCCGCTGCGAGGCCGCGCAGCGGACGCGCGCAGCGGGCACGCCGCTGGCGCGCCGAAGGCACGCCTAAGGCAAGCCCGTCTGCGCCCGTCCGCGCCTGGACCGCGCCTAGTGCCCGAACCCCTGGCCCCCGCGCCCCCCGCTTGACCTATGACTCCGCCACCCTCGCCAACCTCAACCCCGGCCGCGCGCCGGGCTGCTACCGCGCCACCCCCAAACGTACCCACGGACCCTTCACCTGCAGCAACTGCCGCTTCACCTGCCTACGGACCCACACCGCCACCACCAAGAACGACGCCCTCGGAAGCAACCTCGAATGCATCCTGGTCAACACCCGCTCCGTCCACAGGCACGCCATCGAACTATGGAACCTCATCAACTCAACGAACCCAGACATCGCCTTCCTCACCGAGACCTGGATGAACCCCTCCTCGGCACCCGACATCGCCATAGCCATCCCCGACGGCTACAAAATCATCCGGAGAGACCGCTTCAACCGCACCAGAGGAGGCATCGCCATCGCACACAAAAGCTCCATCAGCATCTCGACCCACACCGACAACTCACTTCCCGACGCCGAACACCTCCACTTCGCGATCCACATCGACCCCAAGACAACCCTAAGAGGCACCCTCATGTACAGACCACCAGGACCCCGCACCAAGTTCAGCGAAGACATCGCAGACTTCGTCAACCCCCACGCACTCTCATCCACCGACTACATCCTCCTAGGAGACCTCAACTTTCACCTGGAGAACCACACCGACAACAACACCACCGCCGTTCTAGACAACCTCGCCAACCTGGGACTGAAACAACTGGTCAACACCCCCACCCACTACGCCGGACACACGCTCGACCCCATCTTCTCCTCAAGCAAACACATCACCTTCAGCCACACCACCGAACTCACATGGTCGGACCACAGCTGCGTCCACTTCAGCTTCAAGAAAACCACCGTGCATCACCACACCCGGCAACCACCAAAAAGATACTGGAACCGAATCACCACAGAACAACTCGCAGCAACGCTCTCCCTGAACCAACCCACCAGCACCAGCAACCCCAACGAGGCCGCCAACAACCTCACCAACTGGATCTCCGACTGCGCCAACCTCCTGGCCCCTCTGAAGACCCAAACCAACACCAACAACCACAAGAAAAACTCCTGGTTCACCACCGAACTCAAAAACTCCAAGAAAGAATGCCGCCTCCGCGAGAAGACATGGCGCCTCAACCCGACAGAGGAAAACCTGACAGCTCTCAAGGACACCACCCGCCAACACCACCAACGCCTCCGCACCGCACAAAAAACAGCCTACCAGAACAGACTTGACAACAACGCCCACAACAGCAAGGAACTTTTTGGCATCATCAAAGAGCTCTCCAACCCGGACGCAGAAACCAACCCCATCCCTCCCTCACAGGACCTCTGCGACTCCCTCGCGACCTTCTTCCACCGTAAGATTGCCGACATCTACAACAGCTTCACGATCACCAACATGAACCCGCCCCCGGAAGCCGCAAACGACATCTCCACCATCCTCGCCTGGAACCCTACCACCACCGAGGAAACCACCCGCGTCATGAACTCGATCCGCTCGGGATCACCCTCCGACCCCTGTCCTCACCACATTTACAACAAGGCCGACAACATCATCGCACCCCACCTCCGAGACGTCATCAACGCCTCCCTCACCACTGCTACCTTCCCTGAAAGCTGGAAACACGCAGAACTCAACGCCCTCCTGAAGAAACCTACAGCAGACCCCACCGAACTCAAAAACTTCCGGCCTATCTCCCTCCTACCGTTCCCCGCCAAAGTGATTGAGAAAATCGTCAACGCTCAACTCACCGCCGCCCTGGAAACCTCCGACTCCCTCGACTCCACTCAGTTCGGATTCAGGGCCAACCACAGCACCGAAACCGCCCTCATCGCAGCCACGGACGACATCCGAGCCCTGACCGACAAGGGTGAAACCGTGGCCCTCATTCTCCTGGATCTCTCTGCAGCCTTTGACACGGTCTGCCACCGCATCCTGATAGACCGCCTCTGCAGCGCCGGCATCAGAGGCAAGGCCCTGGAATGGGTCATCTCCTTCCTCTCCGGAAGGACCCAGAGAGTCCGCCTCCCCCCCTTCAGATCCGCAGCCACGGAGATCATCTGCGGCGTACCCCAAGGATCCTCCCTCAGCCCCACCCTATTCAACGTCTACATGACCCCCCTGGCAAACATCGCACGCAGACACGGACTCGACATCATATCCTACGCCGACGACACCCAGCTCATCTTATCCCTCACCAACAACCCCACATCAGCAAGGACCAGACTGCACGACGGCATGAAGGAAGTAGCGACCTGGATGACAGACAGCCGACTGAAACTGAACACAGATAAAACGGAGGTCCTCATCCTCGGCCCTATCCCCTCCGCATGGGACGACTCCTGGTGGCCCCCCGCCCTAGGCAGCACTCCCCAACCGACCAACCACGCACGCAACCTCGGCTTCATCCTGGACTCCTCCCTCTCGATGACCAGACAGGTCAACTCGGTGACCTCAGCGTGCTTCAACACCCTCCGCATGCTCCGAAAGATCTTCCGCTGGATCCCATCGACACCAGGAAGACCGTCACCCACGCCCTCGTCACCAGCCGCCTGGACTACGGGAACACTCTGTACGCCGGCATCACCACCAAGCTGCAGAGGAAACTTCAACGGATCCAGAACGCCGCAGCACGACTCATCCTGGACATACCTCGCCACCACCACATCTCCGGACACCTGAGAAAACTCCACTGGCTCCCGGTCAACAAGAGGATCACCTTCAGACTCCTCACCCACGCACACAAAGCCCTCTACAACCTCGGACCCAAACTCATCAACTCCCGCGTCTCCTTCTACACCCCTCCGCGCACTCTGCGCTCCACCGGTCAGGCCTTGGCAGCCGTTCCCCGCATCCGCAAAACCACCGCCGGAGGAAAATCCTTCTCTTTTCTGGCAGCGAAGACCTGGAACTCCCTGCCCAGTCACCTTCGCGCCATACCTGAACACCTCCCCTTCAGAAGGCAGCTCAAGACCTGGCTCTTCGAGCACTGACCCCCTCCCCCCAGCGCCTTGAGACCCTTATGGGTGAGTAGCGCGCTTTATAAATGTGATTGATTGATTGATTATTTCCTTCAAAAAACCTTTCAAACCTATTTCCTCTCCAACCCTATCCCGTTGGGTTAAATGGATTATGTCCTTAGCTAGTATTGACACTTACGCTTTTGGCGCCCATCCTGCTAGAGGTGCTATGGCCTCCAAAGCTTTTTGGGCTGGTCCCCGTTTGGAGGATATTCTCAAATCAGCTGATTGGTCTAACGACAATGTGTTTAAAGTGTTTTATTGCAAACCTTTACATCATGCTGCTTTAGACGTTATTAATTTGCTTTAAACTTGCATAATATGAGCCTCCGGTCTTGCCATAAAATGTAGATTTTCCTAGTAATCTATGATGGAAAGTCTTAATTTTATTAAAGACACAGAGGCGAGTATTATCCCGCCTCAACAATTAATGCTATGATTGTTTTTTCCCCTCCCTTCCAGCATCAGCTACTCCTTCACAACCTTCATCATGATCACCATCCTTCAGGGGATCATCATTGTTCATCTCCATTGGTTTCATTTCTCCAGCTACACCGTCTCCATTCGGATGTCATCCTTTCCTCTTCCGAGATCCGGTTATTGAACTTTTGTCAGGACTCTCTGGCTTTTTTAATGGCTTTTTGCATCATTTGTTCTATCCTATCTTTGTTTCATACTGTGTGACCCTCGCACAAGAAAAGAGGGCTGTTCACAGTCAAGATACGTATTTAGGGGTTTAATTCCCTGTGATTGGCGGACTCTACGAACTACTGTTTGTCTCCCATTGTCCTGTTTTCGCCAGGCCTTCTTGGAGTTTTTTTTTTCTTGACTGATGCTATTTAATAAACAAGAAAAGAAAATGCATAATACTCGCCTCCGTGTCTTTAATAAAATTGAGACTTTCCGTCATAAATTACTAGGAAAATCTACATTTATCACCAAATTTTGATTAAAAAACGCTGTTGCAGTCTGGACAAAAGAGTTGCCTTTATTAGAAATTTCAGTTACGTTAATTTCCCCAACTCAACTGTTTTACCAAAGTTTACTTATGAATCATCCAATGCAATAAATCATTGCTAATGCAAGATACCAGATCACCTGTATTGAGGGACTCGGACGTTTATGTGAAGGCATTACTAACTTTGTAAAGGAGGTTGTATCCAATGAAAACAGCCCCGCTTTCCAAAATCTGGCTGGACGAAGGTGAAGCAATACTCAAATCCTTCTGGCATCTCAACAGATTTGAAATCCGGCAATTTCAATTCTCACTCACTACCCAAATTAGTTACTGCTCACATTAGTTACAAGCGTAAAGAAATGCAGCATTTACCGCATTTATGAAAGTCGAACTTAAAAACATATATGGAAAGCTTATAAAAATAGCCACGAGGATATACACACCAACTAGAGTAAACAATTGTTGGAAAGGCTACAGTTAATTAATTCTATTGACCTAATGAATCTGCAGCTACTATTTACCTCCTCTGGAATGTTTCTTACCCTATGGGATTCGTCATTCAAATGAGGAAACCCAGGAATAAATTACAAGTGACATCTTTTGAAAAATAAACCTTTTGTGCTGTCATGTTGCAAGCGCTGCTCTTTGGCGTGGGGGTAAATTGTACACACACAGAGCTGAAATTC
This sequence comes from Pleurodeles waltl, assembly GCF_031143425.1. Classification (NCBI taxonomy): domain Eukaryota; kingdom Metazoa; phylum Chordata; class Amphibia; order Caudata; family Salamandridae; genus Pleurodeles; species Pleurodeles waltl. Next base: position 1,016,989,690 of record NC_090444.1, on the reverse strand, counting down.
AAGCCATTGATGATTTACCATCTACCAGGTTTTTCCAGTTTTCTGAAATAACATACGAAAAAGGGCTATCGGAATCTGAATTCCTTTTCACATTTCAGTAAGCCTATTAGCACTAATTGCCGCTGTTTGTATTGCAGCTGTCAGACTAGACGTATTGTCCCTAAACTCTTTCTTTTTCTCATAAACTAAGCCCAGAGCCCTATTCCTCTGACTAATGAGGGAAATAGGCGAGGGCAGCTTGTAAACCTGAGCTGGCTGACAACTGTCAGTGAAAATACGGCGAGATTCTGTGAATGGGGAGGTTAAGCATAAGACAAAACTATGATAGCCAGTTTGAAATCCTTGACAGGCCAGAACGTAAATCGCTGCACATTACAAGATTGACACATATAGTTCTCCATGGATGCAGTTTAAAATAATGATGTGTTTTGTGAAAAGAGCTGTAAGGAATTCAGGTCGGCAAGTCCCAATGTAGACATGGGATACTAAGCCCTGAATGCAATGATGGCTCTTTCTTCACAGGTGTCCTGGGGGTCTTCATGCTGGGAACTCCCAACAGGAAACCAGGTACCCCTTCTCAGCATTTCACTTTCAAGGTAGGTGAGGCAGAGCAGTCCAAGGCTTATTTAAGTATGGTGTGGTGAAGCAAAATTTCAGCACAAAAATACAGCTTACTAAATCACTGTCCAGCCAGAGTTTTTTCTTATATTTATTTTATTTTATTTATTTAGAGAGTTTTATAAAGCACAAAAATGACCCAAAAGTATCAGAGAGCTGTGTAGACTAAAGGGTATTATCCGTTATAATATAATCAAAATATATATCAAAACAAATATTAGAGAACATGTACAAAGAAAATATTGCAACTCTTAACATTAATTAAGCATATAACTAAACCTCCATCAACAACACTGACAATAATAAGATACCTTATAAAAAGTAAAAATACTTTATAACACATACTGGTAAACGTGACTCACAAATAACAAATAAATACAGAACTGGTGATGGAAACACTTACGGTAATACCCTTTAAAGGGCCTCACAACTGTAAGAGCATAAATTTTATGTTTTATTTTTCACATCTGTAACAATACCCATATTTTAATATATTAATCATTGTGTATTAATTTGTATGAGAAATCGAGATTTGTGATCGCCTTAATGGGCACCATCATATGTAAGGCCTACTTTTGTTTTCCATGCTAACTTTAGCTAATGAAATTATTAAAAGAGTGTGTTTCTTTGCTGAAATAAATGTCAGAATTAAACGTGTATTTAGTGGCCTCTGCTGGACTGAAGTAGAAGCAGGTGCAAGGACACTGTGAAATGTTATCTGTATAAAATGTTTCTACTGTGTTCTGTTTCCTGGCTATTATACCGTGGCGAAACAGACTTCATTCACTGTATTTGTATATTTTGCTTGTAGTTAATTTTTAACCTTTTTTCTTTTCCTCAAGGAGAGAATGGCGTAATAAGAAATGTTTCCATGTTTGTAATCACTATCCGGTGTCAACATAATGCGAGTTTTCAACAAAGAGTCTACAGATGCAATGGAAGAACAGAAGAATAAATAATAAATGTATTAGTTTGATTTTCGTCAATGGAATAACAGCAAATAGAAAGGCTTAGAGCTGACATTTTATACAATTTTGATATTTGTTAGTGTTCTGATTGGATATAGTTTCTCACCATATGTTTCTGAACCAATCAGTGTATTTAGCAAGTTTAATTTAAGGTCCAGTCACCATTAGCGGGGCAGATTCTTTTTGATGCTAGCGTTCATGTATCCTGAGTTCCAGAGATATTACTTTCTTTGTGGTCTGTCATTTTGACATTTCGTCCTTTTCCAGTTAGTCTACTGACAATGCTGGTATTTATTATTTTCGGAGTTTACTTTGTGTGTTCAATACTGAACAAATGCTTTGATGGTTTAGTAATCTTAAAGTCTAAATTCTAAACCATACACCTCACTTTGTTCCTGCTCCAACCCTGATGTCCCATGTTGCTGTCCCCTTGATGAAGTAGATGGTGTTGCTGAAATACTTTAGTAATTGGGTAATTGTATGAAAGGTATATTGTTATTTGTCTTTTGTTTTTCAGGTACCAACTGCTGATAATATAACACTGCTGCTATTTTTGATAGTTCCTTAGCTAGATATTTTTCTAAATTTATGTTACTAAGGGCTACAGGTACGTAGCATTTTGCACATCGCAAACAGCGAATCGGCCCGTTTGTGATGTGCAAAATGCACTTTGGTATATTCAAACCCATTTTTGCGATTCAGTAAACTATTTACAGAATCACAAAAAGGGATTGCGAGTCGCAATTAGGAAGGGGTGTTCCCTTCCTAATTGCAAGTTGCAGTCCCATGTATGATTGTTTTGTGACCACGAATGCGGTTGCAAAACAATTGCAATTAGCACGAGTGTCACACAGGTGCTAACTCATTCTCAAACGGGAAGGGGTCCCCATGGGTTTAAGGAAAACGGTCTGCATTTAAAAAAAAAAAAAATGCTTTATTTAAAAACAGTCAGAGGCATGGTGGTCTGCTGTCTCCAGCAGGCCACCATCCCTGTGAGGGCAGCAATTCCCAAGGGGGTCGCAAATTGCGACCTACCTCATGAATATTCATGAGGTAAGGCATTTGCGACCCCCTTGCGCATCGCAAACAGTGTCATTGACACTGTTCAATATAAGGTTATGCAACTCGCAAATTGAAAGTCGCTCTGACTCGCAATTTGCAAGTCACAAGTCAATTATTTCGTACATGTAGCCCTAAATTCTGTTTACATGAAGTCCAACATGTTAATGCTAATTAGTGGTTAGTGAGGTGTTATTCTCATATTTCTGGATGGTTATTGATTTCCTTTATTAAATCAAATGTATTCAATTTCTCTTGCTCAAATTCTATTGCTATAGTTTTGTGTAATAACCATTGAGATATTGTGTTTGTTTACATTGATTAAACTTAGATTCATGTGCTGATTAAATCAGCCATTGTTGATTTTATATATGTACCTTTTGAGTTTGAGAATGAATTTCATGACTTTAGCATTGTTAATATAGGGAAAGAAATCTTTAACTTCTTGATAAATTGGTGTGGTTATTAAAGTACTAATTGATTATTATATGTTTGATATATATTGTCTATGGCGTTTTTATTTTGATGTTATCTTTAAAGCAGACTGGGTTCGGTTCATTGACACAGGGTATAAAATCCGCTATCTGGTCTGTCATGACTAGATAGTTAGGATTTTCTTCATCAGCACTACCAACAAGGGGAACACGCTAATGAAAGGTACCACAGATACCGTCATCTTTGAGGTAATCCCTCAACCTGAAAACTTCAAAGTAAAAAACAACACCCCTTAAGCAACAGCTAATTATTACATCTTAAATCGCTTTTAGTCAGTTGATTGATATATTAACCAAATAACAAATTTCATACTCTGCACACGTTATGAAACAATTATGTATATTATTCAAAGAACAGTCCCCTTCCTCTGTGCATAGTCCCTGAGAGAAAATGCACCTTTTTAAATGGTCACCTCCATTTTTGCTTAAATTTATTGCTGGTTTTTAAACTCTGCACACTGGTGCACTGCTGTCCAGTGCCCAGTGTATGTGTGCTAAACCCTGAAACATGTAATAATTGGCAAAACTTTGATTCACATATTTTCTCTCCTGTAAAGCCAAAGTGTGTGATGTACAGACTATTCCCGTGGCATAGAGAGTTAAATGGCAGCTGTGGGCTGCAGTACTTATTGTACCATCCATTAGGAAAGCATGGCTTCGGACCTACCATTGTATTATGACTGTTGCAGTTTAAATCTTTTGAAAGGAGAAAACCTTCCTTTTAGGTAGTTGTAAGTCACCCTTATGTAGACCTTATAGCCCACAGGGTAAGGTGCCTGGGATTTAAAATAAGGACATGAAGAACTTTTGACATTGGCTAACTGGCTGAGAGGGACTGAAATCCTACTGACGTAGCAGCCAAATTCCTGAAATGGGAAATACAAGCAAACCCCAAATTAACCCGCACCTAACCCTCTGGTAGCTTGGCACAAAAGCAGTCAATCTTCACTTAGAGGCAATGTGTAAAGTATTTATGCAGCACTTCAAACAGTAATAAAGTGAAAACACAAGTAGTACCCAACACCAACTTAGAAAAATACAGGAAAATGTACTAAATTATTTGAGACCAAAGCAACAAAAAACAAACCAGTAAAACCAGAGATATGCAATGTTAAATATTTAAGAAAAAATATTTAAATAGTGCCTAAAACAACAAAGGACCAACTATGGTGCTGGTGTGCTTACGGAAGTCTTCTTCCCACCTTGGGTTCAGAAACCTCAAGCACGCTGGTGAGACACCATATCTTATCCCACCACTAATGTCAACTGGATCTTTGGACTGGGTAAGGAGTGAAGCAGTCAGATTCATTCAACACAAAGCAATGATATAAGAATCACAAACAGTTCTGGAAACCACAAACAATTTGAACACTAAATCAAACTCCAAACCGAATAAAGTTTGAAAACTTATTTACAATCCCAATATCAATGTAACATATATGGTACACAAAACTAAGTTAGAAACATACAAGAATAACATAGGTTGACCAAAACGTCTAAAGAGATTTAGCCTACTAAACATCAATATTGTTTAACACTCCAAAAGAATGACATAAATTAGCAAAATTACAATATGCACAATAATTTCATATTTCAAAGCAGATGATAGTGACATCAGTAGATCATCTAATTACGATCTTAACAATCAATTTATCAAGGGTAGGCCATCCTCACTCTAACACCAATTTAGACTTGCATGTATGGGAACAGGCTAACACATGAAGTCAAAAGCAAAAAAGGAAAAGACAAAACTAATTTGGAAAAATCACCTAAATGAGGCAACTCACTCAAAAATATGCTGGTGCGATTATCTAAGCTGAAAAGGAAACAAGATCACAGTCTAATGACATCAGTTGATAGCAGCATCAGGACTGCGCAGTACACGGGCTGCACATAGGACAGGTCAGCAGTTCAGAATTGATTGGGCATATTAGCACTGAACAGCATAAGCAAGGGGAGCAATAAAGACTAAAAGGAATCTCATCAGAAGACTTGGAGAGGGACAAGAGGTGAAAGCAGCAGACTCAAGGCAGGAGTAGACTATACTGACTCTCGCAGACTACTAGACAGATTAACCAAAAGTTTCAAAGTCTCCCACTAATTATAAATATCCATGGGTCCGTCGATTAGTCCTCTGAGTGAACTCATCCTATGCACAAGATTTACAATCCAATGGTAGCCGATGACACTTTTCAGTTTTCAACTAATCCAGATTTTCTCAGAGAAAGCATTTAATCATTTCAATAATTTTGTTCAGTTCTGCCAAAATATTACATTTTCTAGTTCTTTGTTACTTCATAATTCTTTCCCACGAATCACAAAATGAGTTAAACAATTCTCACATGAAATTTATTAAAGTTTCCTGTCGTGTTCGACAGCTAAAGCAAATATTGTTACATACTTAACTCTGAAACATGTTCTTCGTCTTCAATACAATAGGACATTCAAAATCAAGACAGCAACCTAGGGAAAATTCAGGCCAGAGGGAACAGAATAAGCAAGTAATTTTCCTCTACTGCTGTAAAAATGAATCTTCAGGCCTGGCTTTGCTACGAAAGCCTAAATGCAATGCACATTAATACAATTAATAGACATAAATCCTATTGCACATCTTACAATTGAATCATATATGAAAAGCAAAATATTTTACTGCAGAGAATATTTAGGACATATTAGAACACAATTTAAACATGCATTTTTTTTACACAGATGTAACTCGTGTTAATAAGCTTTATTTAATTCAATATAAGCACATTTAATCCATGATTATTTAATACTCATAATATACTTCATTTCTACTGTTTCTTTTGAAAGATAATGCTTTCCATGTCAATTCATATCAGTAATTCACTCAAATATAAGCGCACAGTATCTTGCATGGTCAAATGTGATGTCAAATACGATTGTAAGCCACATTGTCCACCATGATTTAAATGTACAAAATTTACATTTCCGTGTTAATTTCTCTGTTAGGCGTTTAAATGGAGGTTTGTAAGTAACCATGGGGGTCATTACAACCCTGGCGGACTGTGTTAAAGCTGCGGAAATACCGCAAACAGGCCGGCGGACAAAAAAAGGGAATTATGACCCTGGCGGAAACCGCCAACAAAGACAGCCACTTTAACACACCGCCCGCCACAGCGGTACAGACAAGCAGCGCAGTGGTCACCGCCCACAGTATTACAACCCGCCAATCCGCCACCTTTTCTGGGGCGGATTCACCGTGGATAAAAACACGGCGGAAACAGCTTTTGCTATGGGAAAACGCTCACCTGAACACATCCCACGAGGAACGAGGACTCCATGGAGCCGGAACTCCAAATACTCCCTGCCCTTGTGTTTCTGCTCCTCTATGACCAACAGCTACGTAGGCGCCGAAGACAACGGTGAGTACTGCACCTACGACACGGCGGAGGCAAAAGTTAGGGGGACACCCACCAAACACCCCCACCTTCGCATTTGACAACATACACACCAATGCATTCACAAAAAATCACAGTAACAACCCACAATCCCCCCGGAAGAATGAAAACACAAAGCGAAAATCGGTCAAACAATGTAATGTGCTAATATACATGTCATACAAAAATATACATATGTATATTTGAAAATCAGTCATAATTATATACAATACGAGAAGTAGTGTAAATATGTACATAACAATGTCCATGCACTATCAGTCCAAAAATGCATGGGCGAGGCCCACAAACGATACCTGACCACAATCGGAGAGAACACTGCCGGGGCATCAGATAGAAATACTACAGGCACCTCAGGGGGAATGGAAGGGGGGGCACCTCAGCCGGAGGAGTGCAAAGCCAGATCCACGACGGGGCTCCATGCCCATTTATGCCATCCTGGGGAGTGCAAAGCCACAGTCTCTCAAGTCTATACAGTGGGTGGTTTGCCCACTGTGCCATCCTGGGGAGTGCAAAGCCACAGTCTCTCAAGTCTATACAGTGGGTGGGTTGCCCAATATTACATCCTGGGGAGTGCAAAGCCATAGTCTCTCAAGTTGATGCAGGTCTGTACTGGTACTGGGGGGGACTGGTGCCCAGACTGGATGAGTCTCCCCGTGAAAGGTCGTGTCCTGTCACTGTCCCAGCTGCACATGGGATAAGGATGCATGATGTGGCAGTCCATTCATTCCTAGCCAGTGCTTGCCCTGTTCAGCTGTGCTTTGCCATGGCGGTTCAGGACTGTTCAGCAGTGCTTTGCCATGGCGGGCTTTGCCCTGTTCAGCGGTGCTTTGACATGGCGGTCTTTGCCCTGTTCAGCGGTGCTTTGCCATGGCGGTCTTTGCCCTGTTCAGCGGTGCTTTGCCATGGCGGTTCAGGACTGTTCAGCAGTGCTTTGCCATGGCGGTCTTTGCCCTGTTCAGCGGTGCTTTGACATGGCGGTCTTTGCCCTGTTCAGCGGTGCTTTGCCATGGCGGTCTTTGCCCTGTTCAGCGGTGCTTTGCCATGGCGGTTCAGGACTGTTCAGCGGTGCTTTGACATGGCGGTCTTTGCCCTGTTCAGCGGGGCTTTGCCATGGCGGTTCAGGACTGTTCAGCAGTGCTTTGACATGGCAGTCTGTGGCCTATTCAGCGATGCTTTGCCTTGGCGGTTCAGGACTGTTCAGCCGTGCTTTGCCATGACGGTCTTTGCCCTGTTCAGCGGTGCTTTGCCATGGCGGTCTTTGCCCTGTTCAGCGGTGCTTTGACATGGCGGTGTTTGCCCTGTTCAGCGGTGCTTTGCCATGGCGGTCTTTGCCCTGTTCAGTGGTGCTTTGCCATGGCAGTTCAGGACTTTTCAGCGGTGCTTTGACATGGCGGTCTTTGCCCTGTTCAGCTGTGCTTTGCCATGGCGGTTCAGGACTGTTCAGCGGTGCTTTGACATGGCGGTCTTTGCCCTGTTCAGCGGTGCTTTGCCATGGCGGTTCAGGACTGTTCCGCAGTGCTTTGCTATGGCGGTGTTTGCCCTGTTCAGCGGTGCTTTGCCATGGCGGTCTTTGCCCTGTTCAGCGGTGCTTTGCTATGGCTGTTCAGGACTGTTCAGCAGTGCTTTGCCATGGCGGTCTTTGCCCTGTTCAGCGGTGCTTTGACATGGCGGTCTTTGCCCTGTTCAGTGGTGCTTTGCCATGGCGGTCTTTGCCCTGTTCAGCGGTGCTTTGCCATGGCGGTTCAGGACTGTTCAGCGGTGCTTTGCCATGACGGTCTTTGCCCTGTTCAGCGGTGCTTTGCCATGGTGGTCTTTGCCCTGTTCAGCAGTGCTTTTCCATGGCCGTTCAGGACTGTTCAGCGGTGCTTTTACATGGCGGTCTTTGCTCTGTTCAGCGGTGCTTTGCCATGGCGGTTCAGGACTGTTCAGCGGTGCTTTGACATGGCGGTCTTTGGCCTGTTCAGCGAAGCTTTGCCATGGCAGTTCAGGACTGTTCAGCGGTGCTTTGCCATGGCGGTCTTTGCCCTGTTCAGCGGTGCTTTGCCATGGCGGTCTTTGCCCTTTTCAGCGGTGCTTTGACATGGCGGTCTTTTCCCTGTTCAGCGGTGCTTTGCCATGGCGGTCTTTGCCCTGTTCAGTGGTGCTTTGCCATAGCGGTTTAGGACTGTTCAGCGGTGCTTTGACATGCAGTCTTTGCCCTGTTCAGCGGTGCTTTGCCATGGCGGTTCAGGACTGTTCAGCGGTGCTTTGACATGGCGGTCTTTGCCCTGTTCAGCGGTGCTTTGCCATGGCGGTTCAGGACTGTTCAGCGGTGCTTTGCCATGGCGGTCTTTGCCCTGTTCAGTGGTGCTTTGCCATGGCGGTCTTTGCCCTGTTCAGCGGTGCTTTGCCATGGCAGTCTTTGCCCTGTTCAGCGGTGCTTTGCCATGGCGGTTCAGGACTGTTCAGCAGTGCTTTGACATGGCGGTCTTTGCCCTGTTCAGCGGTGCTTTGCCATGGCGGTTCAGGACTGTTCAGCGGTGCTTTGCCATGGCGGTCTTTGCCCTGTTCAGTGGTGCATTGCCATGGCGGTCTTTGCCCTGTTCAGCGGTGCTTTGACATGGCGGTTCAGGACTGTTCAGCGGTGCTTTGACATGGCGGTTCTGATAAGGACATTGGTGTGTGGCATAACGTTCTCTACACTGGACATTGGTGTGTGGCATGACGTCTTCTACACTGGACATTGGTGTGTGGCATGACGTTTCATCATTGCCCAGCGGGGCTGTGGCAGCCGGGGCCCTCCAGGGCACTGACTCCGGCGGTGGCGGTGGTCTCCTGACCAGTGACGATACTTGTGCCCTCCTGGGCTGTGACTCTGGCAGTGGTCTCTGGACCAGTGACAACGGTGCTGGCGGTTGTGTCTCGACCGCCGGAAATGATGGCGCACTTCTCCGCCGTGACACTCACAACAGGCTGGGCAGACTTCCTCTGGCCCGTCCCCACCTTTGGTGGAGTCACAGCTGACTCTCCAATCCCCTTGGAACCCATGTCAGTTGTTTTCCCACCAGGAGTCTTAACAAGGTCCCGTCGTCCACTCTCCAATTTTAGAGCCTTTACAGGGGGGTGGGCTGCCAGTGCCTTGGCTCTGGGTCCTACTGCCTGCCCTGGTGGACGGTGCACTCCACAAACCTTGAACAGGCACCACTGGTATTGGAGGCTTTTTGGCTGAGGCGCTACGACGGGACTGATGAATTGGAGGGGGGGTGGGGGCAAAAAGGTCAACTTTACACAGGGACAGTCTCTGACGAACACTGGGATGGGTAGCTGGAGGGGGTCTGGGAGTGGAGGAAGAGGAGGTGGTTGTCGGAGGTGTCACTTTAGGTGTTTTGGGTGCAGGTACTGGAGACTGTCGTGAGGTGGATGGATGTTGGGTGAGTGATTGCCGGCGTTTGTGTACTTTGGGAGGGGGCGTCACAGACACACTTGGAGAGGACACAGGGGATGTGTAAATGGCAGTGGAGGTGGTGAGTGCAGGTGAGCGGCTTGTGGTGCTGGGTGTCCTGGTGTGATTCATGGTGCCTGTAGATGTGGTGCATGCAGGTGTGTGTGTAGACGAGACTGGGAGGAGGAGGGAGAAGAGGAGGAGGGGGACACAGTGGAGGCAGTGGATGTTGCTGTGTCTGTATGTGGGTGAGGCTTGCGTGAGTGCCTGTGGTGTGTGTGGTGCCTATGTTTGCTTGAGCTACTTGTGTGTGTTGACTTGTGTGCATGCTGGTCTGTAGGTGTGCTTGGGATGGGCTGGGGTACAGGAGATTGGGTCTGGGTGGAGGAAGTTGGAGGGGGGAGGCTAGACACAGGGACAATGGCTGCCATCAGTGCTGAGGCCAGAGATTGCAAAGATTGAAGGACAGCCTGACCAGAATGAATGCCCTTCAGGAATGCATTACCGTGTTGCAACTCTCGTTCTACACCCTGGATGGCATTCACAATGGTAGACTGCCCAACAGTGAGTGACCTGAGGAGGTCAATGGCCTCCTCACTGAGGGCAGCAGGGGTGACTGGGGCAGGGCCTGAGGTGCCTGGGGCGAAGGTGATGCCCACCCTCCTGGGTGAGCGGGCACGGGGCGAACGCTGAGGGACTGCTGGGAGGGCGGTGCTGGTAGGGGAGGTGGCGGCTGTACCTGTAGAGGTGGGGGGCACAGATGGTGCCGCCACCACAAGGGAGCCCACATCGTCGAACGAGTCCGTGTCGCTGCTTGGTGATCCGGTGGCCGATGTGAAGCTCCCCTCGCCCTCCGTCCCACTGGTGCATTCAGAGTCCATGGTGTGGCCCTCCATGGCCATGTGGGATGCAGCTCCCTCGTGCTCCGGTGCCACTGTACCTCCGCCTGTTGATGCTGATGTACAAAAGGACAGGGAGAGCCGAAAAAGGGGGGGAGACAGAAGAAAGAGAGTTTTAGTGCAGGGCATACCGCTACCGTTGGCGGACAAGACAAATGCATCAGCCCCCTGCATTACGCCTTGCTCCTGCCCTCTGCACATGCAATTTCTGGGATATGGCCTATATGGCAATGGTGGACATCTGCGCACATGGATGCCACAGGGGCAACTATATCTCGACTTGGCACTCTGCTGAGGTGGGGTAGAGTGCCACGTGGCCTACATTACGGAGGGGCCTTGCCTACCTAACTCGCCCTGGCCTAGGGACACCCACAGCCCACCTCCCCCACCCAGACACCTCCACTGCACGCAAAGTCCGCAGAATGAGAGTGTACTCACCCCCTTGTGTCTGCTGTGATGCCCTCAAGCGCCCATCCAACTCCGGGTAGGCCACCGCCAGGATCGGGAACATCAGGGGGGTCATGGTGCGACGGGCACCCCTCCCACGTTGGGAGGCCATCCCCAGCTGAGCCTCCGCCGTCTTCTTGCTGCAGCGGCGAATGTCCTCCCATCTCTTACGGCAGTGGGTGCCCCGTCTCTGGTGGGCCCTCAGGGTCCGGACCTCCTTGGCGATGGCTCGCCAGATGTCCCTCTTCTGGTGGGCGCTGACCTACATGACATGCACAAGGGAAGAGGAACAGTCATTACCAACTGCACCGTCGTTGTGAGTGGACCCCTCCCTACTCTGGCCATTTGGCCCATTCATTCCCATGCATTAATGTTCAATGAACTCTGCCCCCTTCCCTCTTCCAACCAGCCCTCTCCACCCAGGCCTAGCCCTTACAACGTGCTCCCTGTGTACTAACCTGCTGGTCTGGAGGACCGTAGAGTAGCTTGTACTGGGGGAGGACCCGGTCTACCAGTTTTTCCAACTCCTGTGCAGTGAAGGCAGGGGCCCTTTCCCCAGACGCAGCAGCCATTGTCGCTTCCAGACTGAGGTCACAGCAGCACTTGCAGTGTAGGTCCTCTCCTGTCGAAGGTCAGGTATCTAGTGATTGAACAGATAGAAAATGGCGGTGACGTCCACCAGCGCACCTGTTCATTGGCTCCTGGGACCCATAGGGTTCAATGTTAACCAATGCAGGATTGCGCCGCGGTCTACGACGGTGTGCAACGCCAGCGCTGTTACCCCACAGTCCCATTGTCCCACTTTAGAGGTCAGGCAGCCGCCATTTCAGGGGCCCACATGGCTTCATTTAATACTGCGTCACACATAGCTAGGCCTACACTCAACACACATTCAGGAAGGGTTTTGTGAGTGGTGTAGACTTGTGTGTCACTGTGGGTACATACCTGGAGGAATAATGACTGGTTCTTCGCTGTTGTCCTTCGTAGGCACCGTCAGCTGGGACATATGAGAAGATGGCGGACTCCTCCGGTGTACCGACCGCTGGTGGACCTGTTGACAATGGAAGAGAGACATGTCATTGTAACCTACAGGTTTGACCGTGCCACAATCCAGGAACTATGTAGCCAGTTGGAGCCAGACCTGATGTCACCAATCCGCCATCCAACTGGAATCGCCCCTGACGTGCAGGTGCTGTCAGTGCTCCATTTCCTTGCAAGTGGCTCTTTTCAGACAACAGTGGCCATGGCATCAGGGATGTCCCAGGCTATGTTTTCCAATGTGTTGTCCAGAGTGTTGTCTGCCCTGCTGAAACACGTAAGGAGATACATCATTTTCCCTCAGGTGGAGGATTTGCCTACAGTGAAAGGTGACTTCTATGCCCTTGGACATATCCCCAACCTCATAGGTGCTATTGATGGGACCCATGTAGCTCTGGTCCCCCCCACAGGAGTGACCAGGTGTACAAGAACCGGAAGAGTTATCATTCCATGAATGTACAGATGGTCTGTTTGGCAGACCAGTACATCTCCCAGGTAAATGCTATGTTCCCTGGCTCAGCGCATGACGCCTACATCCTGCGGAATAGCAGCATCCCTGATATGATGGGTCAACTCCAGAGGCACCGTGTATGGCTATTGGGGGACTTTGGTTACCCCAACCTGTCTTGGCTATTGACCCCAGGGAGGAATCCCAGGACCAGGGCAGAGGAACGGTACAATAAGGCCCATGGGTGGACTAGGAGGGTGATCGAACGCACCTTCAGCCTCCTGAAGGCCATGTTCCTGTGCCTCCATATGACAGTTGGATCCCTATTCTACTCACCGAAGAAGGTGTGCGACATCATCATCGCCTGCTCCATGCTCCATAATTTGGCTTTGCGACGCCAGGTGCCTTTTCTGCAGGAGGATGATCCAGATGACGGTGTTGTAGCAGCTGTGGAGTCTGTGGAGCCTGTGGACAGTGATGAGGATGAGGCTGATGAAGAAGACAACGACAACAGGGAGTCAGTCATACAGCAATATTTCCAGTGAGACACAGGTGAGAACAATTTCATTTTTAGCATTACATGAACTTTCACACGTCTACCTCTATCCTGTTTCTCGATTGAAATCACTATTTGGTAAATGAGTTGTACCCTTCCATTACGGTTTCACAGGTGTGGTTACCTACGTGTCAACTGCTTGCATCCTTCAAGGGCTTGTGATGTGTGACATAGGTATGTTAGCTTTACAATGGTAAACCCATTATGACACTGTCATTGATAATACATTTTTACTAAATCACAGACTGACTCCAGATTGTTTTGTGTTTCAAGGGTGTTTATTGAAGTGCTCAGAAATGGGAGGGGGTTGTTAAATGAGGATGGGTGATGGGGGAGGAATGTCCATGGCAGAGTCCAGTCTATTAGTCTCACAGGTGCACTGCCCATATTGGCATAGGGAGCGGAGCTGGGGCAGTTTAAGTATGGACAGGGTAACAAAGTCGGACAGTGGGAGGACAAACAGGGTGGTCTCATTTCCTGGCGGGGTCTTGCCATCTTGCTCTGTCCTGTTCCTGGATCTCAGGGACCGCTTGCGTGGTGGTTGTCTGTCTGCAGGGGGTGGGGTGCTGGTGTGGTGGTCCTGTGGCGGGGCGTCCTGTCCACTAGCGCCGGCGGAGGTGGTGGGCAGTTCATCGTCCTGGCTAGTGTCAGGGGCCCCTTGGAGTGCCACGGTGTCCCTCAAGGTCTGCTGTATGTCCTTCAGCACCCCTACGATGGTGCCCGGGGCGGAGCTGATGGTCCTGAGCTCCTCCCTGAACCCCAAATACAGTTCGTCCTGCAGACGCAGGGTCTCCTGCAACTTGTCCCGGACCGTCGCCATCATCTCCTGGGAGTGGTGGTATGCTCCCATGATGGAGGAGAGGGCCTCGTGGAGAGTGGGTTCCCTTGGCCTGTCCGCCCCCTGTCGCATAGCAGCCCTCCCAGTTCCCCTGTGTTCCTGTGCCTCCGTCCCCTGGACCATGTGCCCACTACCACTGCCCCTAGGTCCCTGTTGTTGTTGGGGTGGTGGGTTATCCTGGGTTCCCTGTAGTGGTGAACACACAGCTGATTGACCTGTCCTGGGTAGGGAGGTTTGGGCCCGCTGGGTGGGTGCTGTGCTGGTGTTCCCAGAGGGTGGAAGCTCGGTGTTGGGCTGTGCCTGTGCAAGGGGAACCGACTGTCCCGAGGCCCACGATGGTCCGGGCTGGTCATCAGGATCCAGTAGGGCAGAGCTGCTCTCGTCACTGTGGGCCTCTTCTGGGGGTGGAGTGGTGTTGTCTGGACCCTCTGGTGTGGTGACGGTCCTTCGGGTTCCTGCAGGGGCATAAGAGCTAGACTATTGCATGTGTGTGTGTAATGGTGTGCAATGGGTGGGTGTTTGTGTACCCCAGTGCAAGCATTCCTGTGTGTGGGGTTGTGTGGTGATGGTTGGGGGGGTGTACTGGGTATGTGCTGTGGGCATGCTTTAGTGAGGGGTGTCCATGCTTAGTTGTGTCATGCAGGGCTTGGTGTTGGGATGGGTGGTTTGTGATATTAGTACATTAGTGAGGAGTTGTAGTGATAGGGGAGGGGGTGAGGGAGGAGGTGTGTGATAGCATGCAGGTAGGGTGGGGGATATGATAGTTAAGAATTGACTTACCAGTGTCCCATCCTCCACCGACTCCTGCAAGGCCCTCAGGATGCAAGATGGTCAAGACTTGCTCCTCCCATGTTGTTAGTTGTGGGGGAGGAGGTGGGGGTACGCCGCCAGGCCGCTGTACCGCGATGTTGTGCCTGGAGACCGTTGAACCCACCTTTCCCCCGTAGGTCATTCCGCCTCTTCCTGATGTCCTCCCTATTTCTTGGGTGCTGTCCCACGGCGTTCACCCTGTCCACTATTCTGCGCCATAACTCCATCTTCCTGGCTATTGCTGTTTGCTGTACCTGTGAGCCAAATAGCTGTGGCTCTACCCGGACGATTTCCTCCACCATGACCCTGAGCTCCTCCTCGGAGAAGCGGGGGTGTCTTTGGCGTGACATGGGGTGGTGTGGGTGATGTGTGGGGTGGTGTTTGTGGTGATGGTTGTGGTGAGTGTAGTGGTGTGTGGTGTTTTGTGCATGGATGTTGTGTGGGTGATGGTGTTGTGTGCCTCTGTGTAGTGGGGTTGTCTATTCTGTGCTCTCTCTCTGTCCCCTTCGTCTCTAATATTTGGTCGTAGGGGTTTGTGGGTGATGTGGGTGTGTGTTTTATATTGTATTGGGTGTGTGGGAGTGGTGTGTGTATGTGTATCAGGTGTGTGTATTTGGAATTGTCCAATTGGCGGTGTTTTGGAAATGTGTGTGTATTTTGAGCGCGGCGGGGTGTAACGCCAATGGAATACCGCAGTTGAAAGACCGCCGTGTGGATTCATGTGTCGTAATAGCATGGGCGTGTTTCTGTTGGCGTGGAGGTGGATGATTTGTTTTCACCAGTTTATCACTGACCTTTGGTGTGGCGGTCTTGTGTGGGTGTCTGAATTTTGGCAGATTCCAAGATGTGTCATAATAGCTGTGGCGGAATGCAGCCGCTGCGGCGGTGTATTGGCGGTCTTCTGCACGGCGGTAAGCGCCTTTTACCGCCAATGTTGTAATGACCCCCCATATGCTAACCTCTATACCACTAATGTGATAGTAAAATTCAATCTCTATCAGCCCTCAAAAAAGAACTCTTCTCATTTACAATGAGACAAATAAAAACCTTGTAGTTTAATAATGCATAGGACTAGGTCTGTGAAAATTGTCAATTCTTTTCATGGTATGATAATATCTGTTTCTCATAATCTCCATTTCCATTTCTTCCGTCCTCCGTCGATTCTGTACTCTTTGTCTTCTCAATAAATTGTAAACCTTGTAAAATCCTAGTCCACAAATTATGCACATTGTCAAAATCAATAAAGGTTTCAGGATCATTTTCACAAATCCATTTCCAAAGTTTGTAACCCAAGATCTTGTCTTATATATTGTCTCCCAAATTTTTGTCTGTTTCATGTCATTCAAGTCATTTTTTAGATTTGTCAGATTAAAAGGGTATTTCCTTATCTCCTTGCTATTATTTGGTATGTAAGTGCAGCAGTGTTGCGTCTTTAAAACTCAGCAAACTCTGCCTTCCTTTGTTTATGGAATGTCTAATGCAAGATGATTCTGTAAAACCATAGATCTTACAGCAACCATGGCTGTATAAATTAGGAACATTGCACCTGAAAAATCGATTGATATTTTACCTACAATCATTGATAATAACTTCCTTATCTTTATGTCATTTAAGATCACACCTGCTGACAGAATGAAAGCTCCAAAAATATCTCCAGCGATCTCTGAACTACTCGTTCTCCTTTTAAATCGAATTTTTAGTCTACTCTGTAGATTTTTTGAAAAAACACTCTTAAATAGCATGTGCCATATCAACCTTCCGGTAAATTGAAATAAGCTTTCTTTTCGCAGATGCAACATACACTATAGGGGTCTTGTCCATTTAGCATAAAATCTCATACACTCTTAAACAAAAACACATGTCTGCATTCTCTTGTTCCCCGAAACTTCTTGTGAGATTTCAATTGTGGCCTGTATATATAATGCTTCCCTATATGTTGCCAATCTAAAGCTAAATGCCCCTTGTGTATCAGGTATGTTGTCAACTGATTTCTTTCCGGAAAATATACCCTCATCTGTCTTGTCTTTCATTGCTTTTCTTCTTTCAACTTGGTTAATGAACTATTTCTCCACCTGTGTGAGAAAACATGTTAAATTATTGCACTGTGCATATGTTGTGCCAAATGTTAGCGTAGGTTCAAAGAACCCACCTACTATATCTATGTTTTTAGCCATTGCAATGCTTCTGAAATTAATGGGAACAAAAGAGAAGACTAAATCAAAGTTAGAATAAAAATACTGAATTTATTCTTGATTGTGCAAACATGTTAATAATAAGCTGCAACTAATGCCATAAGTCAGTGGTAAGCTATGAAAGGTGAATCCCTCTTGTACTGATGAAGGCATTTGTGTACACACATAACAATCATGCACATTCATTGTGTCCACATAGTCATACAGCCAACTATAAAAAACATTGAAAGGCAAATCCCCCTTTGTGTCACCTAAATGAAGCAATCCCCCTTTTTTATAAAACTCATCCTGCTTAGATGTTGTCATTCTCTGCACTGGAGTTGCTGTTTTTTTAATATCTCCTTTCATTGAAACACTCATTCCCGCAATCAATAAAATGCACACAGTCATACCTACTACAAATAAGCCAATGAACACATATTGACATTTATTGTGTTTACCCTGTCCTGTGTTCTTGGCTTCTGCAGACTCAGAAAGGAAAAGAAAAGAGAGCAAAAATAAATTAAATCCAAAGCAGCTTTTCAAAATCTTAGCACTGTCTATAACACTTCTCAATCTTCAAGAAACTTTCAAACTAAAGTTTTCTCAAAATGGTTGAAGTGTTCATTTTCAATAAAATACAGTATCATGATAACTTATGGTCACTTCCAGAGTGTAATGTCTTTGTTGATTAATTGCCAATGTTATTTCAAAATTCATTTCCAATGCGATTTCAAGTTCTAGAATTCCCACGATCAAAACAATAGACCATAAACTCATTTTCCTATTCATTTGTGACAAGATATAACCATTCAGGTGAAGAGTATTTGCGGGTTGGCATTTTCCTTTTCGTTCTCCTTACAGGAACATCTTTATATTCACTTTGATTTTACTCTTTCAACTGCTTCAGTTATAGCTGGGAGCTCGTCAGCAACCAGTTCATCTGTGGCTGCAAAGCATTGATCTCCTTTTGCAGTTCTCTTTACAGGTGCAATTCAGTACACAATGTTTGCTGCGTTGGCAGAAGTCAGTTGGCTTTGACTTTACTCTCCTGCATCTTTGTTTGCATTTTTCACCATTTTGCACAAGTTCTGTTTCAGCCACTTGCTCTTTCCCAGCAGCTTGATTAATCTAAACCATTTCTTCTTCTGCATTCACTTTCAGGGAATCGAATTTGTGTTTTGAAGAGGACACAGAACTCTGCGTGTGCGGCTTGCATGAATCCAGTTCAGAAGACCAGCACACTTCACAGCTGTTGGTGTCACAAACATAACTTGATATGGTCCTTTCCACCTTGGCTCTAGACAAGCCTTCCTTATGTGCCTTTTAGTAAGAATCCAATCTCCAGCTTTCAAGCTGTGTCACTGTTCTTGAGCTGTTTGAACTGTTGCTGCTTCAACGTGATGAGACAAAGGGGCATATTTATACTCTGTTTGCACCGAATTAGCTTCATTTTTTTGACTGTAATTCGGTGCAAAAATAACTCCAGATTTATACTTTGGCACTAGTCCCATCTAGCGCCAAATTTATGGAGTTAAAGTCCTTTTTTTGGAAGTGGAAACCTACCTTGCCTTAATGAGATGCAAGACAGGCGATCCCGTGCACAAAATGACTCTATGGCCTGAACCCCATATTTATACTCCCATGCAAAAATTATGCACAGGAGAGAGGAGGGGTCATTAAATGGTGCAAAGCTTGCTTTGCCCCACTTTTTAACGCCTGGGTCAAGGCCGGTGTTAGGGAACCTGTGGGCCTATTTCCATGGGGGAACACCATGGAATAAGCCACAGGAGCCATCCCCAGGCCCTAGGGACCCCCCACAACAGAGGGACTGCAGAGGATGGGGGACCCCATCACAGGTAAGTACAGGTAAGTATTGCATTTTAGTTTTTTTAAGTGCTGTGGGGGCCCTCAGGGCCCCCATACATGGCGCAGGGTGCAATGACCATGCCCAGGGGACCTTAGTCCCCTGTGCTGCCCACTGGGGTGGTGGGCATGACTCCTGTCTTTTCTAAGACAGGAGTCATGTGGTATGGATGGTTTTGCATCAGTAAATGACTCTAAGCAGGTTAGAGTCATTATTTTTTACTCTAACCTGTCAAATGTAATTTGTTTGTGCAAAACCCCCTACTTCCATACCGCCAGCCCCACCCAACTAATGTCATTTGTTTTTACGCTAGCCTACCCTTTGCACCGGATTGCTCCATTCTATAAATATGGTGCCTGGCTGGTGCACAGAAATGGTGTAAGCCAGTGCTAAACTTTTTGGTGCAAAACTGAGTTAGTGCAGTTTTGCACCAAAAAGTATAAATCAGGGCCAAAGAGCGAAGCACATCAGCCAGATCATTGCAATAATCAAGCACTAAGTCATCTGCTATGTTCACAATGAATTTGCAGGTACTGCTGATAACCTCACTGCACACCCCATAAAATCTCATCTGATGACAGTCCTGTCTTCTGGTCAGGGGTGCTATGAATGCTCATCAGGACAAATGGCAGTGCATCAGGCCATTTCAAAGTTGTAGAGGCACAAACCTTTCCCAATTGAGCTTTCAGTGTTTCATTCATTTGTTCTGCCAATCCAGATGCCTCTGGTCTGTAACTGCAGTGCAATTTGTGCTCAATGTTCAGTGCTGCACAGAACAATTTTATGATCTAATTTTTAAAATGAGTTCCTCACTCTGATTACAAGGAAGTGGGGAAACCAAATCTTGGTATATGTTCCCTAAGCAGCAGCTTAGCTACAGTAAGACTGTCATTCCTACATGGTAAATAGGCCTCTATACAGTGGGAAGCACACACACAATGACCAACACATACTTAAATCCATTGCAAGAAGGCATTTCAATAAAATCATGCTGCATTCTGTTAGTGGACCTCCCGGTCTGCCTATGTGGCTCAAATTAACCACTGTGCATTCCCCTACATTATTTTTTGGGCATGTAGCATATCAGTGACATACTGCTTCTGCAACCAACCTAAATCTGGGGCTGTACCATGTTTGTTTGAATGTGTGACTCATTGCATCTCTACCAAGAGGAACCTAACCATGGTAATATCTTGCCTTTGAGTTCAACAAACAATCTGGCAACACAACTTTCCCTTCGCTTAAAATCGTCTTCCTCTCTCTGTACACAACTTGCTCAACTCCAACCTCTGTGTTTTTCCTATTTTCCCTTTTCCTGCAACCTCTTGATTTCTTCCCAGGTATCAAACACTGACATCACAAAACTTTAATTTGTCTCACCGGTGTCACTTCCACCACCTCACTGTTCATTGAATGTGACACAATGGAGTGCACAATATCTGGCAATGTGTTCAGCATAGGCATTACCCAATTGATACAGAAACATTTACATTTTGATGGGCTGTGTATTTCACAACCACAATCTTCTCAGGCAACTGCAAAATATTCAATAAACCGTGAATTATTTCACCATTTTCAATGGATCATCCTGAAGAGGTCATGAAATCTCGCTGGTGCCATAACTGTCCGAAATCATGAACCACATCAAATCCACATTGACTATCCATGAATATTGTCACTTTAAGCTGCTCAGTTCAATCAATAGTTTATTCGGTCCAAATTTGGACCATTTGAAAAATTTGAAATGATCATACATACAAAAAGATAAAAACCATAAACCATCACTTAGTAGAAAAAACATTTGGCAGTTAGTACAGAGAGAAAAAATTCATAAAATTACATAAAAAGTTTCATAAATAATTAAGACAAGACTCTTAAAATAATTTCTGGATCTTACCCTGTGCAAAAGGCTAAGTGCTAAAATAGTGCTAACCAGTTGTTAAAAACATGAAGATCATTCTAAAACAGTTTAATATATAAAATAAGGCATAAAAACTGCATATAGTAGCTCCTATTAGGAGAGGCTAGAGGTCAACCAGTGGAAAATAATGCCATAAGTTACTCAGTTCTATTAAATAAGTTGATCAGGTGAATTGCAACTTGCGATTTATAAAATTATATATGCTAAGGAACTATAAGTCACTAGCCATCATGCGCGGGGCTACAGTCTTTTATCGTCGGAGGGTCATACTAATCATTTTATTTAAAATCCCAGATTAATATAACAGGGTACTAGTTTGCTAACTTCTAGACCGTTCTTCGACCGATGGGTTAAGATCTGTAGTAATCCTACTGCGGATTTTCCATGCTGCTGCCAAATATTTGGAAACAGAACTCACTATCAGTATGGAAGTGTCATATTTGCATATTCTATATACACTGTTTCGGTTTTGTGATGGCAGTGTTTTACACAGAGGGATAATCCACTTCCCACGAGGGCATTTGGACAGAGGACAGAAGAATAGGACATGCTCAAAAGTTTCCTTGCATAGATGGCAATTTATGCATTTGTCAGATAAAGAACTATTGGTTGTCCAGCAAGCTGTAAAGCTGTTGACTGCCAATGTTCCGTATCTGAACTGAAGTAATAAGGAACGAGCACGGGCTGGGATAGGGAGATCCAGGAAGCTTTCAGGCAGAGGTTCATGCTTAACCAGCAGAAACTCTGCTGTCAACCGACCCAACCCAATTGAGCCGAGAGATTCCTCATGGATCTTTTCCCAATAGCGGTCTTTGATCAGGCGTTTAGCATTACCAGGGATCATCTCGGGATTCTCCCAATACTGGGCTAAGTTCAGTTTAACCCAAGCTACCCTCATTTCCCTAAGCCACCGTACTTTTTCCCATCCATAGCAAGGTGGCAAAAGTTCTTTAACTGCTAATCTGAAGGGTTCAAGTTCCTCCGTTTTCCATAATCTGACCCAGTACAGAAGTGGTCTTAGGTATGCTGTGTCCTTAATACTATTTAGACCCAAATCCAGTCTTAGGGGGAGCATCGGCGTGCCCTTCCCCAGTCTGGATATGTGTCTAAGGAAATTATTTTCTTTAATTTGAAGAGTGTCCAATTGTCTGTGAAATCCCCAAAGTTCCGCTCCATATAGGGCCGCGGCACGAATTTGAGCTTTGTAGATTTCAGAGATGAGGGTCAGAGGGGGACTTATTGCAGTACTAGCCTTAAGTCCTATCACTCCACATCTTTGGCTAATTGTTAATGCCCCTTTCCTTATAGCTGGATCCCAGCTGCCCTTATCAGATAGTCTGATACCCAAATAGTCATATTCCGTTACCGTCTCCAAATGAATTGAATCCATCCTAATATTTGCTCTAAGCTTCTTATTCGGGGCACTGTATATCATGAGTTTAGTTTTCTTAAGATTTATGTCTAACCTGTGATCTCTGCAGAAAACACCGAACTGGATGACCAGATTCTGAATTCCCATGGATGATTTGGACAAAAGGATAGTGTCATCTGCGTAAAGTAGGCATGGTACTTTGGTCCCGGCCAGCTTTGGGGAATCATTAGTGCAGTTTGCTAAATACTTAATACAATTATTTATGTATAGAAGAAAAAGGGTGGGGGCCAAAACACACCCCTGTCTGACTCCCCTCTCAATAGCCACTGCTTCTGTTAGGTCACCATTCTTGCCACTCCTGATTTGAGCATAAGTATTCTCGTGTAGTCGGATAATGAGTTTCAGGAGGCCATGTGGGACACCCATATTAGCTAGTGTCAGCCATAGCTGATTTCTGGGGACCAAATCAAACGCGGCTCTAAGATCAATAAAAACTACGAAAAGGTTACCTCCGCCTACTTCTACAGTCTTCCATTTTAGTGTTAAAAATCTTAGCACCTGATCTATGGTACTAACTGCGGGCCTAAACCCTGCTTGCAGATCAGAAATGGTATTGGTTTCCAGAATCCATTCTTCTAAACGAGACAAAATTTGCTTGGCAAAAAGTTTTTGGAAGTTGTCAAGTAAGGAGATTGGACGGTAGTTAACACGGTTAGAGGGGTTACCTTTCTTAAAGATGGGAACTATCTCTGCTCCCATCCAGGAGCTCGGGACAGGTGCTCCTGCAGTTACCGCATTAGAAATGAGGTTCAAATATGGGGCCCATATATCTGGGTTTGTCTTATATAGATCGCCAGGTATTTTATCAAGGCCGGGGGCCTTTCCCCATTTCAGTGACGCGATCTCAGCCTTGGTTTCTGCCGGGGTAAATTCAATTTTGGGACTCTCAGTAGTCATGGTATGGGTCAGTTCCCTAGAAGTAACACCAGTAATCCCAGAATATAATCGGGAAAAGTGATCTGTCCACTCTACAGGGAGTATTGAAGCACCAGGTGAACAGTTAAGTTCTTCGCTGGCATCAGCCACTATTTTCCAAAATTTCGAGGTGTTGTTTGTTTTAGCAGACTCCAGGAGGGAAACCCATCTAGATTCATCCCATGTCCTACGGGCTCTACTTTGTTCCTGTCTATAATCTTTCCTGGCTTCCCTTATATGGTCTGATTGGCCTCCTCTTAAAGCTCTCAGGAGTTTGTGTTGTGCTTCCCTACATGCGGCGTTGAACCACCTTGCGTTGCACTTTTTTTTAACTTCTTTTGCAGATTCTTTGGTAAAGAGAATTTTTAGAGAGTTAAAAAATTGCGTGTGGGCTGCTATAAGCACACCACTATCTTCTAAAGGCTGAAATATACGATCCATATGCTCAGCCAGTTGCATGAACACAGATGCCAAGGTGGCTATATCGGTGCTCAGGGATTCCCATCTAACATTTCGTCTATTGTTGGACAATACAAGCAGTTGTTCATGGGTCTTGGAACAAGAGACTTCAAGTAGGGGTAATAGGTTCCTAAGAAATAAAATCAAGGGTTCGTGGTCACTTTCCTCATGTTCTACAATGTTCATGTCAACCATATAGCCCCACAGGCGGATATCAAGCAAAATATAATCTATCTGGCTCTTCTGTGTCCCGCGCCTAAATGTAGGGTGAAGATTGGGATCAGAGCGGGAACGCCCATTGCAAGCCCGCAAGCCATGTGCCAGTGTAATATCCACAACCTGATCTGTTAATCTATTTGTTTTTGGTCTTTTACTAGATACCAGTTGAGGGATACCCCAGTCGGTGTCTTCATCTTTATATAGCTCCTGGGCCAGCGAGTAGGGTTCAAAAGTGACATTAAAATCTCCAGCAATAAGAATAAAGTGGGAAGGTGATTTACACGAAAGAAAGCTGTCCAAAATAGTCAATGTGTCGGACTCATATTTACTACCCAGGCTCCTATTATAAATATTAATTATTAGGAGTGGTTTCTCGCTAAGGGATGGTATTGATAACCCCATTAAATCAGGGCAGCCCAAGTCAATTGTTTCAATCCGACATTTGAAGGAACAACTGAGCCATATAAGTAGCCCACCTGAGGGTCTCCCTGAATTCATCTTAGTTGCTGGGACCCAGTAACTTTTGTAGCCAATTCTGTATTTGGGCTCCAGTGCCCATGTTTCTTGAAAAAAGGCATATTTTATGTTTGTCTATGAATTTGCCCCATTCAGGGTTGTTCATTTTATTCTCCAACCCTGCAATATTCCAACTAAGGATGGTGTCTAGGCCATCTATTATGTCTTGGGGAGCTTCAACCGCAGGGTTCTCTCTTGCAAATGGAATATCATGGGGAGGTTTTGTACCCTTTTCAGTTGTGTTTATACCAGCCATATTTGGATTTCCCGCTACAGCATTTCCCAAAATATTTCTTGCCCCGTCTAGATCGAGGGATGACGTGAGCAGTTCGGGTGTCTGAAATGGTGGTGGATATCCAAGTTTGCTGGGGTCTACTAAATATATGGCTGGGTTAGTCTCAATCTCCTTGCGCTCCTTATTAACACCCCCAATACATATTTCAGAACTCCGGGCACAGGGGGAAAGCCAGATGCTAGTTTCCATCTTAGTAGGATCTGGCTGGGCAAGTATAGAGATTGGTGTAGGGTCTCTTGTGTCTGCAGTGGAGGATTGTTCAACCTCGGGATTACCTTGCCCTATTGCATGAGTTTTATTATTTCTGACTATAGAGTACTTTTTATCCCAATTATTTGAACCCTGAGGCTGAGATGAACTGTACTTAGTGCTGTCTTTTAGTCAATCAATTTCAGAAAGCGAGAGCGAAAAAGGGCTGGGTCTTGGTTGAGAATCAGGCTGCATCTGTGCCCTAGTGAGACTTCTGTGTGACATTGTTACCCCCTTAATGGCTGGTACAGCTTTGTGAGGGTAAAAAGCCTGGAGCCTGCAAAGTGAGGTTACTCCCCCTAGAGGGTTAGAATGACACACGTTCAAGGAGAGCTGTTGGACAAGGGAAGGCGCATCGAAATTAATAACAATACAATCCCCTGTACTGGGGTTTTTGAGTGGGCCCACCCAACCCACCCTCCTCACCATTAATATTGAGGGTATCATGTGAAAAGCAAATCTAGCATATCTATGAAGCCAGTGGATGACCTTATTTTTCAGTTCTGAAATGATTCGGAAATATTAGGCTTAAGCTTAGGAACATTCGTAATAACAAGCACATAAGGACAAGCTTCCGGTGGTAGGTGTAAAGTTCTCATATTGGTTCCTAGATCCCTATGCATCCGGTCTGCTGGATAGTTTGTATGGGCCTTGAGCAGTTTTGTGTCCATATTCGTAGAAGGAGCAATTTCATCAGTCCGCCTAGGGAGGAGGGAATCTCTCTTTGGGTGCCATGTTTTAGGGGGGTTGGCCAGTCTAGCAGTAGAAGCCTTCACTGGTTGATGCGAAGAATCAGGGCAAAATGATTGAGAGATGTGGGCCGTACTTGGTGATGGAGGAGGGTTACTGGCACTGTTGACTGGAGGGCAAGGGGGAAAATATTGTTGTGAATATTGTAAATCTAATGAGGAAGAGGTATTTGGCTGATTAAGTTTGGTAAGAATGTCAAGTTTCTCCTCAATAGCTGATAGGCGAGTTGTTATAGGGTAAAGTTTTTTGGAGAGCTCATCTTTTATAAAATCTATTATGAAGGCTATGTCTAGGCTGCCGTTGTTAATAGCTTGGGCAGGTGTACAGTCCTTGGTCCGAGTAGGCACGGCATGATTGGGGGAGTTCAAAACACGGGCCTGTTTGTTCTTTAGGTTTACCTCCCCTCGTTTCCTTTTGCCCTTTGAGCTGTGCTCTGGTGAGGGTGGAGGCCTATCTGGCATAGACTGTGTAATTTTTGAAGGATATATGATCTTGACCAGGGGCTCTACGACGGGCATTCGGGTAGTTTGGGTAGTTGAAGGTGGAGTTGGCGGGGCAGGCTGGAGAGCTGGTGGGTCAAAAGATTGTAATGGAGTTTCCGACAGAGCCTCGGTTGGTGGGGGGGGCGGTCAAACGGCGCGCCACCAGTTCAATTTATTTTTCTAATGCCCCAACCGCTTTTTAAAGGAAGCCATCTAGAGTCTTGTTATTGTCGGCTTTTACCAAAGGCATCCCCCCCTTCCGTCTACCCATCTTGCTTTAATAAGGCACTTAAGTCCAGTCCCAAAGTTTAGCAGTTTATTTCCGTGGGTGCCCTTCCTCTCCTGCTCCCACCCTGTTTTGGCTCTACTTAGGGCTTTGTTAAAAAAAAAAAAAAAAACTGAGACACCAGGGGGGACAGAAATGCAGCTCACCTATATTAAGGAGGTGTCCGGGTGGTTAAAATATGTTCGTCCGCTGGTCACCGACCTCGGAAGTCAAGATGAAAATAATATGGCCCAGCCCGGCCTCTTCCGGTCGCTGACGGGCGAAGGACGGGCCCGCCCTTGGCCCGGGCTTGGCCCGGGCGCTGCCCGCGTGCGTCCCGCGGCAGCGGGAGCGCGAGAGTAATTTAAAGGGCTCCTGCCCTTCGGTAACTGGTCCCCTGCAGCAGTGACGCGCTTCCCGCGGCGGCGGGAGCGCGAGAGTAATTTAAAGGGCTCCTGCCCTTCGGTAACTGGTCCCCGGCAGCAGTGACGCGCTTCCCGCGGCGGCGGGAGCGCGAGAGTAATTTAAAGGGCTCCTGCCCTTCGGTAACTGGTCCCCGGCAGCAGTGACGCGCTTCAGTTACGCAGCATGCTCTTGTAAGGGTGACTAATTCCACTACACAGGCAGAAACAACTCCTTGAAGCCATTAAACTTCAACTACTCCTGAGAGGGTGCAAACTGCATAACCAGCTCTCAGAGTTCCTTCATTGTCTCTTAAGTAGGAGGTATCCACAAATACAACTTAATCATATTCCTCTAAAGGAGTGCCCTGAATATCAGGTTGGGTTCGGTACACAGTTCAGTGACACCGAGGCAGTCATGTTCCATCTCATTAACATCATTTAAATTATTAACATTAACATGTAACAATGTAGCTGGGTTTAGCACAGAGCAGCCTTTGATGGTCACATTGACCGTTCCAAGGATCAATAACTCATAACAGGTGAGACAGGCACTGGTCAAATAGTGGGTCTTAGTTCATGTTAAAAGAACTTCAACTGAATTGGGGCATAAACAGTTAAAAGGTGTCCCATCACAATGCATTTGCATTGACCTATGCTTACATCTGCAGCTGCCATGGCTTTTAAACAGCCAGGCAACGTAGCAGTGACAGAATACAATGTGGAAGAAAAATATGCCACAGGTCTGTTTGTTCCTTCATGCAACTGTGGCAAAACAGAAAGAGCACAACCCTTCACATTCATGACTTAACAGGGAAAAGCTTTTCATGTACTCAGGCATTCCCAAGGATGGAGCTCTACACAAAGCTTTCATACATTCTTCACTAAAGGGCACTGGGTCTATAACATCTTTGTGCGTAAAAATTTGTGATCCATTGGCGAAAGTAGGTAAGCATTCCCAAAAACAGTCTGACATCTCTCTGTGAAACTGGGGGATTAATTTGCTTAATAGCCGCAACTCTCTCTCAGGACACTTTTCATGCACCTTTCTAAATTTGGTCACCCAAAATACTTCACTTCTTTCTGGCAGTGCTTTAATTTGGAAGGGTAAACCTTGTGTCCGTTTTCAGCCAAATGATTCAACAGAGCCATGGTATCTTGTCTGCAAGCTTCACATATATAAGATGCAACCATCAGGTCATCAATATACTGCACTAAAGCAGACTGAAATGGCATGTTTAAAGACACTAAGGGTCATATTTAGGAAAACTGGCGCTGTACACAGTGCAGCGCCACTATTCTTGCACCCTTTACCGCCCCTACTACCACCATGTGTGTGCCGTTTTTAAAATACGGTACACCAAGGTGCAGGATAGGGGCAATAGCATCATTTCTTATGAAGCTATTGGTGTACTCTCCAGGAGTAGTGCCAAAATCTGTTAGATTTCCTTTTGCCATTTTTTTGGTCTCCCTAATGGGGGAATGCCCCTTTGCATATATTATGCCTGGCGCAGGCATAATGTAGTGCAAAGGGTTACAAAGTGGCAAAATGTAAGCATTGTAAATATGGCACGGGGATTTTGGCCTTGTTGGGCCACATTAGCATAAACAAATTATGCTAATGTGGCGCAATGAGGCGCCAGGAGGCACTAGGGGCTCCTAAATATGGCCATAAGTTCTTCTTCAAAATGTTATTAAAAATGGATGGTGATTTTGAAAATGCCTCAGGAGTATGATACCATGTATACACACACTTGCTGAACCTGAATGAGAAAGGAATTGACTACCCTCATGTAAAGGCATCTAGAAGACAGCCTGTGACAAGTTAATAATGGAAAACCATTCAGCTTCACATGAAATTTTGAATAAAATTACTGCTCAGTTATGCACCATCGGACAACAGGATACCACAATTTGGTTCACCTTTGTCAAATCCTGAACTATGCGGTCTTTCCCACTTGCCTTTTGCAACCCCATTATAGGGTAATTACATGGGCTACCCATGACTTCTTTTAGGACTCCCTGCTCGACAAAGTCTGAAATTATTGGAGTAATTCCTTCAATTATTTCTGGAGTCATGTCATACTGTGGCGTTCTTGAAAAGACTACATGTGGCTTTACAGTCACGTTGACTGGTTCAGCATCTCTTATGAGTCCAATATCTTTATCGGAGAAATCCTAAACTCTCAACATTACCATATCTTGTAATTCACCAGGCAGGCCTCTAATAGTCATGGCAGGAAACAATGTAATGAGAGGATACATCTCATCAATTTGACTGGAAGTTTCATTATGGCTATTTTGTTGAATTGCTATCCCTTCTTGACTACAATTAATGGAGCATTTTAATTTGCATAGTAGGTCTTTTCCTAAGAGACTCACAACACTGGAATTGAAAACTACGAATTGGTGCAAATCCTCAAATGTTCCTATTTCAACCTAGAATGGGCTCTGTAATGGGGTTTACCAAATACTGGTTTGTTACTCCTACAAACTGAGCTGTCCTTCCAGAAAGGGGCACACTAGGGGCTTCTGCAGATATGACAGTAGAACAAGTTGCTTCAGTGTCAATAAAAATGAAACATCGTGACCCATGACACTTGCAGTCACATAAGGTCCACGCTGATCTACCTCCCTTGAGGCAGCCAACACACATTCTTCCTCTTCTGAACTCTCATTCATACATTCTTCACTCATTTCATCATAACTGAAATCAATCGATGGGTATTGTGTGATTAACTGATTTCCATTTGCATTTTCTCTTTGGTTCTCATTCTGCTGAGGAACCATTTACTGTTGCTATGCAATCAGAGCCTGTGGTATCTGCGTTTGCTGTGGGACTTGAGTTTGCTGTTGGAGAAATTGTACTTGTTGTTGGGGAATTGCATTTGGACTGCTCCAGTAGGAACATTCATGTTTTGATTTAGGGGCCTTTGAACTCTTTGATTTTGAAAATGACTGTTGTCAATCATCTGTGCAACCCCACCATCTTGCACTAAGTTATTTATATTATTATAGGGACACTCCCATTTCAAATTCCCGATGTTGCCACACGCATGACAAGGAAGCATTTTCTTCATGGTTTGAACATCAGCCAAATTAACATTCGGATCTACTCAAATTCCACAACCTCTACCTCTGAACTGAGGCACCATATTGCCCTGCTCTGTGTCCCTTGCATTCCTCCTGCATTCACCACTCAGTGCGATCCCTTCATACTTGCTGCTTAGGCAGATTTGATTTGCATCACCATCTCTTTCTCCCTTAATATTTTCTGCTTCAACTGAATTTCATCACTACAGTATTTTTACATAATGCAATACGTCAACAATAGGCTTTCCCTGCCAGTAAATCAAATGGTTGCGAATGTTACTAATTTCAGGGGCCAATCCTTGAACAAATCTGAACACAAAATGAATCTTATCTCTCAGTTCAATAATCTCTGTGCCACTGTATTGCTTGGATGCCTGTAATAATCTCTCATAATAAGCATGAACAGACTACAGAGCAGTCCTGTCAATTCTCTGCCAATCAATATCTTTTGGGGAAACTCTAGTTTTCAAACGTTCAATCACCTTGTAGTAGTTTTTCATCACCTCTTCAGATGGAGCACCTGTCACTGCATAACTTGGCAGCTCACGTGTTGGCCAACCAACACTCTGCTTACTTCCAACCCACAGATCTGCTTTAACCGCAATCTCAAATAAAGTGTTCAAATCTTCCCTCAGGCACTTTGCAAGCTTAACAAACCTCTTGCTTTGCTACTACGACTCCACTGGCTTCTCCCTCAACTTTGAGTAATCATTTGTGAATGACAGTATGTCACTTCTGCTACATGGGACATGGACAAAATTCCCCCCCCAAAATTTCTCGCATTGGCATATATTTTTATAGCTCCCTCAGCCTGCTGTACATCATTTGAAGATGCAGTAGGCCTTTTCTTCTGTTCTCTTTTCTAAACCTATCTGCCTTCCCATTTATCTAATGCTCTCCATGATTGAGTGCTCTGAATCAATTATTAATGAACTTTCATTCCAGGTGATCACATGTTGGCAGTGTCTCTCGAATCAAATTCTAATCTGTAACTTCTCATTAGCTGTTTGGATTTATTCATCTCAATTTCATATTTCTTGGCTAAATCAGATAATTTCTCAAATATCTGTCCTGCTAAGAGAGTAACATCCTTGCACATAAAGCTCAACTCATTTACATTGAAAGAATCCAATGTACCTAATCAAAGTGTTCCCTCAATCATTTCAATTAATTCCATTTTTAGTCTTGACATGTTCAATGTCCTTTCTCCCTATGGTGTGTTAGTCAAACCTGACCTTTTATATAGACTGCCTAACCATTCAGTTAAATATTTTGTTGATAACCCTTGTAAACTAATGTTATAGGGGCTGCGGATGAATACTGGATGTTCTCATAGCCTGCTTATCTGATGCAGATGAGCCTGTAGAGCATGGGGGATATGCCACATTAATCAGTGAACCTATTATCATGCCTGGCTAAGACCAAAAGAATTCATAGGGGTCATGGCTGGCATTGTAGTGTTTAGTTACTCCATTTCTGCATTAGTTCCAAAAGAAGATCTCATTGCTGATACCGGATTTGGAATCTGTGAACCACTCTCATTATTACCCTAGACATACATCCAGACAACCACACCTATTGTTACAGGAACTTCCCATGCATCTGGTCCTGACAAATTTGTTTGACTTAGTGGGAACATGAATTCTCTACCTTGACCACTTAATACTTTATCAAGAGCCGGATTTGACTGATTTGGAGCAACATTCTGTGTGTGTAGTCACTAGAGAATATATAGGCATTGTCTGTCTCTGGTTCACAACTTGAGCAGGTGTCCGTACATTAGGCGTTGACTCAAATTGAGTCATTCGTACATTCTGAATTGGCTGTGGCATAACTAGAACTATGATATTCTGAACTGTATTTGCAAATGGAACTGTCTTTTAAACCATTGGTACCTGTGCAACATTGACAGTAGGTATGTTGAAACCATCTGAACCTAGTATTGTACAACTGGATTTGTGGCTATAGTCTGGACTACATTCTGATTTACTGATTCGACTGCATTATACAGTTGGGAATGATTCTGCAACAACTGAATTGTAAATTCATCCTCTGAATCACTTTCAGTATCTGCTACCTTTTTGTTTTCACCTAACTTCTGTTCTGTAATGTATCTGCTATATGCGTTCTCTGCTACACATCTAATCAAACTTCTGCCAATTTAATTTCTGCTTTCCTCATTCCTCATTTGAATTTCTGAGCCTCTTTCTGCCTTGCAACTAATTCCGACATGACAAGTGCTTCAAATTGTGCTGTCACTGGCTACTCGTCGTATATGTCTCTGGCCCACTGGAACTGCAGAGTGGTCTTGATTCTTGTAGGTTCTGCCTTGACCAAGGTAAGGGCTGCTCTTTCTGGTAGCCATGGTGCTGCTGATGAAGGAACTCCAACAGGCGGTCTGTGCCCTCCAGAAGGAGTCCTAGAGGAAAAAAAACCAAAGGGAAAAACCTCCATAGCAGGAACTCCCTGGAACAAAAAAAAAGCACAAAAGGTAAGTCTTCCAACACTACTGGAAGAAACTGGAACAAACATTAATGGAAGAAACTGGAACAACAAGGGAATAAACTGGAGAAAAAATAACTGGAGCGAAGATTACCACCACAGGAAATGTTTCAGCACAAGGAGAACAAGAATCACACTCCTTATATACCCCTAAACAGGAAATGACCAACAAGAAGAAGAAAGACACCATATTGGATTGGAAAAGATTTGTAGGAGATTATAGAGAAAGGCACCATGTTGGAAACGGGTCCTAAGGCATGCAAGGAAAAAGAAAGGCATGCTGGAAAAAAGGAATAAAATGGCTGCTAAGTGAAAAACTAAGGAAAGAAGAAAAGAAAAAAGAAGAGAAAAAGAAGAAAAGAAAAAAGGAATAGGCTGCACCAGGTAAGTGAGGGGTCGGGGGAAGAGGTGCCCATGCCTAATATCGACGGCGGGCCCTGGGAGAACTTGCCACGGCCCCATGCCCATTTTGTGGCCTCGTGCACGGAAATACAGAACTGAAGGTGCTCGGCACGCCCGGTGGCAAGAAATATGAACCGCGGCCGTGCCCCAAGCCAAACGCTCTGCTCGCGCTGTGGTGGGCCTCGGTTAGACATGTGCAGGACTTGGATGGGGTATTGATTCATAAAACACCCTGCTCACATTCTCTAACATCCTCAAATTAAAAGTTCAGTTAAAACGAAAAGCTAAGATACCATCCTTCTCAATTATTTTGCAACATTGATTTACCCAAAGACATGCTGAAACTCCTCTTTTCTCCATTACTTCAAATGCTGGTGTGTCCTTAGATGGAGTAGGCTAACCCTATCTAACTGGAATAAAAACATCTCCTCACAGCACACTCTTTAAAGCTTTGAAAAACTTCATTTTTACACAAATTTAATTCAAAAACACAAATCCTACAAAACCAGGAAGTAATTTTCAGCCCCAAAATCCTTTACACAATCCCGTTCTCAACCTATAGCAGAACAGTCTTGACTGTCAGGCAGAGGAGCAGTGGCACCGGAGCAGGAGGGAACTGCATCCCACATGGCCCTGGAGGGCGACACTATGGACTCGGAGTTCACCAGTGGGACTGAGGGCGAGGGGAGCTCCACGGCGGGGACAGGAGCTAACACTAGCGACACGGACTCGTCCTCTGATGGGAGCTCCCTTGTGGTGGTGGCAACATCTGTGCCCCCCGCATCCACAGGTACAGCTGCCCCCCCTACCAGCACCGCCCTCCCAGCAGCCCCTCAGCCTTTGCCCCGTGCCCGCTCACCCAGGAGGGTGGGCATCACCTTCGCCCCTGGCACCTCAGGCCCTGTCCCAGTCACTCCTGCTGCCCTCAGTGAGGAGGCCATTGACCTCCTCAGGTCCCTCACTGTTGGGCAGTCTACCATTTTGAATGCCATCCAGGGTGTAGAAAGGCAGTTGCAACAAACAAATGCATTCCTGGAGGGCATTCATTCTGGTCAGGCGGCCCTTCAGCAAGCTTTTCAGACTCTGGCCTCAGCACTAATGGCAGCCATTGTCCCCGTTTCTAGCCTCCCCCCTCCAACTTCCTCCACCCAGACCCAATCCCCTGTACCCCAGCCTATCCCAAGCACACCTTCAGACCAGCATGCACACACGTCAACACACAAGGGAAGCTCAGGCAAACATAAGCACCACACAACCCACAGGCACTCACGCAAACATCACACACATGCAGACACACCAACATCCACTGTTTCCACTGTGTCCCCCTCCTCCTCGTCTCCCTCCTCCCTCCCAGTCTTGTCTACACGCACACCTGCATGCACTACATCTAAAGCCACTACTGCCATCACCAGCACACACACCACCACACCCCGCTCACTTGCAGTCACAACCCCCACCGCCATTCACACGTCCCCTGTGTCCTCTCCCAGTGTGTCTGTGGCGCCACCTCCCAAGATACACAAACGCAGGCACACACCCACCCAACAGCCATCCACCTCACGACAGCCTCCAGCGCATGCACCTTCAACCAAAGTCACCAAACGAACACCTCCTACAACCACAACCTCTTCCTCCACTCCCAAACCCCCTGCAGCTACCCGTCCCAGTGTCTCCCAAAAACATTTCCTGTCCAACCTTGACCTCTTTCCCACACCTCCCCCACCCAGTCCATCTCCTAGGGCCCGACTCTCCAGGTCCCAACCTAGCACCTCAGCCATAACATCTCCGGGACCAGTGGTGCCTGTAGTCACCGGAATCTGGAGTGCACCGGCCACCAGGGCAGCCAGTGTGGCACAGAGCCACAGCACGGACAGTCCCCCATCTGTCAAGCATCAAAAGTTGGCCAGTGCCCGGCGGGAGAGGGGGAAGACTCCAGCCACCAATGCCGCTCCCAAGGGTCCCGGTGAGAGTGTGGAGTCAGCAGCTCCAAGGTGGGGAAGGGCCACAAGAAACCCAGCAACTAGGAGAAGAGCAGCACGGCAGAGAAGACCTCTATCATCCCCGCTGCCCAAGAGGCCACTGCCAGCACGTGCCTTGCTGCCCAAGAGGCCACCGCCAGCACCTGCCCTGCTGCCCAGGAGTCCACTGCCAGCACCTCCCCTGCTGCCCAAGAGGCCACCGCCATCATGTCCGTTGCCCAGGAGGCCACTACCATCATCCCCCCTGCCCAGGAGGCCACCGCCAGCACCTGCCCTGCTGCCCAAGAGGCCACCGCCATCATCCCTGCTGCCCAGGAGGCCACCGCCAGCACAAGCCCCGCTGGGCTAGAGAGGACCGCCAGCACAAGCCCCGCTGGGCTAGAGAGGACCGCCAGCACAAGCCCAGCTGGGCTAGAGAGGACCGCCAGCACAAGCCCCGCTGGGCTAGAGAGGACTGCCAGCACAAGCACCGCTGAACAGGGCACCGCCGCCTCAAGCACCGCTGAACAGGGCACCCCCGCCTCAAGCACCGCTGAACAGGGCACCGCCGCACCAGCATCGCTGAACAGGGCACCGCCGCTACAAGCACCGTTGAACAGGGCTCCGCAGCTGCAAGCACCGCTGTACAGGGCACTGCCGCCTCAAGCACCGCTGAACAGGGCACTGCCGCCAAAAGCACCGCTGAGCAGGGCACCGCCACTACAAGCACCGCTGAACAGGGCACTGCCGCCACAAGCACCGCTGAACAGGGCACCGCCGCCTCAAGCACCGCTGAACAGGGCACCGCCGCTACAAGCACCATTGGACAGGGCACTGCCACTACAAGCACTGCTGAGCAGGGCACCGCCGCTAAAAGCACTGCTGAACAGGGCACCGCCGCCACAAGCACTGCTGACCCATGAGCGGCTAGGGCACTGACGCTACTGAGTCCGTCATGAGCAGGATGAAGCACTCTGGGCACCATGCCCCCTCCAGAACCAGTGGAGACTGTCATCCACTACCTCTGTCCTTAGCAGGATGAAGCACTCTGGGCACCATGCCCCCTCCAGAACCAGTGGAGACTGTCATCCACTACCTCTGTCCTTAGCAGGATGAAGTACTCTAGGCACCATGCCCCCTTCAGAACCAGTGGAGACTGTTATCCACTTGAGAGACTGTGGCTTTGCACTCCCCAGGATTGAACAGTGGGCAACACACCCACTGTATAGACTTGAGAGACTGTGGCTTTGCACTCCCCAGGATGGAACAGTGGGCAACCCACCCACTGTATAGACTTGAGAGACTGTGGCTTTGCACTCCCCAGGATTGAACAGTGGCAACCCACCCACTGTATAGACTTGAGAGACTGTGGCTTTGCACTCCCCAGGATTGAACAGTTGGCATGTGGCCCTCTTGTGGATTTGGCGTTGTGCACTCAACCGGCTGAGGTGCCCCCCCTTTCCCTCCCCCTGAGGTGCCTGTTTTCTTGCTCTCTGATGCCTCTGCAGTGTTCTCTCCATCATGGTCGGGGATCTTGTGTGGGCTGAGCTTGGTGTATATTTTGTTTATTGTGTATATATATTTTTTTGCGTCGTTGATTTTAATATATTACTTTGGTTACACTCATTTACTGTTGTCTTTGCATTCTTCCTGCGGAGTTGGGGGGTGTAACTGTAATGTATCATGCTGTATTGGTGTGTGTGTTGTCGTGGGTGAGGGTGCGGTTGGGGGTCTTGCGTGTTGCGTGGGTGTGTCCCTGTTTTTTCCCTCCCCCCTTACCTGTGTCGTAGGTGCAGTACTCACCGTTGTCTTCGCCGCCGGCGTTCGTGCTCCTGGTAGAGGAGCAAGAAGATAAGGGCTGGCAGGATGTGCAGCTCTGGTTCCATGGCATCCGGATTCCTCGTGGGGTGTGTAGAGGTGAGCGTTTTCCCTTCGAGATCCTGTTTCGGCCGTGTTTTTGTCCGCGGTGAATCCGCCCCGGAAAAGGTGGGGGATTGGTAGGTTGTGATACTGTGGGCGGTACTTTGTCTTCCGCCTGTCTGTTGGCGGTGACCGCCAAGCTGTTTGTCTGTACCGCCGTGGGGGTCGGAGTGTTAAAGTGGCTGTCTTTGTTGGCGGTTTCCGCCACGGTTGTAATTGCAATTTTTTACCACCGGCCTGTTGGCGGTCTTACCGCCGCTTTAACACCATCCGCCAGGGTTGTATTGACCACCTATGTTTTTTGAAACAGCAATCAACCTCTTATAATAGGAATACACTGATTTCTTCAGGTTTCTCCGTTGTTCTCAAAATCTTCTCTAAATTTGTAACCTTCTCAGGGATTCACTTTTTCAAATACTCAAAGCCTTGTACTCATCTGCTATCTCAGTTGCATTATTAGCACCAAGCCTCGCTGGATCTTGTGTTGGCCATCCAGTAACAACCTTACATTCGAGCCATAGATCTCCAATAACTACAGTCTCAAGCAACATATTTAAATCAGTCCATAACATTGGAGAAATGTGTCAACCAGTGTATTTTCTCATGCCACTTAGCCGGTACTTCTCTTAATTTTGTTCATAAAAGTATACAAATCTACCCTTGTCCATTAAACATGCAGCACGTTTCCTCCATGTACTTCCCTCAAAGGGAATTCCACCACTGAGGTTGTCCCTACTTTGGAATCACTTGTAATATTTATTGCCTTTCCCTCAGTACCCATTCATTTTCTTTTCATTTGATTTTCTTTTATTTTTCTCAACATGTCTTCAAATCATTCCAATCTCTTGTTTTTTCAATTAGATCTTCAACATGAGCTCCTAATATAATCAATCTCATTTCTTTCATTTCATCATGAGTTATATCTAGTTTACAATTTCATTTTACATATTTGTTATGCTAAATTCAACTTTTAACTCATCAGCTAATTCGTTCAATTTATCATAAGCTTTATCAGCACACCTAACTGCTTATTGTATCAAATATCTAATTTCATCAGCAATGTAATTCAATAATCTACTCCAGTGGTTCCCAACCTTTTGACTTCTGTGGCCCCCCCCTTTCTTATTACTGGAATCCGGGGACCCCCACTGAATCATTATTGGAATCCAGGGACCCCCCAGCGAGTCATTACTGAAAGCT
Organism: Pleurodeles waltl; assembly: GCF_031143425.1. NCBI lineage: Eukaryota > Metazoa > Chordata > Amphibia > Caudata > Salamandridae > Pleurodeles > Pleurodeles waltl. The sequence continues at coordinate 1,016,951,655 of NC_090444.1, read as the reverse complement.
GTGGACCTAATCTGTCAATATTATTTAATTTTCTAAGCAGTCACGGACTCTCTGAGGAGGCTTCGCGGACCCCCAGGGGTCCCTGGACCACAAGTTGGGAACCACTGATCTACTCTACACTCTATTTTGGAAAGCAATGACTCAGGATCTATCGAAGGCGGGTGATAATTTCTTGCATACGCTTAGTCACGTGAAATACTTCAGAAGGGTTTGTTTGAAGATTCTTAGGGATGCCTGTAGGGTTTTGTTGGCAGATTCAAGGAGCTTTAGGGATAACCTATTATATTTATTCGGCCCCTGTTTGGGATACGCTGAGCACCCCTGATTGTCTTATAGATAAGTTAACACTTCCATTAAAGGCTAGCGGGGTGACTAAATGTGGCACATTTTGGAGGGCTCTAAATTGATGCCCTGATCTAAATTTGAGGAACTAGCAGGATGCAAGATCTAGAAGTTTAAATACTATCAGTTGGCTAGTTGGGTTACCACTCTCCAGGCAGAAGGAGTTGGGAAGAACATTTGGGAGGAGAAACTAGTACAGGTGTCTGTTCATTAAGAAATTGCATTGTGGTATCATGCACTACTAGAGGCAATGGATGATGAGATGTCTCTCCCGGAAAAGAAATGGGGGAGGGGGGAGGTATTCCCAGTTCTAGTAGTTGGGAACATATGGAAAATGTCATGCTCTACACTCTGGTCCACTACTAAATCCTTTTATCTGAAAAAAAAAACATTTGTTTACAATACAGTATAGTATACTGGTCCCAGAGAAACTGTCAGTTATAGGGAAGACGAAAAAAAGTTGTCCTTGTTGTGGTGAGGAAAAGGTAATTGATTTGCATATGTTCTGGTATTGTCCAAGGCTTGGTGATTTTTGGGTAGCCGTTGAAAGAGTACTTAAGGATGTTATAAGTCCAGGGGTGGTGGTAGGCCTTTCGCTGATAATCTTCAGGATGTGTTATGGGAGAACCCCGGGATTGAAGCTTCCTATGTATTACAAGAAATTTATTTTTGTGTTGATTCTCCCTTTCTAGATATCTCCCTTTCTGGTTTAGGTTTTGAAAATTTACCACACATATTTTGCACCAAACAGACTCAAAACAGACCCAAAATAACAGTAAAGCTATATAAACAAAGTTAGCAAACAATGGCTGGTAGCAGTGCAGCTCTGTCAAAGGTCAACCTTTCACAGAGCGACTACGCCAACAACCAACCAATCAGATGTGCCTTTATGGTGATGTTTCATCAATCCCAGGCCAGCTCCCTAGCTGAGCAACCAATCACGAACAGGAAATCAATTATGGAACCACTTTAAACCACATTACATTGGTAAATCTTGGTCTGTTTACCCTAGAAATGAAATATAGGTCAGTACTTTAAGTAAAATAACTCAGACGCAAACCATGAAATTTAAATTCATTTATTGATAAGAAAAGGTCACCAGAATCCTACAATAGTTCTCACTAGGCAAATCCTGACCAGCAGAAATCTACCTTATAGTTAATGTACTTCACCCTGCGGACTGGGGATAAGCACTGTACTCAAATTATACTTTTAAACCTGAAAATAAAATGTGTTCATTCAGAATCCCTAAAGATGTGTAAGCAACACCTTACTGGACACACCACAGTACAGACAAATGATTAATATCTTGAGATCTTGGATTTATGATGAATCCGATAATCAACTCTATTCCTTCTACTAACACACTAATCCTCAAATGGAATTACGAATATGAATAATACATCATCACAGCCGTAATCAATCCACCACTTGAACCCATGATCATATTCACATAGCCAAACAATTCAACACAGAAAAAGAAATCCATCCTCATGACTCATATTTCAGAACAAATTCACAAGTTAAATTTCTCCCTATTCATACTTACACTCCAACTTCTTTTTCAGCTAGTTTTTCAGCTAGCCACTTCCCTGGGGGATCAGCACTGGAAAATTAGGAAGTTTCCAAAAACTCTTTTTCTCATTCAATTTTAATTTAAATGATTTGAAAACTACTAAAATCCTTTGGGGAGCCCTTAAAAAGGAGGTGCTCTTATGCTAACTGTCTAAACAATGATTTTGCCTGAAGAACAGTTTCCTGAACAATGAATTTTAAGGTACGTTTTTCTTTTTTTTTATGGTATAACAACTAATAAACCATTAAAAAAAGAAAAACTTACCTTAAAATTTGTTGTTCAGATAATCATTATTCAGGCAAAATAGTTGTTTAGCAGTAGTGGTTTAGGCTATCATTGTTTAGGACCTAGTTGTTCTGTCACATATTTGCATTGCAGTTATGTTTTCTGTTAGCCATCGACTCCCCTTCAGTCAAGTGTAGTAGGAAATGGGTCATTCCAAACACTTACCTGGCCTTACACCTGCCACTCTGCTAAGCTCCAACCAGGGCAGAATCAAGATGGGAATTTAACTTGTGAAGAGGTAGGCAGGCCTAATGAATTAGAGCCCTTTAAACATCAGTCAAGTTCATGTGGTAAATAACTGTCTTCAGCGATGAGAAGGCCCTGCCCAATAAGTTGCTAACTGCTCTTAAATTATCCAAGACAGACTTGAGGATGTAATTAAAGTCACCAAGGCAAACACACAAATTAACCTAGTTATTCCTGCAATATGCCAGGAATGCACGTTTTCAAAAAAGTCTCTGTGACCCGAACATGCACAGTGTTGTAAAAAATGATGTCATTTAAGATGTCTTTGTTGATGTTGTAAATGCAGTAATTGAACATGTCATGATTGAGTGATGTAATATGTGAAAGTATCAGTAATGCGTGGTGACAAAGCAAATTATAGTTCCTTTAAGGCATGAGTTAGTTTAGATAACTATAGCTGATGAATTTAATTGTTTTTAAGAGTTTAAAATGAATTTATTTTTTAACTGACATATATGCCCTCATTACAACCCTGGCGGTTGGTGTTAAAGCGGTGGTAATACTGCCAACAGGCCGGCGGTAAAAAAAATGGAATCACTACCATGGCGGAAACTGCAAACATAGACAGCCACTTTAACACTCCAACAGCCACGGCGGTAGAAACAAATACCGCGGCGTTAACCACCAACAGACAGGCGGAACACAATGTACCGCCCACTGTATTACAATAGGCCTACCTACCACCTTTTCCGGCGTGGTACCAATGCCATCAAAAGCACGGCATAAACAGTACTTAGAACGGAAACAACTCACCTCTCGACACCCAATGAGGAACCAGGACACCATGGAGCCCAAGTTACAGGTCCTGCCCATGTTGGTTTACCTCCTCTTCTACCAGGAGCAGCAAAGACGCCGGCGATGACCACGGTGAGTACTGCACCTAGCACACAGTGGAGGGGGGGAAGAGAGAGTGACACACACACACACGCAACACGCAACACACAACACCCCCACCCTCACCCACAACAACATACACACAAATACATGCAACAACATTACATTTACACCCCGTCACCGTCATGATTGTAACAAGTGTAATCATCGAAAAATCAGATAGGCCAAGATAACTTTAGTATATACAAATATGTACAGCAACTACACAAGTCCAGATAGTGTTCCAATCATTGTCTGTGGATCAGTGGTCCCAAAATGCATGGGCGAAGCCCACACATGATGCCTGACTCGAAATGGAGAGAACACTGCTGGGGCATCAGATCGAATATAAACAGGCACCTCAGGGGGAGGGGGGGCACCTCAGCCGGATGAATGGACGACGCCACTGCTCCACGAGGGGGCTCCATACCCACAGTTTGGTCCTGGGGAGTGCAAAGCCACAGTCTCTCAAGTCTCTCATGTGGGTGGTTTGCCCACTGACTGGTCCTGGGAAGTGCAAAGCCACAGTCTCTCAAGTCCCTCAAGGGGGTGGTTTGCCCACTGACTGGTCCTGGGGAGTGCAAAGCCACAGTCTCTCAAGTCTCTCAAGTAGGTGGTTTGCCCACTGATTGGTTCTGGGGAGTGTAAAGCCATAGTCTCTAAAGTTGGTGACATGTTCCACTTGTTCTGTAGGGGGCTTTGTGCCCAGAGTGCTTCATCCTGCCAAGGACTGTGTGAGTGGATGTGATTCTTCACTGGTTCTGGAGGGGGCTTTGTGCCCAGAGTGCTTCATCCTGCCAAGGATTGGGGTAGTGGATGTGATTCTCCACTGGTTCTGGAGGGGGCTTTGTGCCCAGAGTGCTCCCATCTTTTCCGGCAGTGGGTGCTCCGTCTGTGGTGGACCCCCAGGGTCTGGACGTCCTTGGCAATGGCACGCCAAATATCCTTCTTCTGGTGGGCGCTGACCTAGAGGAATAGTATAGGGGAAAAGGAAAAACTTTAACCGGTGGTAGACCCCCAGGGTCTGGACGTCCTTGGCGATGGCACGCCAAATATCTTTTTTCTGGTGGGCGCTGACCTACATGAATTGTACAGGGGGAAGAGAAACGTTATTACCAACTGCACCGTCACAGTCATTGGCCCCCATCCCTACCCTTGCCATGTGGCACATGCATTCATCGTCGTTTCATGCACACCTCAATCTCCCCCCCATCTTTCATCCACCCCACTCCACTCAGGCCTAGCCCATACAACATGCTCCCAGTGTACTTACCTGTTTGTCTGGAGGACCGTAGAGTAGCGTGTACTGGGGGAGGACCCCATCCACGAGTTTCTCCAACTCCTCCGATGTGAAGGCAGGGGCCCTTTCCCCAAACACTCGAGCCATTGTCTCTTCCAGACCAAGGTCACAGCAGCACTTGCAGTGTAGGTCCTCTCCTGTCGAAGATCAGGTATCGAGTGATTGAACAGATAGAAAATGGCGGTCACATCCGTGGCGGTGCGTACTGTCACCGCCAGCGTACATCATCATTGGCTCCTGGGACCCATATGGTCCAATGTTAACCAATGCAGCATTGCGCTGCGGTCTTCGACCGCCTACCGCGACGGTGTACAACGCCAGCGCAGTTACCTCACATCCCATTGTCCCACTTTAGAGGTCAGGCAGCCGCCATTTCAGGGGCCCACATGGCTTAATTTTTAACTGCGTCACACATACCTAGGCCTAGACTCAACACAGATACAGGCCACTTTTCGGATTAGGATCCTCGTTCTGTGTAAGCTGTGGGTACGTACCTCTGAGTTGGTTGACTCTGTGCTCGCTTTTGTCCTTCATAAGCACCGTCCGCTGGGACATGTGAGGAGATGGCTGCATCCTCCGGTGTACAGACCGCTGATGGACCTGTCGACAATGGAGGAAAGACATGTGATCATCACCTACAGGCTTGACTGTGCCACAATCCATGAACTGTGTACCCAGCTGGAGCCAGACCTGATGTCAACTATCCGCCATCCCACAGGAATCCCCCCCTCAAGTGCAGGTGCTGTCAGTGCTCCATTATCTTGCAAGTGGGTCATTTCAAACAACAGTGGCCATAGCATCAGGGATGTCCCAGCTTATGTTTTCCAACGTGTTGTCCAGAGTGTTGTCTGCCCTGCTGAAACACACGCAGAGCTACATCGTTTTCCCTCCGGTGGAGGATTTGCCTACAGTGAAAGGTGATTTCTATGCCCTGGGACATATCCCCAACATCATAGGTGCCATTGATGGGACACATGTGGCTTTGGTTCCCTCCCGCAGGAGTGAACAGGTGTACAGAAACCAGAAGAGTTATCATTCCATGAATGTGCAGATGGTGTGTTTGGCAGACCAGTACATCTCCCATGTGAATGCCAAGTTCTCTGCCTCAGTGCATGACGCCTACATCCTGCGGAATAGCAGCATCCCTTATGTGATGGGGCAACTCCAGAGGCACTGTGTGTGGCTATTAGGTGAGCACCTGGAAGCAAGACAGTGGGAATGGTTGTCTAGGTCTGGGGACATCCCTACAGGTTAGTGTGTGTCTAACAGTTGTAACTCGCCACTTGCAGGTGACTCTGGTTACCCCAACCTGCCATGGCTACTGACCCCAGTGAGGAATCCCAGGACAAGGGCAGAGGAACGCTACAGTGAGGCCCATGGGTGAACTCGGCGGATTATCGAACGGACCTTCGGCCTCCTGAAGGCCAGGTTCAGGTGCCTCCATATGAGAGGTGGATTCCTATTCTACTCACCATAGAAGGTGTGCCAGATCATAGTGGCCTTAGCTTTGCGACGACAGGTGTCTTTTCTGCAGGAGGATGGTCCAGATGGCGGTGTTGTTGCAGCTGTGGAGCCTGTGGACAGTGAAGACGAGGAAGCAGAAGAAGAGGACATGGACAACAGGAACTCGGTGATCCTGCAATATTTCTAGTGAGACACAGATAAGGGTACAGACCAGCCTACTACATGTACTTTAACACTACTACCTCTCTACTGTCTGTCGTTTTCACCCAGTGTATGGTCACTGAGTTGTCACATTCCCTCACGATTTCACAGATGTGGGTCCCACTGTGTGACATCTGCTTTGTTTCCTCATGGACTAGAGCTGTGTGGCATAGGTATGTTGACATTACAATTGTAAGAGCATTTTGTCACTGTAATTGCTAATACACTATTTCGAAATCACAGACTGACTCCAGATTGTTTTGTGCTTCAAGGATGTTTATTTAAGTACTAAATATTGGAGGGGGTTGTAAAATGGTGAGGGGTGATGGTGGAGGAATGTCCATGGCAGAGTCCAGTCTATTAGTCTCACAGGTGCATTGCCCAAATGGGCATAGGAATTGGAGCTGGGGCAGTTTGAGGATGGACAGGGTGACAAAGTGGAACAGAAAGATGACATTCAGGGTGGTCTCATTTCTTGGTGGGGTATTGGTATCATTCTCTGTCTTTGTCCTGGATCTCAGGAACCGTTTGCGGGGTGGTTCTCCCTCTGCGGGGGGTGGGGTGCTGGTGTGGTGGTCCTGTGGGGGGGCGTCCTGTCCACTAGCGCCGGCGGAGGTGGTGGGCAGTTCATCGTCCATGCTAGTGTCAGGGGCCCCTTGTTGTGCCACAGTCATTATTCCCATCAGCACTCCCCCCTATTTACTTTTAATCTTGGCCTGAACCTATCCCTGACTTATTAAATGTGATGCTTATGGTTCTGACTCAATTTTAACTTTTTCCTTCTCTCCTACATACTCCGATAGTCAGTATTCATCCTAGGTCTGACCTATTTTGGTAGATGACCTCCGGCTAAGTACCACCACTGTAATAGGGGTGGCCCGTCAGGCATTGCAGCGCCGGTCTGACGAGGAGACTGCCCAGTGATGAAGCTTGACATCCTATTGGGTGTGCGAGGGCTCCCCTTAACTACTGACTATCTGTAGCCCTGTGTGTATCTATATTCTTTATTTATGGAACTGTGTACTTAGTTTATTTTATTGATTGCTTAGACAAAACAGTTTGAAAAATGATTGTGCAATCAAGTGATTTCAAATATAAAATTTCAACAGAATGGAATGAATCGAATGAATAAAGGAATGGAAAGTAGAGGTGATGGAATGAAGCGAAATATTGAGATGTTGAAAAAGAATACGGCATGTCATTATTGTGGGAGGATAGGATACTTGAAAAGAGAATGTACGCCAACTCCTAATTTCAGCAAAATCAGAGAGGTAGCGTGATGTTGAATATACAAAATACAGAGCAGAATACGTGGACTCATGAATCATTTTGAATGTCTATGCCAACAGCATCAGTAATGCAACAAAACATGAAAAATAAAATGCCATACATTCCATGGCACCAACCAAAATACTATGATCTTGAATGAAGAGATGGCAGGGAGTAGTTTGTAATGGTGGTGCCTTATTGAGGAGGGATATTAAATGCTTGGTGTAGTCTTGGAGGTAGATTAGAGTGGCCCATAGATTGATAGAGAAATCAATGCCTCCTCATTTAATTTCTGATAATTGAGCTACCCTTTCTACAGTTCATTCTGTATAAGTCCTAAACCTACCCCTTTCGAGAAGAGAAGTCTTAGTTGTAGGGTCCAGTAATTAACAAATTGTGAATCAGTTCACAGCGGGTGTTCCAGTTAAAGTAGGACTGCTGAAGAATAAACATCAATTTATATTATGTGATTCAAGGCCAGTGAATTTACTTGGAAGGGACCTTCTTTGTGAAATAAATCATGGGATATATTGCACACCAGATGGTTTAGCAATTCAAATGAAAGACAAAGATTCAGTCTTTGAAATTAATTCGGAAAACACCAGAGTTTACTTGTACCCATTCTTCAAAAGATGTCTTGCCTCTGGATTTAAGGCATAATGTCAAGGAAGAGGTAAAAAATTACTGTAGCAAAGAAAATGGGCTGATTAAAAAACAAGAACCAATGAAAAATATAAGTTAAATCAAATGTAATATTTCCTAGAACTATTAAAGAACGGAGCTATGAAAGCAGAAGAGGAAGGAATGAAACTAGTAATCCAAAACATGATTGAGCAGGGAATTCTTCAAGAAGTGCTTGGTTGTCCTTGCCATTCTCCATTGATGAGAATCAAAGAGCCAAATAGCAAATGGAAGATTGTGTAAGATCTCTAAAAAAATGTTTTTTTTTTGTATTTCGATGGTAGAGAATGTAGCAGAATATTGGGCCAGATGTAGCAAGTGTTTTGCATGGTGGAAACAGCGAATTTCACTGTTTGCGCCATGCAAAACGCACATAGCGATGCTCATTCCCATTTTGCGAGTCGGTATCCTGGTTACCGACTCGCAAAATGGGAATGCAACTCGCAAATAGGAAGGGGTGTTCCCCTTCCTATTTGCGATTCACATCGCAATGTAGAATTGCTTTGTGACCGCGAACGCGGTCGCAAAGCAATCGCAGTTACCACCAGTGTCACACTGGTGGTAACCCATACGCAAAATGGAAAAATATTTTCAGAGCAGGCAGTGGTCCAATTTCAAATGGGTGCTAACCCATTAGCAAAAGGGTAGTTCTTGTGTAGAATAGAATCCTGTGGGGTATAGTAAGAGTTCTTCAATTTTCTTCTCAATATTGAAGAAATCTTGAAAATCTAAAATTGCCAAGTAACTCAGTTTAGTTCAATATGTAGATGCCTTGTTAATAGCATCTGAGATAAAGGAGGAGTGTAACCTAGATAGCACTGCTTTGTTGAATCACCTAGCACAAAATGAGTATAAAATCCCCCTGACTAAAATGCAGTATTGTGATGAATAAGTTATTTTTCTCGAACACTATATTAGGAAGGGTGCAAGGAAAGTCTCCAGAGAATACATTTCGGCATTCTTGAAATTGCGCACACAGACCACCCAGATGGTGGTGTGTATGTTTCTTGCACTTGTTGGCTACTGTCATCATTGGACTTTAGATGTTTCCCTGATTGCAAGGCCTTTTAGTTAGGTTGACCTTAATAGGTAAACTTACAAGGGGACACGAACAGGTCGATGAACCGTCTGACTACACTTAAGATGTTCCCACCATATATCTCGTACATACAAACCAATAATCAATAGCAATTAATAACATTAGTAATCAATAACAGTAATTATCACACACCATGACCTTGCAGTCATGAATAACCACACCTTTATGTAAAAGTTAGAATATTTATTTCCCTATATTAGCAATGCTAGGGTAATGTAGGTTAATCTAAAAATCAGTTCATAAACACACAGAAACAACATTAGCTGCCTGAAGCGGCAATAGAACCACAATCTAATCAAAGCTTGAGCTACTACACATTACAGTGCAAATTAATAGCAAGAATAACTGCGCAAACAATATTACATTCATTTAGATTCAGCAAAAAAAGGGTATCAAATGTTATTACATGTATTGAACTTCATTAGTCAGAACCCTAACTACCTCCAGATTAGAATTTAGTCAACACAAATCTGGAAAACATCTAACTATGGCTTTATCAAAAATAGCGGTGTGTACCTAGAAACAAAAGCAAATAGACATAGCAAACAATCTCATAGTCAATATACCTATCTTCAGTTTGGATCAGCAAGCTGTGACAGACTTCGTCATCAGGACATCAGTTTGGTCAGCAACGAATCAGGATTCGGCATTATTAGAAAAGGCAAAGTCTTTAAGCAATAAAGTTAAGCATGTTTATTCTCAAGACGGTCAAGGAAATAATGGCCTTACTGTAAGATAGAAAATGGGCAAATGGGCCAAAGTGGCTCATTGGGCAGTTCGAAAGAAATGGCGGTCTCTCTTCTCTGTGCAGTCTGGCTTAGTTAGATTTCCTAAAACTACTTCCCAAGTCCCTATTGGTCAAAGGATTGCATTTTCACACTTTGTACATTAAAACTAAAACTTCAAATCTACATTTCTACTACTACATGGTTCATACGTCGATGATTGGCTCCTTTCGTACTGTTCTCATCATCCGGCTCATCAGGCAACAATATTGTTGCAGCTTATACTCCTGTCAGAGTCTCCATTGTACTCTCCTAAGAAAGTCAGTCCTTCACACATTCCATAAAACAATATTGCATTAGCAAGTACAGCATCTTCTAGAAAGCAGTTCTCATGACAACGACTTTTAGCTACGAGCACATGGACAGTACAGTGGGAAATCACAATTTAATTCTCTAAGCAGACATTTTATTAAAAGCCTAAACAATGCAGCTTGACATGAGGCCAAGCAACTAGGCTGAGACTTCAGCTAAGTTAAGGCCTACAATTAATAAAGCTCATACATAATGCATAACCCTTACGATGGCATATTACTACATTAATCAAACATAAGCTCAACATCTCATACTAATAAGCCATTAATAAGTATACTTCGTGAACAGTGGTGGCCACTCATGTGGTCACACTTTCAAATGCGTGCATTCCCTTTCTCTAAGTTATTACATTTCCTACGCAAATCCAATACTCAAAATCCATGACTATTCATTAATAACTTCATTAAAAACTGAGCGTTAACACACCTGCACTCTGGACGCCTGATTCAAGTATGGTGCTTTTTCCATTTTATCATGAAAACGACAGATGTGCACTTTCAATGTTCACCAAGAAATGTGGAGGAATTATGCAGCTAGTGACATTTCTTTCAGGTCTATTAGATGCAGTAGCTGTCAGTCATCCGGGTTGTTTGAAATTGGTTGCAGAGGTTTGCTTGGCCACTGATCACAGGGAAGGAATTGAGATGGGTCCTACATTAGTTGTATATGTCCCACATTCAGTTGAGATCCTTTTTGCAGGCACTGGAACATAGAATAAAATGAGCAGTAGATTGATGCGGTCTAAGGAAACTATCCTTGCAGCAGAAAACATTTCATTTCAGAGGTATAATATCCTGAATTCAGCAACAGTGCTTCCAATTTCAGACAAAGTTTGTGTAGACAGGGAAGATAAAGGTTATGGTGAGCTGGAGGTTGACTGTATGGAAGTAACTGAATTGTGCACAAAAGAAGACTAGACATAAAAGACGTTCCATTGAAACTGGCAGATTCAACATTATTTGGTGATAGTTGCTGCTTAAGAGATCAATCTGGAGGATTAAGACCTGCTTATGTAGTATGCTGTATCACAGAAACACTTGAGGCACCCTCCTTTCCAAACGAACCACCAGCACAAGTAGCAGAATTAATTTATTTAATGAGAGCTTGCTGCTTGTCAGAAAATTTTAGTGGGACAATTTATATTGACAGCCTGTATGGTTTTGGTGTTGTTCATGATTATAGATAGCTATGGTGATGAAGATGGTTCATGACGTCTTCAGGTGTGCCAATAAAAAATGGAATGTAGGCTTTGAATTTGTTGAACGAAATTCAGAAACCAAAAGAAGTAGCTGTGGTTAATTGCATAGTCAATAAGGCTGACAAGGTTATGGTCACTTTGGGAAATAAATATGCAGATCACATGGTCTATCATACTGTGCCCTACAAGAATGGACAATTGCTCAACAAGACGAAAATAGTGATTCCACAAATGCTGTTGTACAGAGTTGAAACATTATGAGCTGATTCTTTATGGATTCAATGTAGACATCTCTAAGTGAACTGAGAGACCTGCAGGAGGATGCTCCTGAAAACAAGAATAAAAATGGGAAAAATTGGGTCTTAAAAAGAATTATCAGGATTTGTATGCAAATATGGATCGGAATTATGTCCTGCCACATTCAGTGTTACAGCCCACGTGTAAATATTTGTATAATCAGACACATGCAGGAAGAGGTAGTTTGGTCATAATTTTTCAAAAGTACTGGGAAAATGCAGGGTTTTAACATGTTGCTGAGGATGTGTGCAGTTCTTGCCTACCATGCCAAATAAATAAACAGGGCGGAAACTCTGTTAGGGTTATGAAACACATTGGAAAATTAGCTGTCCCATTTGCGAGACTGCAGGCAGACTTTATTGACATGCCACAGTGTAATGGCTTGAAGTATGTCTTGATAATATTCTTCCTGTTCTGCAAATGGGTGAAAGTATGTGCCACAAGAAGAGCAGACTGTCTTACAGTTGCCAAATTGTTATTAAGGCAGTTGATGGTGAGAATAGGACTCCTCACTTCTATTGAGACTGATCATGGTGCACACATCAAGAATGAAGTGTTGCAGATAATATGCACAGCTTTTGAGATCAAGAAAAGATTTAATTGTAGTTATCGAGCACAATCTTCAGCTTTGGTAGAAAGAACCAAAGGCCTTTTGAAGAATAAACTGGTGAAGGTGTGCATCTCAACTGCTTTGAAGTGACCTGATGCTCTTCCTCTTGTTGTGATGAATATGAGAAGTATTCCAGACAGAAAGACAGGCTTGACTCCTCATGAGATACTGATGGGCAGGACGATGAGGCTTGCATTTGTGCCTTCAGCAGCACTAATTTCAATAACTAATGACCTTGTTATGGATTAATGCAAAGATCTGCTTCGTCTCACATCAGGTGAATGTGTCAACTGAAAACTACTATGATATACCCTGTCACAGTCTGAATGTGGGGGAATTGGTGGTATTCTAGAGGCATATTAGCAAAGGTTGCATAGAAAAAAGATAGAGAGGCCCTTTCCAGGTCATAATATTGACAAATAGCGCAGTCAAATGTGAAAGTGTGTCTCCTTGGATCTGCAGAGTAGCTGAAGCAGTGTATGAGGTAATAAGTCAAAGTAGCCAGTCTGCTCAACAAGATCAGAGCCAAGCTCAGGCTCACAGCATGAATCCAGAGGGGGGTGAAGATTTCTCTGAAACCGGTGAAGTGAAAGTGAGATGTGAAAGCAAAAATGAACAAACCTTTCAGGTGAGCAAACGTTCAGATGTAGAACCTGAAAATCTCCATGTTCAATTACAGAGTGATCAGAGTGAAGTGCGACCATGCAAAAAAGGGAATCATGAGTAGCAGCAATAAGACGTTGCCTCTGATCAATGCAGTGACAAGTTGCAGTTGAAAATTAAAGTAAAAGTGAACCATCGCAGAAGGAAAAGATTCACTGTGGAGAAAGCAGACAGATTAATTTGATCAGAGAACAAGCTTGAGTTTGAGTAAGAGATCAAGATTGGGCTCAAGTGAAAGCTAGGAAGACTATAATTCTAAAACTGAAGTACAAAGTGAGAAATTAGAGGACATTCTAAGAAAGAGAACCTGTAAATGAAAGCACTGTGAACCAGAAAGAGACTTTAGAGACTTTGAGAGACAACTGAATCCAGAAATTGGTGAGAGTAACTCACCAGTTGCCAGAAGACCAACAAGAAGGATGTTAGAAATTAGGTCTTTGGTCAGCAGTCAGATTACCCCCTCCCCAAGCACGGATCCTAACCCTAGTCGGGGTAAAGGAGAATCACCCTCAGTTAACTCCCGCTCTCCCCCAGTAGCTTGGCACGAGCAGACAGGCTTAACTTCAAAAGCAATGTGTAAAGTATTGATATCAACACACACAGTAATCCAGTGAAAACACTACAAAATGGCACAATACAGTTTTAGAAGAATAGCTAATATTTATCTAAATAAGACAAGACCAAAATGACAAAAATCCAACATACACAAGCCAAGTTCTGAATTTAAAAAAGAATAAGGGGGTTATTCTAACTTTGGAGGAGTGTTAATCCGTCCCAAAAGTGACGGTAAAGTGACGGATATACCACCAGCCGTATTACGAGTTCCATAGGATATAATGGACTCGTAATACGGCTGGTGGTAAATCCGTCACTTTTCCGTCACTTTTGGGACGGATTAACACCTCCTCCAAAGTTAGAATAACCCCCTAAGAGTCTTACGCCCTCATTACAACCCTGGCGGTCGGTGTTAAAGCAGCGGTAAGACCACCAACAGGCCGACGGTAAATAAAATGGAATCACGACCTTGGCGGAAACCGCCAACATGGACAGCCACTTTAACACTCTGACCGCCACAGCGGTACAAACAAACCGCATGGCGGTCACCGTCAACAGACAGGTGTAAGACAATGCACCGCCCACACTATTATGAGAGGCCAATCGACCACCTTTTCCGGGGCGGATTCAACATGAACAAAAACACTGCGGAAACAGGACATGGAAGGGGAAACACTCACCTCTACACAACCCACGAGGAACCAGGACGCCATGGAGCCAGAACTCCAAATCCTCCCTGTGATAGTTTTCCTGCTCCTCTACCAGGAGCACGAACGACGGCGGCAACAACCACGGTGAGTACTGCACCTACAACATAGGGGAGGGGGGAGGGAAAAGAGAGTGACACACACACGCAACACCCCCACCCTCACCCACAACAACACACACTAATACATGCTGCAACAATAGATTTACACCCCCAACCCCCCCCCTGGAAGAACGCAATGACCAAAGGAAATGATTGTAACGATTGTAATCAATAAAAATCCATTAGTCAAAACTTTAATTACAGTATAAACAATTATGTACACCATCGATACAAGTTCGGATAGTGCACCATTCAAAGTCCGTGGACCACTGGTCCCAAAATGCATGGGCGAGGCCCACACTCGATACCAGACTGCAAATGGAGAGAACACTGCTGGGGCATCAGACCGAAATGAAACAGGCACCTCAGGGGGAAGGGAAGAGGGGGCACCTCAGCCGGATGAGTGCACGACTCCAGCTCCACGAGGGGGCTCCATGCCCATTAATGTATCCTGGGGAGTGCAAAGCCACAGTCTCTCAAGTCCTTTCAGTGGGTGGATTGCCCACTGCTCTATCCTGGGGAGTGTAAAGCCACAGTCTCTCAAGTCCATTAAGTGGGTGGTTTGCCCACTGCTTCATCCTGGGGAGTGTAAAGCCACATTCTCTCAAGTGGGTGGGTTGCCCACTGCTTTATCCTGGGGAGTGCAAAGCCACAGTCTCTCAAGTGGATGCCTTTCTCCACTGGTTCTGGAGAGGGCTTTGTGCCCAGAGTGCTTCATCCTGCCAAGGACTGATGTAGTGGATGCCTTTCTCCACTGGTTCTGGAGGGGGCTTTGTGCCCAGAGTGCTTCATCCTGCCAAGGACTCAGGTAGTGAATGAAACACTCCACTGACGGTGGTGCAACATGCAAGCTGGCCAGGCTCCTAGAACTGACCACCAGCCTCATACGACTGACCACTGGGGATGGCAGCCATGTCTGAGGTGGTGCCACTGGCTCAGGATGTGGCGTGGCCGCTGGCGGTGTTGGAGGTTGTGTCAGTAGCGGCGGTGCTGGTGGCGGTGTCAGTAGCGGGGGTGCTTACGGCAGACTCTGTCGCATCGGTGCTGGCGGCGGGCTCTGTGGCACTGGTCCTGGCGGTGGGCTCTGTGGAAACGGTGCTGGCGGCGGTTCGTAGTGGCGGCGGTGCTGGTGGTGGGCTCACTGACTGCGGTGCTGGTGGCGGGCTCACTGACTGCGGTGCTGGTGAAGGACTCAGTGTCTGCAGTGTTGGCGGCGGTACTGGTGGCGGGCTCACTGACTGCGGTGCTGGTGGCAGGCTCAATGACTGCGGTGCTGGTGGCGGGCTCACTGACTGCAGTGCTGGCGGTGGTGCTGGCGGTGGTGCTGGCGGTGGTGCTGGTAGCGGCGTTGCAGGTGGCGGTGCCGGTGGTGGTCTTGTCCGCTGTGCACGTTGGTGTCGACGTGGACCTGCCTTTAATTTTTTGGCCCTTCCCCACCTTGGATGGTGGTGCAGCTGTCTTGCCACTTTCCACTTTTGTTTTGCCTGAGCCCTTGGTGGCAGGTGTTTTTGCCTTCTCCCTCCGGGATGTGGGCAACTTTTCCTGTTTTGGAGGTGGGGGAATGTCCTTGCCCTCGCTCCTTGGGACACTGGCAGCCTTGTTGCTTGGCACACTCCAGAATCCCGCTATTGCTGGCACCACTGTGCCCGGTGATGTGGTGGCTGAGGTGCTGGGTTGGGACCTGGAAAGGTGGGCCCTAGGGGACGGATGGGGGGGGGTGTAGGGAAGAGGTCAACATTTGATGGGAAAAGCTTTTTAGACACACTGGGACGGGTAGATGGAGGGGGTTTGGGAGTGGAGGAAGAGGTAGTGGATGTAGGAGGTGCACGTTTGCTGACTTTGGGTGAAGGTGCATGGTCTGGAGGCTGTTGTGAGGTGGATGTCTGTTGGGTGGGTGTGTGACTGCGTTTGTGTAGTTTGGGAGAAGGGCTCACAGACACACTGGGAGAGGACACAGGGGATGTGTGAATGGTAGTGGGGATGGTGAGTGCACAGGAGCGGTGTGTGGTGATGGGCGTGCTGGTGATGGAGGTAGTGGCTGAAGATGTAGTGCATGCAGGTGTGTGTGGAGACAAGACAGGGAGGGAGGAGGGAGACGTGGAGGAGGGGGACACAGTGGAGGCAATGGATGTTGGTATGTCTGCATGGGTATGGTGCTTGTGTGAGTGCTTGTGGGATGTGTAGTGCTTATGTTTGCCTGAGCCACCCTTGTGTGTTGAGGTGTGTGCATGCTGGTCTGATGGTGTGCTTGGGATGGGCTGAGGTATTGGGCATTGGGTCTGGGTGGAGGAGGTTGGAGGGGGAGGCTGGACACAGGGACAATGGCTGTCATCAGTGCTGAGGCCAGAGCCTGAAATGCTCGCTGTTGGGCTGCCTGGCCAGAATGAATGCCCTCCAGGTATGCATTTGTTTGTTGCAAATGCCTCTCGACACCCTGGATGGCATTCAGACTGGTAGACTGCCCAACAGTGAGGGATCTCAGGAGGTCAATAGCCTCCTCACTGAGGGCAGCAAGGCTGACTGGTGCAGGGGCTGAGGTGCCTGGGGCAAAGTAGATGCCCACCCTCCTGGGTGAGCAGCCACGGGACACACGCTGAGGGGCTGCTGGGAGGACAGTGCTGGTAGGGGGGGGTGGCGGCTGTACCTGTAGATGAGGTGGGCACAGAGTGGCCCGCCACCGCAAGGGAGCTCCCATCTGAGGAGGAGTCGGTGTCGCTGGTCTCTGCTCCTGTCCCCGCCGTGGAGCTCCCCTCGCCCTCCGTCGCACTGGTGACTTCAGACTCTGTTGCCTCGCCCTCCAGGGCCATGTGGGATGCAGCTCCCTCCTGCTCCAGTGGCACTGCTCCTCCGCCTGATGATGCTAATGCACACAAGAACAGGGAGACCACAAAAAGGGGGGGAGAAAGAAGAAAGACATGTTCAGTGTATGCAATACCACTACCGTTGGCGGACACTACAGACACAGCAGTCCTCTGCACTACGCAATGCACTTAGAGTTCCCTAATTAATCACAGGGACATGGGGTACAAGGCCTATGCCTGATTGCTGCACACATGGAAGTCACAGCAGCCTGACTAGGTGTAGATGGCTCCTCCACTGGTGGGGTTGGGCTGCCAAATAGCCTGCCTCACAAAGGGTCCTTGCCTTCAAAGCTCGCCCTGGCCTAGGGTAACCCACTGACCACCTTCCCCACCCAGACACCTCCTAATGCGTGCAGAGTCAGATGGATGTGACGGTACTCACCTTCTTGTGGCTGCTGTGATGCCCTCAAGTGCCCATCCAACTCGGGATACGCCACCGCCAGGATCCGGAACATCAGGTGGGTCATGGTGCGACAGGCACCCCTCCCACGTTGGGAGGCCATCCCCAGCTGGGCCTCTGCCGTCTTCTTGCTCCAGCGGCGAATGTCCTCCCATCTTTTCCGGCAGTGGGTGCTCCCTCTGTGGTGGACCCCCAGGGTCCGGACATCCTTGGCAATGGCACGCCAAATATCCTTCTTCTGGTGGGCGCTGACCTAGAGGAATAGTACAGGGGAAAAGGAAAAACTTTAACCGTACAGACTGCCATAGTCATTGGCCCACATTCCCACCCTTGCCCTGACGCACATACACTCACCATCTGCTCATGCAGGACTCATTCCCCCCGTATCTTCCATCCACACCACTCCAACCAGGCATTGCCCATACAGCATGCTCACTGTGTACTCACCTGTTTGTCTGGAGGACCGTAGAGTAGCGTGTGCTGAGTGAGGAACCCATCCACTAACTTCTCCAACTCCTCCGAAGTGAAGGCAGGGGCCCTTTCCCCAGACACATGAGCCATCGTAGCTTCCAGACACAGGTCACAGCAGCACTTGCAGTGTAGGTCCTCTCCTGTCGAAAGTCAGGTAGCAAGTGAGTGAACAGAGAGAAAATGGCAGTCACGTCCGCAGCGGTGCCTACCGTCACCGCCAGCGAACATCGTCATTGGTTCCTCGGACCCATAGGGCCCAATGTTAACCAATGCAGGATTGCGCCGTTGTCTTCGACCGCCTACCGCGACCGTGTGCAATGCCAGTGCAGTTACCTCATATCCCCTTGTCCCACATTACAGGTCAGGCAGCCGCCATTTCAGGTGGCCACATGGCATTATTTTTAAATGTGTCACACATATCTAGGTCTTGCATACACACAGTGACAGGCACATAGCGGATTGACAAATGTGTGCAATAAATTCTTTTTTTACTACCTCAGTGTTGGCTGACTCTGAGCTCCCTGTTCTTGTCCATAGGGCACGTCTGCTGGGGCAGGTGAGGAGATGACGGCATCCTCTGGTGTACAGACCGCTGGTGGACCTGTCGACAATGGAAGACAGACACATCATTATCACTTACAGACTTGATCGTGCCACAATCCAGGAACTGTGTGCCCAGTTGGAGCCAGACCTGATTTCAGCTATCCGCCATCCAACAGGAATCCCCCCTCTAGTGCAGGTCATGTCAGTACTCCATTTCCTGGCAAGTGGGTCTTTTCAAACAACAGTGGCCATTGCATCAGGAATGTCCCAGCCTATGTTCTCAAACGTGTTGTCCAGAGTGTTGTCTGCCCTGCTGAAACACATGCGCAGCTCCATCGTTTTCCCCCAGGTGGAGGATTTGCCCACAGTGAAAGGTGACTTCTATGACCTGGGATATATATCCCCAACATCATAGGTGCCATTGATGGGACACATGTGGCCTTGGTACCCCCCGCAGGAGTGAACAGGTGTACAGAAACAGGAAGAGCTACCAATCAATGAATGTGCAGATGGTGTGTTTGGCCGACCAGTACATCTCCCATGCGAACGCCAAGTTTCCAGGCTCAGTGCATGACGCTTACATTTTGAGGAATAGCAGCATCCCTTATGTGATGGGGCAACTCCAGAGGCACTGTGTGTGGCTAATAGGTGAGGACAAGGACCCTATACCCTGTGAATAGTTGTCTGGGGTTGTCCCTAAGGGTTAGTGTGTGTCTAACAGTTGTGCCATGACATTTGCAGGTGACTCTGGGTACCAAACCTGTCATGGCTCCTGACCCCAGTGTGAAATCCCAGGACAAGGGCAGAGGAATGCTACAATGAGGCACATGGGCGAACTAGGAGAGTGATCAAAAGGACCTTCAGCCTCCTGAAGGCCAGGTTCCGGTGCCTCCATATGACAGGTGGTTCTCTCTACTACTCACCAAAGAAGGTGTGCCAGATCACCGTGGCCTGCTGTATGCTGCACAACCTGGCTTTGCAATGACAGGTGCCTTTTCTGCAGGAGGATGGTCCAGAAGGAGGTCTTGTGGCTGGAGCCTGTGGACAGTGAAGAAGAGGAGGCCGAAGAAGAGGATATCGACAACAGAAGCAACGTGATCCAGAAATGCTTCCAGTGAGACACCGGTAAGAAGACATCACTGCCTCCTACATCTCATACAATTGTTAGACCTATCATATGTCTGTCACTTTCACCCAATGTATGGACCCTGACCTGTCACTTTGCCTTTCCATTTCACAGATGTGGGTCCCACTGTGTGACCTCTGCTATGTCACCTCATGGACTGGAGCTGTGTGACATAGGTATGTTGACAATACAATGGACATTGCTATGTTCCTTAGTTATAGCAAATGCACATTTGTGAAAGCACAGACTGACTCCAGATTGGTTTATGATTCAAGGTTGTTTATTTAAGTGCAAATTAGTGGAGGGGGTTGGAAAATGGTCAGGGGTGATGGCGGAGGAATGTCCATGGCAGAGTCCAGTTATTTGTCTCACAGGTGCATTGTCCAAAGGGGCATAGGAAGTGGAGCTAGGGCAATTTAAGGATGGACAGGGTGACAAAGTGGGACAGAAGGATGACATTCAGGGTGGTCTCATTTCTTGGCGGGGTTCTTGGCATTGTTCTCTGTCTTTGTCCTGGATCTCAGGGACCTTTGCAGGGTGGTTCTCCATCTGCAGGTGGTGGGGTGCTGGTGTCATGGTCCTGTGGCGGTGCCTCCTGTCCACTAGCGCTGGTGGAGGTGGTGGGCAGTTCATCATCGAGGCTAGTGTCAGGGGCCCCTTGTTGTGCCACAGTGTCCCTCCTGGTGTTCACAAGGTCCTTCAGCACCCCTTCAATGGTGACCAGGGTGGTTTTGATGGACTTGAGTTCCTCCCTGATCCCCAAATACTGTTCTTCCTGCAGCCGCTGGGTCTCCTGAAGCTTGGCCAGTACCGTTGCCATAGTCTCCTGGGAATGATGGTACGCTCCCATGATGTTGGAGAGGGCCTCGTGGAGAGTGGGTTCCCTGGGCCTGTCCTCCCCCTGTCGCACAGCAGTCTTCCCAGTTCCCCCGTTTTCCTGTTCCTCTGTCCCCTGAACTGTGGGCCCACTGTCACTGCCCCCAGGTCCCTGATGTTCTTGGGTTTGTGGGTTTGCCTGGGTTCCCTGTAGTGGTGGACACACTGCTGCTTGACATGTCCTGGGGACAGAGGGATGGGCCCGCTGGGTGGGTGCTGTGCTGGTGTTTCCTGATGGGGGAGGCTCTGTTGTGGCATGTGCCAGTGTGTGGGGAACCAACTGTCCAGAGGTCCCAGATGGGCCGTGCTGGTCATCTAGATCCAAATGGACAGAGCTGCTGTCATCAATGTGGGACTCTTCTGTGGAGGGGGTGGACATGTCTGGAACCTCCTGTCAGGTGACGTTGGATAGGGGTTGTGTAGGGGTGTAAAGGCATGATTATTGCATCGGTGTGTGCCATTGTGTGCAATCGGTGGGTTACCCTGTACCCCAGTGCTTACATTCTTGTCTAGGACCTTGTGTGATATTTGGTTTGGGGATCTGTGTGGGTATCTGTAGTGGACATGCTTTGGTGATGGGTGTCCATGCTTTGGTGTGGCATGCAGGGCTTGGTGTTGGGATGGGTGGGTTGAGATAGTGGGACATTTGTGATGTGTTGGAGTGATGGGGGTAAGGGTGAGGGTGAGGGTGGGGTATGTGATAGCATGCAGGTAGGGTGGGGGATGTAATAGTTAAGATCTGACTTACCAGAGTCCATTCCTCCTGCTACTGCTGCGAGGCCCTCAGGATGCAGTATAGCCAAGACTTGTTCCTTCCATGTTGTTAGTTGTGGGATAGGAGGTGGGGGTCCGCCCCCAGTCCTCTGAACTGCAATCTGGTGTCTTGAGACCACAGAACGCACTTTCCCCCGTAGTTCGTTCCACCTCTTCCTGATGTCATTCCTAGTTCTTGGGTGCTGTCCCACTGCGTTGACCCTGTGTACGATTCTGCGCCATAGCTCCATCTTCCTAGCAATGGAGGTATGCTGCACCTGTGATCCAAATAGCTGTGGCTCTACCCGGACGATTTCCTCCACCATGACCCTGAACTCCTCCCCAGAGAACCTGGGGTGTCTTTGCAGTGCCATGGTGTGGTGTGGGTGATGTGTGGGGTGGTGTGTGTTGTGATGTGTGAGGGGATGTGTTTGTGTATGTTGTGTGAGGTGCGTGGATGTTGTGTGAGTGATGGTGTTGTGTGCCTGTGGATGCTAGTTTGTTGATGGTGGTGTCCCTCTCTGTGCTTCATTCTAAATTTTTGTCACAGGGCTTTGTGGGTAATGTGGGTGTGTGTTTTATATTGTATTGAGTGTGTCGGAGTGGTGTGTGTATGTGTATCAGGTGTGTGTATTTCGATTTGTCCAATGTGGTTGTGTTTTGTAAATGTGTGTGTAATTTGAGCGCAGTGGTGTGTACCGCCAATGGAATACCATGGTTGAAAGACTGCCGCGTGGATTCATGGGTCGTGATAGTGTGGGCGTATTCCTGTTGGCGTGACGGTGGAGGTTTTGTAATCGCCAGTTTATCACTGACCTTTGGTGTGGCGGACTTGTGTGGGTGTCTAGATTTTGGCGGATTCCCGCCTGTGGGTCGAAATAGCTGTAGCGGATTTCCGTGGCCGCAGCAGTGTGTTGGCGGTCTTCTGCATGGCGGTAAGCGGCATTTACCGCCAATGTTGTAATGAGGGCCTTAATCTTTAGAAAACAGTGAGAACGCTGTTATTTCACAAAAGTACCTGGGTAGTATCAAAATAAAGCCACACGGGCGAGTGTGCATCGAAAAAGGCCAGCGATGTGTCAATTTGTCAACCACAAGTGAGAACGTGCTTCATTCCTCCTTCGGTCAGGTCTGCGTGCGTCATTTCTTCTCTCCTGGGAAGCGAGCGATGTGTCAATCCAGACAGGCACCTCTGATTTGGGCAGGCTTTGAGATGTTTTTCCACGCCAGGCAATGCTGTGTTGAAATCCGGTTGCACGGTGTCAAGAAACTGCACTGCGTGGGAGCTTGTGTCATTAACAGCAGCCACTGTGGGTGTTGCGCATTGTTTGTGAGGCCACAGGCGTGTCGTTTAACAGCAGCGGGGAGAGTGGTGCATTAAAAGTTTCCCCACACAGCAGTCTTTGCGTGGATTTTAAGTTCCTAGCTGCCAGCTTCACCTCTGAAGGGCCCAGTGACTGGATAGGGCACTACTCGGCAGGCAGGAGTCTCAGCAGAGTCCAGGTGCTGACAGGGGAAGTCCTTGATCGCCCTGAGACTTCAACAACAAGAGGCATGCTCAATTTAAGCTCTTGGAGGTTTTTCTTAAGCAGGAATTCACAACAAAGTCCAGTCTTTGTCCTCTTTCACAGGCAGAAGCAGCAACTGCAGGAAAGCCCAACAAAACACAGTCACAGGCAGGGACAACACTTCTCCTCAGCTCTTCAGCTCTTCTCCTTGCCAGAGTTCCTCTTGATTCCAGAAGTGATCTAATTTTCTGGGGTTTTGGGTGTTCTTTTTATACCCCTTTCTGCCTTTCAAGTAGGCAAACTTCAAAGGAGAGTCTTTCTTCTTTGTAAGATCCTGCCTTGCCCAGGCCAGGCACCAGACAAACACCAGGGGGTTGGAGACTGCATTGTGCTAGGGCAGGCACAACCCTTTCAGGTGTGAGTGACCACTCCCCCATCCCTGCTAGCACCAATGGCTCATCAGGATATGAAAGCTACAACTCAGCTCCCTTTGTGCCACTGTCTAAAGCAAAGGTGCAAACAGTCCAACTGTCAAACTGACCCAGACATGGAATCCACAAACAGGCAGAGTCACAGAATGGTTTAAGCAAGAAAAGGCCCACTTTCTAAAAGTGGCATTTTCAAACACACAATCTAAAACAAACTTTACTAAAAGATGTATTTTTAAATTGTGAGTTCAGAGACCCCAAACTCCACATTTCTATATGCTCCAAAAGGGAATCTGCACTTTAATAATATTTAATGGCAGCCCCATGTTAACCTAGGAGAGAGATAGGCCTTGCCCAGTGAAAACCGAATTTGGCAATATTTCACTGTCAGGACATAAAAAACACATTAGTATATGTCCTACTTTAAGCATACACTACACCCTGCCCATGGGGCTACCTAGGGCCTACCTTAACGGTGCCTTACATGCCAGAAAAGGGAAGGTTTAGGCCTGGCAAGTGGATACACTTGCCAAGTCGAATTGGCAGTCTAAAAGCCATGTTTACAGGGCTACTAATGTGGGTGCAACAACAGGTGCTGCAGGCCCACTAGTAGCATTTAATTGACAGGCCCTGGGCACCTCTAATGCACTGTACTAGGGACTTACTTGTAAATCAAGTATGCCAAACATGGAAAGCCAATTACACATAAATTTTACTTAGGAGCACATACACCTTAGCACTGAATAGCAGTGGTAAAGTGCCCAGAGCTTCACAAATGCCATGGATGCCAAGTCTAACAAGGGAGAATTGCAAATTGAAAATCTACTCCCCAGAGGGGGTGTATCTAACTATAGTATCTAAAGAAAAAGAAGCAGATGAAACTGAGGAAGACAACTTCTGAATGAGAAAAATTCAATATTGTTTTAAAGCGCTTCAGAGGCAGATACTGAAATTGATAAAGAGCCGCCCTTAAAAGTGAAATTAGGACTCTAATTATCCAGTATTGATTGATGAGACTGATAAAAGAATAAAAAGTGATTTTTGACTAAGAGACTGGCCTAGAACGTTATGACAGACTGTTTGAATTTTTTAAATACGACCTTTACAGAGACTGAAATGCTGAGTATTTGAGTTTTTTTTTTTTTTTTATTTGGCAGTAACACCTAACCATGAATTTCCAGTTTTATTAAAAAACATGCATAAAATGTACATAAAACCTCTGGTTTTGTGGGATCGAGGAGGACTTTCCATTTCCTTGTCAAGACTCAGTCCTATTATTCTGAGATTTTCTTCCTTGAACGGGATCACAGCAGTAATGCAAAGGTGACGTGATGAGCATCATGAGAGTGAAAGAGGGCCAAACAGTTGGAATAATATTGTTTACATATTTGGCGTCTAGTCAGATTGTCTCCATCCATTAAATATTTAACCAAATTACGAAGTTTTGTCTTTTTGTCATACATTGAATAGAAGAAGGTAAGTAATTTGAGGTTGGATGCAACTTTATATGCTGAGAAATTGGAACATTTCACAATAACAGGGTCTGTGCCATTCCTAGTGAGATTCTAATATAAACAAAGAATAATAAGGGGTTCTGCGTGGCACAATTTAGAGGTGGCAGTAAATATTATGGGTGCCAAGTTTTGTTTACTTCTAGTTTGGCCAAAGAAGAATTGACCAGGCCCAGATACAACCTGTTGCATTTTATGCAAGATAAGAGCCACCTCAAATAACCTACTCTTTTGGGTAAGATAATGCATGACTTTTATAAGTTGATTAAGATGCTAAAAGCGGGAAGAAGCTAAGGCAGGCACTTGGATGGTAACCTTTAGCCCAGAGTCAAATTTTAAACTTATATTCTTCATCACCTTAACAGACGTAGGACATTTACCCATAATCTCAGGTCCAAAGGTTGATACTCACCGATCATGGCATCCCCTATCACCAGTACCTTTGTCTTGTTAGAATACAGCTTTAGCCAGTTGTTCCCATTCACTCCTTGAGCTTGCCCAAGCATTCTTGGAAGGTTTGACTGCTGGAAAAAAATGGAGGGTCTGCTACATGTCCAGTCACAGTCTTCCTTAGTTGCCAAACAACTTAATCTGTCCCATTTTATCATCGTGAGCATGCACCAAACATCTTCAACCTCCAAGCTACTTGTCACTGTGAGAAAACAGGGCTGATTGCAGAGGCCCCATAACTTTTTGCCCCCATTTTCCACTTTTTGCTGGTGTTTTCCTGACTTTAAAGGTGCCCTGGGTACTGCTAACCAGTCCCAGGGCCTGTGCTCTGTGTAAAATGGATATGCAAATTAGGCTAATTATAATTGGCTAAGTTAACCTACCTATAAGTCCCTAGTATATGGTAGGGCATGTAGGTTTAGGGACCACAGCATAGGTGGTGCACACCTAGGTGCACTGCTGAGGTGCCCAGTGTCATTTTAAAAGCAAGCCTGCCTTGCTGGCTGCTTTTAAATTAAAGTTATATGCAAATTCGACTTTGGAATTAAAGGTACTTCCAAAGTCTTAAACTACCTTATTTTTACATATAAGTCACCCCTAAGGTGTGCCCTATGTGCCCCTAGGGCTGGGTGCCATGTAACTATAAGCAGGGACTTTATAAAAATAGATTTATAAGCCCTGGTGAGGTAAAAACAGGCAAATTCGTTTTTCCCTCATTGAAGTAAATGGCCTTCATAGGCTAGAATGGGCAGACATTATTTTAAATTTTAAAGTCTCCTTAAATGTTACATACCAAGAATTTGGTATCAAATTGATTGTTGTAATAAATCCCTCAACTTCCAGTTGTTGGATTTAATATAACTTGTCCAGGTAAAAAGTTTAGACTTTACCTAAAAAGTTGCCAATTTCAGCTCTGCATTGTTTTTGCTGCTGTGCTCTGATTGGCCAGCCTGCAGCAGCTTCTGCCAGGCTGCCTTGATGAGGTGTGAAGTGGCTAGGCTTCACACAAAGGAATGTGCTTGGGGGAGAGAATCTCCTCTCAGCAGATGGTGAGGCAGGAAGGGGGAGGGCTGCCAAACTGGTCTTCAAAGGCAGAGAAGGACATTTGCAGCACCCAGCAACACCCCCACATCCTGCAACCCCAGACAATTAGGTGCCCCCTTGATTAGATTAGGAGAGGGCAGGAGAGGGGTGTGTTTATGATTTTTAGCCACACCAGTGGGTGGGCTCAGCCAGATGTAACCTCCAAAAATCAGATTCATCCATGTTGGATTTTTAGAGACTGTTGCCTTCTGGGATGGATTTTTGCCACACTTCCCAGGAAGTGGTCATCACAGGGGGACGACCCTGTCCCTGATTGGAGAACCAGGGCCCCCCTGCTTTTCACCCAGGAGCAAGGATAAAACTGGCAGACCTGCACCCACGCCTCAGATCCCCACCAAATTTCAAGAAGAAAGAACTTAAGGAGAAGAAGGACTGCCCTGCTGGACCCCTGGCCTGCACCTGGAACCTGCACTCAGAAGGACTGCACCAGCTGCACACTTGGGCTTCACCACAAGAAGGACTTTGCCTGGCTTCAACTGGTTCAAGGAGGGACTCCCTGTTTGCTACAGGTGAAAAATTGCTAAACCAGAGTCCCCTGCACCAACTCCTGAAGAAAGCGACCAGCTGACCACTGTCCAGTGGCCAAAAAGGAGTTTGCGGCAGGTGCATTCTGGGAGTTGAAGTCCGCACCCCCCAAGGACCATCACAGAACTTCTGGACCCTTGGGGTGAGCTGTGGACCCCAAAAGAACCTTAAAAGAACATCTGGGTGAAGCCCCAGAAGTTTGGAAAAGATTTGAGAATTTTGGGAAAAAAGCTCCAGAGAGGGACCGACCCGCCGCGGAAATTCTAGCCGGCTTGCCTCAACCGCGACCCGGCCTGACTTCGTGGTTCGTCCCGGTAAAGAAAAACATCAAAAAAAGAGACTAAGTCCGAACGTAAAAAGTTGACCGGGACCTCCCAGCCATCGTATCCGAGAAGGGCTCCATGGACGTCGGATCAAGATCCAGGTTTACCCCGGTCGAAGGATTTTCATCTCGAAAAAACGACTAAGTCCGAAGGTAAAAGTCTCCACCGAGGAAACCCACATCGCGTATCCGGACAAGGGCTCCAGGAGGTCGGATTCAACTGGCAGGTTCGTCCCGGTGAAGAAAAACTTCAAAATAAAGACTAAGTCAGAAGGTAACTTTTTAACCGAGGCCTCCCGCGACCTGTAGCCGAGCAGGGCTCCATCGCGGTTGGCCTGAAAGTTTGACTTTGCCCCGGTCGAGGTGCCACCAGATGACCCGATTGGCGCTTTTTGTTTCTAAGCGCTAGAAAAGTAATAATTCTTTAAAAATTCATATCTCCGGTTCCCCTGAACCGATTTTAAGCGTTTTTGTGTCATTTTAAAGATAAAAATATAAACTATTTTTATAAATTGGTTTTGGATTTTTAAACTGTTTCCTGTGTTTTATTTAATTACTGTTTTGTGATATTTGAATGCTTTACACTTTGGGGGTCATTCTGACTCCCGCCGGGCGCGGTCACTGCGCGCCCGGCGGGAGCCGCCAAAATACCGTACCGCGGTCGGAAGACCGCGGCGGGTATTTTGAGTTTTCCCCTGGGCTGGCGGGCGGCCTTCAAAAGGCCGCCCGCCAGCCCAGGGGAAAACGACCTTCCCACCATGAAGCCGGCTCGTAATCGAGCCGGCGGAGTGGGAAGGTGCGACGGGTGCTACTGCACCCGTCGCGTATTTCACTGTCTGCTATGCAGACAGTGAAATACAAGCGGGGCCCTCTTACGGGGGCCCCTGCAGTGCCCATGCCATTGGCATGGGCACTGCAGGGGCCCCCAGGGGCCCCGCGACACCCCCTACCGCCATCCTGTTCCTGGCGGGCGAACCGCCAGGAACAGGATGGCGGTAGGGGGTGTCAGAATCCCCAAGGCGGCGCAGCATGCTGCGCCGCCTTGGAGGATTCTGACGGGCAGCGGAAAACCAGCGGGAGACCGCCGGTTTTCCTGCACTGACCGCGGCCAAAGCGCCGCGGTCAGAATGCCCTGCGGGGCACCGCCGGTCTGTCGGCGGTGCTCCCGCCGACCCTGGCCCCGGCGGTCTGAGACCGCCGGGGTCAGAATGACCCCCTTTGTCTCCTAAGTTAAGCCTTGACGCTCGTTGCCAAGCTACCAAGGGTTGAGCTGGGATTAATTTACTGAGACTTAACTGTACCTATGTGGAGGTTAGTGGCTTGTTGCTAGGTGTAGGTACCTACCTGCCCTACCAATAACCCATTTTCCAACATAATTGGAAGCAGCGACGGGATCCTGTACTTGTGTTCAATATCACGTTACAGTTTTAGGTAAAACAAATTAAAAATCCTTTAAATTGTCCTAGTGCAAAAACATTTTTTAATTTTTAATTTGGATTAATTTCAATTATTGAATTTTTGTAATTTTTCTAAATTCTTGTTTCCAATTTTTGCAAAAAGTTTTTGTTGACACAAAACTAGGGAACCATGGAGCTTGATCTGGCTAGCCTACCCACACTGACAGTAGTCCAGCTTAGGGGGTTGTGTATTGAAAGAGGGTTGCCTGCAACCACTGATCTCAGGAAGCAAATCCTGATCACATCCCTGACAGCATGGGCTGAGGCCCAAGAGGTAGAGTCAGAAGAAGCTCCAGAGGAGGGAGAAAGAAGGGAGGATGCAAGCTCTAACCACTCAGGGGAGGGAAGGCATCTAACCCTAAGTGAGGACGAGGAAGAACGGTCCTCAGTAAATACAGTCACTAGGGACAGATCCAAAGCTAGTGGTGGGAAGGGGGTCCTTTCAGGAGGAGAGAACCCATCCATCAGAGAAAGAGAGCTGGAGGCCCAGCTAGCATACATAGCTTTGGAAGCAGAGAAGCTGGCCCTAGAAAAGAAAAAGTGGGCATACAAAGAGAAAAGAGATGGAAGCAGCGATAAAGAAGCTGAGGTGTCCATGGGTGGGGGAGTTTGCCCCAGATTACCCAAGGGGGTAGTTCCTGCTTATGTAGAGGGGGATGACATAGATAAGTGGCTGGGGGCCTTTGAGAGGGCACTCCAAATGAGAAGGGTTAGGCCTCAATACTGGGGTTCCCTTTTGTGGGAGTTGGTCCCCAACTCAGGGAGGGATAGGCTTCTGACCTTAAGGGGGGAGGAGGCAGATTCATACCCTAGTATGAAGAGGTGCTTAGCCAAGAAGTTTGGTCTGACCCCAGAGCCATATAGAATGAAGTTCAGGGACACCCAGAAGGTCAGTACCCAGTCTTGGGTTGACTTTGTGGACATTTCACTAAAGGCACTAGAGGGCTGGATTATTGGTAACAAAGTAGATACTTATGAGGGGTTATACAATCTGATCATGAGAGAGCACATCTTGACCAATTGTACCCAAGAAAGGTTACGCCAGCATCTAGTGGACTCTAAGCAGACCAACCCTAGAGAGCTAGGGGAGGCAGCTGATGAGTGGTTGAGAACCAGGGTGGTTGTCAAGTCCCAGGGGGGAGACTCCAAGAAGGGGGGGACAGGTCCCCAAAAACCTAAGGAGGGAGGTGGTAAGCCCACCACAGAGACTCCCTCTGTACCCCAGAACCCTAAGAAGGAGGAGAGTAAATCCCACTCCCACTCTGACAAGCAGAGACAGGGAGACCCAGGGTTAAAAAAGCTCTTGGACTGTAGGGCTTGCTTTGACTGTCAGCAGACAGGTCACTTCAGAGGAGATGCAGCCTGTCCAAGGAAGGTGGTTAGCACTGGGCTGTCCAGTGTAGCCATAGAGGAGGATTCCTCAGATGATGAAGTCCTCCTAGCATTGTGCTGGGAGACAGGACCAGATGGTAAGCTGGTGATCCCTGAGGGTGGGAGTAGGCACTTCCACCACATTCAAGTGAATGGGATCCCTACCACTGGCCTGAGGGACACCTGTGCCAGTCACACTATAGTGAGTGACCGGTTAGTGACGCCAGACATGTATATCCCAGGAAAGACAAAGAAAGTCAGGATAGCCACAGGGGAGGTCACCTCCAAACCTGTAGCCATAGTGCCCCTAGAGAGGGAGGGTATCCTTGACTGGATTAGGGTGGTAGTCAGTGCTGACCTCCCACTAGATTGTATCCTGGGCAATGACCTCCCAGAGGTGAGTCTGGTCACAGATGGGGTGGTCGCCCAGGGCGCCCCCCCAACCCAAAGTCCTGGGGAGTCAGTCCCTACAGTTAGGAGACAGGGGTCCCCAAGAAAAGGAAAGAAGAAAAGGAAGGGTAGGCCACTCTTAAAGAGAGTTCCAGGGAGCCAAGGGCCCTCTGCCCCAGTAAGGGGGGAGCCCAGAGTTGGCACTGGTGAGGCCTCACCTGACCCCAAGGAAGTCCTGAGTAGTCAGGCAGCTGTCCAGATGCAAGGTGTTGCCCCTGCACTGACAGAAGGGAGAGTGGAAGGAGGGTGTCTGCCACAGGAGGTGGTAGCCCCCCACTCTAGACAGCAAGAGGGGTGCCAGGACCCCAAAGATGCCCCTAAAGCAGCTCAGCCACCTGTCAGTGGAGAGCTTAGGGTGTGGTTCTGGGTACTGACAGCTGTCAGTAGCCTCTGCTGGGTGCTAGCCTTCCTGGCAGCACTGTACTTGGCCTGGGAGGCAGACCCCAGGGCCAATAGCAAAGTAGGCCCCCTGACCCTATTGGTCATGGTGGGGTTGCTCAAGTGTTGGGTGACCTCTTTGGGTAAGCTAGGTGTTGCCCTAGCAAAGTTTGGAGTAGGGGAGGTGGGCACCTCACTACCCAAGTTGGCAGAGAGAAAGGAGGAAGACCCCCCTAGAGGAAAGTTTCAGTTTGTGTTGGGTCCTTTTACTGTTGGGATGGCTTCAATACCCATAGGGAGTGACCCTGACAGGAGGATATAAGGCAGAGTAGGCCCTGCAAAGGGACAGCCAGTTTTCTTCACTGTCTTCCTCGCCTAACAAGCCAGGAAGACTCTCCCAGGGTTGGGCTGAGTCTCCTGGGCGTGTGGGCTGGGGGGGGGTTGTGTGAGAAAACAGGGCTGATTGCAGAGGCCCCATAACTTTTTGCCCCCATTTTCCACTTTTTGCTGGTGTTTTCCTGACTTTAAAGGTGCCCTGGGTACTGCTAACCAGTCCCAGGGCCTGTGCTCTGTGTAAAATGGATATGCAAATTAGGCTAATTATAATTGGCTAAGTTAACCTACCTAAAAGTCCCTAGTATATGGTAGGGCATGTAGGTTTAGGGACCACAGCATAGGTGGTGCACACCTAGGTGCACTGCTGAGGTGCCCAGTGTCATTTTAAAAGCAAGCCTGCCTTGCTGGCTGCTTTTAAATTAAAGTTATATGCAAATTCGACTTTGGAATTAAAGGTACTTCCAAAGTCTTAAACTACCTTATTTTTACATATAAGTCACCCCTAAGGTGTGCCCTATGTGCCCCTAGGGCTGGGTGCCATGTAACTATAAGCAGGGACTTTATAAAAATAGATTTATAAGCCCTGGTGAGGTACAAACAGCCAAATTCGTTTTTCCCTCATTGAAGTAAATGGCCTTCATAGGCTTCATAGGCTAGAATGGGCAGACTTTATTTTAAATTTTAAAGTCTCCTTAAATGTTACATACCAAGAATTTGGTATCAAATTGATTGTTGTAATAAATCCCACAACTTCCAGATGTTGGATTTAATATAACTTGTCCAGGTAAAAAGTTTAGGCCCATATTTATACTTTTTGACGCTAAACTGCGCTAACGCAGTTTAGCGTCAAAAAATTTAGCGCTGTCTAACGCCATTCTGAAGCGCCATGCGGGCGCCGTATTTATGGAATGGCGTTAGCCGGCGCTAGCAGACCGGCGCTGCCTGGTGTGCGTGGAAAAAAACCACGTAGACCAGGCAGCGCCGGCGTAGGGGGAAAATGGCGTTAGGGCGTCTTAAAATGGGGCAAGTCAGGTTGAGGCAAAAAAATCGCCTCAACCCGATTTGGGCCATTTTTTTCGACGCCCAGACGCCATTTAAATGACTCCTGTCTTAGTAAAGGAAGGAGTCATGCCCCCTTGCCCAATGGCCATGCCCAGGGGACTTATGTCCCCTGGGCATGGCCATTGGGCATAGTGGCATGTAGGGGGGCACAAATAAGGCCCCCCTATGCCACCAAAAAAAATTAAAAAATATAGAAAATTATACTTACCTGAACTTACCTGAATGTCCCTGGGGTGGGTCCCTCCATCCTTGGGTGTCCTCCTGGGGTGGGCAGGGGTGGCAGGGGGGGGTCCCTGGGGGCAGGGGAGGGCACCTGTGGGCTCATTTTGAGCCCACAGGCCCCTTAACGCCTACCCTGACCCAGGCGTTAAATAGTGGCGCAAATGCGGGGTTTTTTGACCCGCCAACTCCCGGGCGTGATTTTTGCCCGGGAGTATAAATACGACGCAAATGTCGCCGTCATTTTTTTAGACGGGAACGCCTTCCTTGCATCTCATTAACGCAAGGAAGGCATTCACGCAAAAAAATGACGCTATTTGCCCATACTTTGGCGCTAGACGCGTCTAACGCCAAAGTATAAATATGGCGTTAGTTTTGCGCCGAATTTGCGTCGAAAAAAACGACGCTAATTCGGCGCAAACGGAGTATAAATACGGGCCTTAGACTTTACCTAAAAAGTTGCCAATTTCAGCTCTGCATTGTTTTTGCTGCTGTGCTCTGATTGGCCAGCCTGCAGCAGCTTCTGCCAGGCTGCCTTGATGAGGTGTGAAGTGGCCAGGCTTCACACAAAGGAATGTGCTTGGGGGAGAGAATCTCCCCTCAGCAGATGGTGAGGCAGGAAGGGGGAGGGCTGCCAAACTGGTCTTCAAAGGCAGAGAAGGACATTTGCAGCACCCAGCAACACCCCCACATCCTGCAACCCCAGACAATTAGGTGCCCCCTTGATTAGATTAGGAGAGGGCAGGAGAGTGGTGTGTTTATGATTTTTAGCCACACCAGTGGGTGGGCTCAGCCAGATGTAACCTCCAAAAATCAGATTCATCCATGTTGGATTTTTAGAGACTGTTGCCTTCTGGGATGGATTTTTGCCACACTTCCCAGGAAGTGGTCATCACAGGGGGACGACCCTGTCCCTGATTAGAGAACCAGGGCCCCCCTGCTTTTCACCCAGGAGCAAGGATAAAACTGGCAGACCTGCACCCACGCCTCAGATCCCCACCAAATTTCAAGAAGAAAGAACTTAAGGAGAAGAAGGACTGCCCTGCTGGACCCCTGGCCTGCACCTGGAACCTGCACTCAGAAGGACTGCACCAGCTGCACACTTGGGCTTCACCACAAGAAGGACTTTGCCTGGCTTCAACTGGTTCAAGGAGGGACTCCCTGTTTGCTACAGGTGAAAAATTGCTAAACCAGAGTCCCCTGCACCAACTCCTGAAGAAAGCGACCAGCTGACCACTGTCCAGTGGCCAAAAAGGAGTTTGCGGCAGGTGCATTCTGGGAGTTGAAGTCCGCACCCCCCAAGGACCATCACAGAACTTCTGGACCCTTGGGGTGAGCTGTGGACCCCAAAAGAACCTTAAAAGAACATCTGGGTGAAGCCCCAGAAGTTTGGAAAAGATTTGAGAATTTTTGGAAAAAAGCTCCAGAGAGGGACCGACCTGCCGCAGAAATTCTAGCCGGCTTGCCTCAACCGCGACCCGGCCTGACTTCGTGGTTCGTCCCGGTAAAGAAAAACATCCAAAAAAGAGACTAAGTCCGAACGTAAAAAGTTGACCGGGACCTCCCAGCCATCGTAACCGAGAAGGGCTCCATGGACGTCGGATCAAGATCCAGGTTTACCCCGGTCGAAGGATTTTCATCTCGAAAAAACTACTAAGTCCGAAGGTAAAAGTCTCCACCGAGGAAACCCACATCGCGTATCCGGACAAGGGCTCCAGGAGGTCGGATTCAACTGGCAGGTTCGTTCCGGTGAAGAGAAACTTCAAAATAAAGACTAAGTCAGAAGGTAACTTTTTAACCGAGGCCTCCCGCGACCTGTAGCCGAGCAGGGCTCCATCGCGGTCGGCCTGAAAGTTTGACTTTGCCCCGGTCGAGGTGCAACCAGATGACCCGATTGCCGCTTTTTGTTTCTAAGCGCTAGAAAAGTAATAATTCTTTAAAAATTCATATCTCCGGTTCCCCTGAACCGATTTTAATCGTTTTTGTGTAATTTTAAAGATAAAAATATAAACTATTTTTATAAATTGTTTTTGGATTTTTAAACTGTTTCCTGTGTTTTATTTAATTACTGTTTTGTGATATTTGAATGCTTTACACTTTGTCTCCTAAGTTAAGCCTTGACGCTCGTTGCCAAGCTACCAAGGGTTGAGCTGGGATTAATTTACTGAGACCTAACTGTACCTATGTGGAGGTTAGTGGCTTGTTGCTAGGTGTAGGTACCTACCTGCCCTACCAATAACCCATTTTCCAACAGTCACAAAAACAGCCACATTTCCCTTGATGTCAGAAAGATAGCTTGCCAAAAATAATACTTTAAGACTAATTTGTAGGAAGCATGGGAATATGCCGCAGACCCAACCTGTGTGTTGTGATACACTGTACCTACATCTCAACCATTTTACTAATACAATAATATGATATTTGTTTGGTAAAGCTATTAATTTGAGACACAAAAAATAAAGGAACATGTTGCCACAATAACACACAGTAGACTTAGGAAGTTCTTGGACATTATTGAACCTCATTTGACTATGGTGGGTAGCTGGCTGTCCATAGGAGTGGCAGAGGTAATTACCTCCAACACCATGGCTGTACTAACACTCACCATATTTAGAGATCACAGCTGATTCTTCAAAACGCTTTGTTCCTTGAGAGGAGCTGTTGCCACAGTAGCTTCTTTGAAGGCACTGAGGCCCGTATTTATACTTTTTTAGCGCTGCATTTGCATAATTTTTTGACGCAAAATCGGTGCAAACTTACAAAATAGTAAGGCCCATATTTATACTTTTTGACGCAAACCTGCGCCGGCGCAGTATTGCGTAAAAAATAATACCGCCGGCTAACCCCATTTCTGTGTGCAGCGCAAACAACAGGTGATTTATTTTGACGCACACCTCAGCGTCAAGTCGTAAAGCAAAATGACGTTAACGCGTCGGAAATGACTGTGGGTCGATTTACGACCCCACAAACCGGATATGCACAGTTTTTTGACGCAATAGCGTCAAAAAACCCCGCGAACACTGCTATTTCATCAGAGGAGAGCCAAATTGGATCCCAGATGCCACAACAGACCCCAGGAAGATGACAACAGACCAGGAACCAGCCAAGAGGACCCACACAAGAACCAGGACACTTATAAGAAGAAAAGAAAGTGTCGCTTCAGTGCAGAGGAGCAAGAAATTCTGGTTAAAGAGGTGACAGAACATCAGCACAAACTGTTTGACACCTCAAAATGGCCAATTAGTAGGAGAGAGGCTATATGGCAACAACTTGTTGACAAAATCAACAGTGTGGCAGAAGTACGCAGAACAGTCATCGAGTGCAAGAAACGCTGGCATGACTGCAAGAGCAGGACCAAGGAAAAGATAGTCAGTAACAGGAAGGCAGCACTGCAGACTGGAGGTGGGAGTCCAGCACACCAGGAGGCCCTGGACCACATGGAGGAGATGGTCACAGCCGTCATCCCTGAGGAGATCGTCACAGGGATTCAAGGACAGGACAGCGCAAACTACCAGGAGACAACGCACATGCAGGGTAAGTCGCACGGGGAATGGAAATACACTAATGTCAACTTCAACCGGAGAGGGAATACCTACTACACATTGCATGCAAGTCATCATATACATGGAGTGGCATGGGTAAGGGGGCACGGCATGGGGGCATGGCCTGCACAGACAGAAGCTGGGGCACACCATTACACTACACCAACAACAGTCCCATGGGGGCATGCTGTCATTGCAACGATGGAGCAATGGGAAAGCCACACCAGGAGGGAAGGGCACAACGTCAAACTGACATCCCGTCACACGTCAGCAACTACACCTCCCACATTAACTAGGGCCCCATTAACAACCTCTAGCCATACCGACAACTGGAATGTAACTGCGACAACAGTTGCCACTACCACCTCCGCTCTGTGTGCAGCTCAAGTAGCCAATGGCAGTAACCTGCCCATGGATCATACACACCTAAATTAGAGGGTTGAGTATGACAACTTCAACAATCCCCTGAAAAAAGACAAAGGCCCCAATACTGTTAAATGTCAATGCCCATAGTTGTTGCAAACATCAGCCAATGTAAACAACAATAGGAGCTGCACAGCACTAAGGACATACCTGTGCTGCATATGTCAGGGTCCATCCTGTGCCTGGGCCACAATGCAACATCCCAAATGTCATACTGCTCAGACAACAGCATTAAGGGGGGGACACATGTAACTGGTCACTGACAAGCACCTGCACAGTCAGAGGAGGAAATAGGACACTGATACGATTATCAGGGCAATCCAATGTACCACACATTCCCAACATCAGCTGTACTCATTACCAGTGCCAACATCCATATCGTGCTATAACAATGCTATGCATAGGATATGCTACATGTCAACTACATTTAAGTGGATGTGAAAGATCAGAGACTGGGGCAGGTCCAGATTGTTAAGTGTGCTGCCAGTGCCATCAGAACACCCACAGCCAGTGAAAGGTCTCACCATGAGAATTGATGTAGACGGAGGGTTGAGTAGGACAAGCAGGTGGCAATTCAATATTTGGCCAAAACCAACACCTAGAAGAGATGATGCAGACAAGTCTAATAACTTAATAACATACATGTGACATGCAGGTGGGCCATAGGCCTGGGAGAATGCCCATCTGAAAGACTGGAGCAATAAACACGAAACAAGATCACAATGTGAAATCATCACAAGGCAGGCATGTCACATCACTAATGCCACAACACTGACACACTAATTGTACCCCGTTTCTTTTTTTGGGGTGTAATTTGTCACTGTTCGGCCCAGGACCCATCATGAGTCAGTGGCAGCTATTCCTATATCTACTGAGTATCCTTTGTTGATCAATGTGAGTAAAGTGGATGTGGACAGGAGAACCTACATGGGGATGGTCCCACCCTGTCACTAAAGACGTGTAATGAGACAGTCAACCTTGGTGTGCTGAGTGAGATAATGTCTCCGGTGTCATATTCCGGCCAGTGTCATTACAACATTTGTACACAGGTTAGCCTCTGCAATTCCCACTGCCTCTGGGAACATCATAGCCTCTGTGCTGATTATTCTGGCAGCTATTCACCACACACGGCCCATCAATATGTTGTGAGCAATGAAATTCTGTGTGTGAACTGTCAGGGTCCTGACATGTGTGAATTTTTCATGGACATTATCAGAGGTTGCTGGCTCTGCTGAAGGCCCCCTACCCAATCCCTGCATATGGCCCTGGGACACTGTCACACTTTGTTAGTCATGCATAAGTTAGATCCAGACAAGGGATGGGCAGTGAATTTTGGTTTTCACAGATGATTTAAATCATATGGTAGAGTTAAAAGGCAGATGATGCTACACAATGTATTTGGGTATGCATTGAAGAAGCACATGCCCAAATACCCCCAGATGAAGGAGAGGTTTGCTGACACAAGTGTGGTACAAATGTAGACACAGGGATACTTTAGTGTGACGCACAGACAGATGCCAGTCAGGCTGACAGAATGCAGGGTGAATCAGGATACAGCAATTTGACAAGTTACATAATCAGTGGTCTGACTAAGACTGTTTAGAGGATGAACTAGACAGTTGACATGTCTAACTGTGTATGTCCTGTGTTTTTGAAGGTGACAAATGAACCCAAGGGCTGTGTTACACCGCTTAATTAGTATCAATGCTTAACAGTGTATTTGACAAAATGGCAACTCCTATGGTGTTCCAGGCATCAGCAGGGGCAGTGCTTGTTGAAATGGGTGGTGTGCATGGAGGTGATCACAGGTGTGGGCTGCATCTGTTTCTCACAAGTCCTGTAGGTGAGATTTGCATTCTAATGGCCAACAGACATTTTCACATGGGAAGCAATCTACAGGTGCTAACAGGGCTGGGAAACTAGAAGCCAGTGTATTAATTGACCTGACGTCCATGCAGTCAGATGTTCTATGACAATGGCATACTATGGGAAAGGGTGTAGCACACTGGATTGCTATTGACAAGCTGTGTGTGTAGAGGAGGGAATATCAGGGTACACATCTTAGTATTCCAGGGACCTCTTCAGACAGGTGGGTTGTGACCAAGTGCATGGGTGTGTCAGGAATTAGGAAATGGGCTGACATGTTTATGGAATGTCATGTGCGCAATGCTGCTCATATGTGTGGCACTTGTGCTGTCTATGTACTGCTTCTATGGAACTCTGGTCATAGATAGTCCTTGCAAATATTGGATGCACTTGGACCTACTGCTGTCAAGGGCCTGGTCAGACATTCCTGTTACTGATGCAAAAGCACATCAACTGCCTCATGTAAAAGGCTTGTTTTCCCCTTAATGAGTGATGGTGTTTTAGTTGTGTGCCATATGCTGCGTTGGACCTTGATTTCAACATGTATGTGTGAAATAGGTGTGGTCCTCTGATATTGGCCTTCAAAGGAGAAATGTACATGATATATGTAATTTACAGCGTGTGTGTATGTGACCATTGTATGTTACGCATCACATTAGCTCTGGGATTTTCAGTGTCCTAATCGGTATATCAGCAATGCTCCATGAGGCAACACTCTTATTCTGATAGTTAGAGATGAAGGTGTGCAAAAATGAATGGCAAAACGATGATATGGTGATTATTATAGGTGTTTATTTAAATTAGTTCATAAAGTGGTGATGGTGATTATATTTAAAAGAAATGTTCACGATATGTTGCCGCCTGCGTATACCAGCGGCTGTGTTCTGTAGTTCCCCCTCATGTTTCAGGCCACCATCTTTCTCTTTCTCCTCTTCAGGCATGTGTGGCTCGGGTTCCAGGAGGGGAATGTTCCTTTTGATGCAAATGTTGTGCAGAATAGC
Organism: Pleurodeles waltl; assembly: GCF_031143425.1. Taxonomy (NCBI): domain Eukaryota; kingdom Metazoa; phylum Chordata; class Amphibia; order Caudata; family Salamandridae; genus Pleurodeles; species Pleurodeles waltl. The sequence goes on along the minus strand of NC_090444.1, from coordinate 1,016,912,108 downwards.
ACACGTTAGAATGATCTTACAGACCATCTCCGGGGAATACAGGAGGCTACCACCAGTGATGTCGAGGCACCGGAACCTTGACTTGAGGATGCCGAAGGTCCTCTCGACTATGGTGCTTGTCTTCCTATGTGCGTCATTGTAGGCACACTCTGCTGCAGTACTCGGGTTGCCAATAGGTGTCATTATCCATGGCTGGATGCCATACCCCTGATCAGCTGCAAGAGAAAATTAAGGGGATCATGTTGATGTAGCTAGCCCCATTGATATCACCTTTCATGGCAGTAGTTGTCTTGTGTTGTCTGTGACTCTTTTGTGTTATTATGTCACATCCTAGGCTTGTAGGATGTACCATCTGCATCGTGTTGTTTCCTTGGATGAACGAGTGTTTGGCTGCTGACCGTTTGTCAGCAGATGTTTTGGGATTTGCAGTACAGTGTGCCCTCCCTAGCATTGTGACTTGTGATGCAGGTGTCCGGGTGTCTTCACTGGGGGTGATATGATAGTTCCATACACAGATTCATTTTGACAGTGTTGTCAACACGTTCATATCAATGTACCCTGGACATCCCATACCTTTAGACTTATGCAATGGATTAATGTAAACAGCATCGGGACACTTACAATTTGCAAGGTGACATTTAGGCAACCCACTCCACACGTTGTGATCTTTCACGTCTTAACATTAGACTGTACACTAATTTACGATGAGTGACAGGTTCAATGGTGACCTAAGAAACATGCCTAGCGGTGTCACGACCTCAGTGTGTTCCTGTTGACATGTTGCTGTTGTGGAGAATGTGTTGTGTGTCCTAGAGGGTTGCTGTGCAGTGTGCATATAAGTAGGTTTTTGTTCTTACCAACAAGTAGTCCATTGCCATATCGTCCATCCTGGAAGTGTTCATTGATGGTGCAGTGACGGAAGATGAATGAGTCGTGGACACTCCCAGGATATTTAGCCACGATGTTGGTGATCAATCCTTGGTGATTGACAATGGCCAGGCACATTGATGGAATGTGTGTGCTTCCTGTTACGGTAGAGGTGTTCAGTTGCAGCAGGTGGCACAAGGCGTACATGTGTGCAATTGATTGCACCAAGGACGTGTGGGAAGCCACTAATGAGGTAGAACCCCTGTTTTGTTTCCTTCTGCTTCTGCAGTGTGTTAGGGAAGCAGATGTGGCGGGGTGTAAGTCCAATGATGGCATCCATTACTTTGGGCAAAAAGGCAGAGAATGATGGTTGTGATATTCCAGCAACCAGGGCACCAGTTGTTTGAAAAGAGCCCCTTGCCAGCATGTGAAGTACGCCAAGCGGCTTGGTTTCTGTTGGGATGGTGTGGGGTGTCAGCAAAGTGGGTGCCAACTGCGGCTCAATGTTTCGCAGCAGCTGCTAAATGGCCGGCCAGTTCAATCTGAACCTCTGGATGATGTTGTGTTCCCTGAGGCCATGAAGGGTTGTTCTGGGGCGGATATCCTCTCCTGCCTTCTGCACTGCCTTTGGGGTCCCTGCTGGTGTTGTGGTAGCTGCTGTTGTAGCTGCTGGGCTCTGCTTCTGCGTGCACACTGGATAAGAATCACCTGCATGTCTCCCTTTTGCTGCTCTGCTGCTCTGCTGTTGCTTCTGTGTGGTCTGATTAAATACAGGTGTGTTTGCCCCATTTTAACGCCTGCCCTGACCCAGGCGTTAAATTTTGACGCAAATCGGGCTGAGCGTAATTTTCTGGCTCCACCTCCCGTCTGTGCGTCATTTTTGCCCAAAAGCATAAATACGACACACGGCTGTTTAAGTCATTTTTTGGACGGGAACGCCTACCTTGCATATCATTAACGCAAGGTGGGTTGCCACATCCAAAAAATGACGCACACAGCGGAATTTTGTCGTCCGCGGGCTCGGGCATCAAAGTTTAAATACGGGGCAACGTTTGCGCTGAATGTGCATCAAAATTTTTGACGCACATTCGGTGCAGACGGAGTATGAATATGCCCTAAGTTTGCACCGATTTTGTGTCAAAAAAAGATGCAAATGCAGTGCTAAAAAAGTATAAATACGGGCCTGAATTTTGATGAGCATCTGCATGTTTCAAGCAGCTGCTCAGTAATCTTGTTTAGTTTTTCAAAAACAGTCTGCCAAAGCAGGGTTTTTTTCTGAAAAATAAAAATAACTAATTACATTGACACACTGAAAGTTTTCTACCACTGGAGTAGGTTTTTCAGCGATGGAATCTACAGGAGCACTGCTGTTAGAAACATGTTGGGTGACCTGGGGAAGGAGGTTTGAGTCTCAGTGTATGCTCAACATTTTGTGATTCTGGCAAAATTCTTAATCAGACAATGCTGCATTTCATCCGGGTGTACCATGCCTGAAGCCATAAGGCTGCAACATAATTAAATTGATGAAAGCAACATACGTCCTGTATGTGTGTGTGCAAGTGAAAGGATGCAAACAATGATTGGATTTAAGAAGTAAGGGCCAGATGTAGCAAAGTTTTTGCACGTCGCAAACAGCGAATTTCGCTGTTTGCGACGTGCAAAAAGCACATTGCGATGCCCAATCCCCATTAGGCGAGTCAGTAACCTGGTTACTGACTTGCAAAACGGGACTGCGAGTCGCAATTAGGGAGGGGTGTTCCCCTTCCTAATTGTGAGTCGCAGCGCGATGCTGCATTGCTTTGTGACCGCGGTCGCAAAGCAATCGCAGTTACCACCAGTGTCACACTGGTGGTAACCCATTCGCAAAAGGGAAGGGGTCCCGATGAGACCCCAAATTGCTCGCACACCTGGAGGAGCCTGATGACATCACAAGCAGGAAGTGAGTCATCCCAGGCAGTTTGCAGGTGCCACACCAAAACTAGCACTCAGAGAGAGTCAGCCACAGTGAGCAAGTCTCTGAAGAAGGCAGCACTGCAGAACCACCATGGACACCTCTGCACAGGGAAAGGAGAAGGGAGAAAGGAAGCGCAAACTAAAGTGTAGTGAGCAAGAGCTGGAGGTGCTCAAAGAGGAGGTGGTCAGGAGCCATGACCGTTTGTTCGGCAAAAGCTCACTCCAGGTGCCTGAGAGTGAAAAGCACAGACTCTGGGCAGATATCCAGACCAAAATCTGCGCTGTTGGAGTAGCGCAGCACTCTGTGGAGGAAATAAAGAAGAGGTGGTACGACCTGCGGTCCGTGCCAAGGAGAGGGTGGCAAGACGACTGCAGGAGGCCAGGAGCACAGGAGGCGGACCACCCACAGAGACACCCTCCACCCCGATGGAAGACCTAGTGGAGTCCACACTCCTCCCAGAAGCAGTCAGTGGGGTCACTGACATTGACACATCTGGCACACCAAGTACAAGTAAAGGTAAGTGCAATGTTGAAATGTAACCCCATATGTGTATGCACAAAAGCCCCATAGGAATTAGCAAATAGGGCAAAGCATTGTGAAAAGTAGTTCATTCCACATCTTAGAAGCAGCACAACAATGCCTTATGGGAGTGGTAGTCCACCATCCAGAGCTGAAAGTAGCCCATACAATGTAATAGGCAGAGCGACACACAGAAGACCACAACACCCACAACACTGTGATGAGAAGTAACTGTACATTTATTACCATTGTGTGACCTTTATTGATACATACATAACTGACATGCTGCATGTTGTCTTTGCAGGGTCCCAGGCCCAGCAGCTACAGCATGTGCCATTGCAGGGTAAACAGACACCCAACCTGTTTCTGACTCTAATACCAGTGAGTCACAGAACATAGCACCCATCCGACGCAGGCCTAGGGCACTGCCACTACCAGAACTGAGCCAGGACTCTGATGAGCGGCAGGATGACTCACACACACCTTCCCCAAGGGGCAGATGCACTCGGATGCAGGAGCCCAGTCCACAGCATAGCACAACACCCCGCAGGATGCCTACGTATGCAGACGCACAGGCTTTTGAGGCAGGTGAGGGACCATCAGTGTTCTGTGGCCTGGAATCGGCTATGTTAAAGCAGCAGCGCCTGCAAAACAAAAAAATCTCTGCGCTACAAAGGCAGATGCAGGCACACAATACAAACATGGGGGGGCTGCAACGCCAGCTGGAGTGTCTCAATGTGAACATCAAAAAGCTGCATGAGGGACAGATCCAAGCAGACGTGAATCTGTGTATGATCCATCAGGGCACAAACCTGTTTTGGCTTTACATACACATTGGCAACCTTTGTTTGTTGTGCTGGAGGCACCTTACCAAATCCATGCATACAGCCATGGCACACTGTCACTGTTTGGCACTAATGAATACATGCAAAACCAGACAAGGGATGGGGGCTAGATTAGGCTATATGAATACATGTACCAGAACAGACTACTTTAAGGAAACTGATTAAACTATACTATATATATGAGGATTCATCGTAGACCTACCAGGTACAATACCCTATGAGGAAAGAGAAGGCATGGAAAGCATCAATGAGACAAATGTAGCCACAGGGACCCTCTATTGTTAACGCAGACAGGAACCAGTCAGGCTAACAGGATGCAGGCTCTGTCAGGAACAAACATGAACAAGGCGAATACACAGTGAGCAGACTCTGACTGGGAAAAGCTGGAACAACACTGTGGGAACTAAAAACTGTATTTTGTGCTGTGGTCTGCAACATTACACAATCCCCCAATGGCTCTGTTACACAAGTAATTTATTTGTACGTCAATGCACAAGGAGATTCAGAAAATTGCAGTTTCTAAGCAGTTCCAGGCAACAGTAAGGGCAAGGCAGGTTCAAATGGCTGGTCTCCATGGAAGTGCTCACAGGTGTATGCAGCTTCAGTCTCTCACAAGTCCTGGAGTTGAGAATCAAGTTCAAAGGGTGAACTAGACCTTTCACATGGGAAGCAATGGACAGCTGATTACAGGCCCTACCAGGCAGTGTATTATCGGACCTGAAGTCCGTGCAGACTGATGAACTATGACTATTGCATGCCATACTGAAGAACGAAGCACACTGGAGTCAGAATGGGAGTCTGGGTGTGTGTAGATGAAGGTTATCAGGGTACAGATAATCCATTTACAGGGCCCCCTAGAGAAGGGTGTGGAGAGACTTAAAACATGGCAGTGACAGGACTTATTACCTGGGATGGACTGCGCAGGGCATGTCTTGTGAGCAATGCTTGTCATACCTGGGGCACTCGTGCTATCCATTTTCAGCTTAGATGAACTCCTTGTCACATATGCTCCTTGCAAAGATAGTTGATGTCACACTTACTGCTGTCAAGGGTCTTGTCAGACATCCCTGTTACCAATGCAATAGCACATCCACTGCCTCATGTATGAAACAATTTTTTACCTTATGATTGATGGTGTCTTAGTTGTGTTTCATGTGCTGCAATGAACCATGTTGGCAACATGGATGTGTGTCATAACTGTGGTCCTCTGATATTGGCCTTCACATGTGAAATAGACAGGACGCATGTCATTTACACTGTGCGTGATGTTGAGTGTGCATTCACACCCATCAAATGTGATGGGGATTTTTCAGTATCCTAATCTGTATTTCTGCAATGCTCCATGAGGCTAAACTCTGATTATGATTCCTAGTGATTATGTGATGCATAAATAATTAACCAGAGCATGTTTGAGTGATGAAGGTAGGTGTTTAATGACATATGCTAACAAAGTGGTGATGGTGACCATAGTTAGAATAAGTTTTGTACAATGTGTTGTCTCCGACGCAATCCTGCTGTAGTGTTGTTGGGTGGTCCACCTCATATTCACGAACAGCATCCTCCTCTTCCTCCTCTTCAGGCATTTTTGGGTCTGGTTCATAGAGTGGAATGTTCCTCCCTACACAAGTGTTGTGCTGAATGGCACAGGTCAAAATGATCTTGCTGACCATTTCAGGTGAATATAGGTGGCTTCCTCCTGTGATTTTGAGGCACCTGAATCTGTACTTCATGATGCCAAAAGTCCTCTCTACTATAGTGCGTGTCCTCCGATGTGACTCATTATAGGCACGCTCTAATGCTGTGCCTTGGTTGGCATATGGGGTCATGATCCATGGCTGGATCCCATAACCCTGATCAGCTGAAAGAGAAAATGAGTGTAAATATTTGGATGTTGGTTGCACCTTGATTATCACTTTGCATGGCAGTTGTTATCTTGTGTCGTCTGTGACTCATCTGTGTTTGTGTTATTGTGTGGGATCCTAGGGTTCTAGAATGTTCTTTCAGCATTTGGTTGTTTAATTATCAAAACTGGTGTTTGGCTGATTGACTGGATATCAGCGGTATATGTGTAAATTTGCAGCTCATTGTGTATCTCCCATGCATTATGTCATAGGAAAGATGTGTCCATGTGCCTTCACTGGAGGTGACATGATGCTTCCACACACAGAATTAATTCCACTGTGGTAGTAACACGATTGCACTATATAGCCTGAACATCCCATCAATTCAACATATGTAATAGCATGTGAAAATCAACAGTGAGGCCCTTTGATTTGACTAGGTGACAATGTACAACACATCTCCATAGGTTGGCAGCACTGAAGTGTTCACAATTGACAATGCACAAATATCCCATGTGTGACAAGCTATATGCAAAGCTATATTTTGTGCCCTCACCGAGTTGGCTCATGTGCAAACGTGTACCTACACTACTGAACCTGCTCCAGGTAATCTGGCTAGCTTGGTTGTGGTGGTAGAGGTTTAAGTGTCAGAAGGTCCATGTGCCTGTACATCTGATGTGTATAGGTGTAATGGTGTCAGTCCGTATGTGTAGCAGTGTGTACTTTGCAATATTGGCACATCAATATGTGTTCTTAGCACAGTTCACTTGCTTATTTGTAGCAGGCAATGTCACCCCAGGAGTGATGTGAGATGTTGGTACTGCATAAATTATTCCATGTCACCTTCATTAGAGTCAGCATCATCATGCTTTGTGTCTCATGGTGTTTGACCTGCAGCGAAACACATTACACACCTTACACAGTACGTATTGCTTGGAAGGGTGTGTGATTGAGTGTTTATTGATGTGATATTGGATAATTCATCAGTTAAGGCCATGCCATTGTCACTGTGTGGTTTTAAATTGGTCCCTTGTGGCTCTGGAGTGGCATATGTTGTTATTTGCATCTGTCATTTGTCCATAGGTGTGAATCCCATTGGGTCAGGATATCATACATGAGTACCAGTGTCACAACCTCAGTGTCTTCCTGGCCACGTGTCAATGTAGTGGTGTATGTGTTGTGTGTCCTACAGGGTTGCTGTGCTGTGTGTATATAACTAGGTTTCTGTACTTACCAACAAGTAGGCCATTGCCGTATTGTCCATCCTGGAAGTGTTGATTAATGGTGCAGTGGCGGAAGATGAATTAGTCATGTACACTCCCAGGATACTTTGCCACAATGTTGGTGATCAATCCCCGGTGATCCATAATGGCCTGTACATTGATGGAGTGTGTGTGCTTCCTGTTGCGGTATAGATGCTCTGTTGCAGCAGGTGGCACAATCCGTACATGTGTACAGTCAATGGCACCAAGCACATGTGGGAAGACGTTGATTTGATAGAAGCCCTGTTTGGTCTCCTGCTGCTTCTGATGTGTGTTGGGGAAGCTGATATGGCGGGGTGTGAGGGAGATGATGGCATCCAGTACCTTGGGTAGGAAGGCAGAAAATGAGGGCTGTGAGATCCAGGCAACCAGGGCAACAGTGGTTTGAAAATTGCCACTTGCCAACATGTGTAGGACAGCTAGCAGCTTGGTCTCTGGTGGAATGATGTGGGGTGTCTTCAAGCTGGGTGCCAACTATGGCTTAATGTGACGCAGCAGCTGCTGTATGGATTGCCAGTTTAGTCTGTACCTCTGGATGATGTCATGGTCCCTGAGGCCCTGTAGGGTTGTCCTGGTCTGGAATATCCTCTTCTGCCTTTGGCTTTGCCTTTGGGGTCCCTTTTGGTGTGGTGGAAGATGCTGCTGTTGCTCCTGTGATCTGCGTCTTCGTGCATGCTGGAGGAATAGCACCTCCATGTCTTCCTTTTGGAGCTCTGATGTTGCTTCTGTGTGTTTTCCTTAGGTACTGGTGTGTTTGCCCCATTTTAACGCATGCCCTGACCCAGGTGTTAATTTGTGACGCAAATCAGGATGTGTGCCATTTTCCGACTCTGCCTCCCAGCCTTGCGGGATTTTTGCGCGGTTGGATAAATATGGCGCACGGGCGTTTAAGTCATTTTTGGACGGGAATACCTACCTTGCATGTCATTAACGCAAGGCAGTTTCACGCATCCAGAAAATGGCGCACACTGAGATATTAAAGTATAAATATGGTGTTAGTTTTGCGCCAAATGTGCATAAAAAATGAAGTAAATCTGGCGCAAGTAGAGTATAAATATGCCCCTATGTATTTTGTAAATTTGCGCCGCTTTTGCGTCAAAAAATGACGCAAATGCAATGCTAAAAAAGTCTAAATATGGGCCTAAGTCTCAGAAAAAAAATAATGTTTTTTCTTAGTGTCTGGGCTCGATCCTGTATGGTATTAAATGTAGCTGGTGCTGGGACTTCAAATCAGAAAACGCAGGAAGGTGCTGGATGCTTTGACAAACCTATACTTAGGTGAAAATGAGAACATAAAACTGTAAGATTAGCACTCTTTGCCAGCAGCCCGAAAGGATTATATTGAGGATATTTAAAGGTCATCTGTGATATTTAGGAAGAATCTTTTTTTTTTTCTTTTTATATCTCAAGCAGCCTCCAGATCTCCACTGCCCCAGCCCAGGAAACTCGGACCCCTACACCACCTCACTTTCTCAAGCTCCTCATTTTCTTTTTGCCATTCTTTTTTCCACAAGCAAGGGGCATATTGGTGACCTCCCTCTTTACTTTATATGTACAGTTCGCCCAGGCCTACAGTAGCTGTTGCAGATTAACTTCACCTGTGCCAGTCTGAAGAGGTGGGGTAGCACTGCCATGAATGCAGCCCGAAGCAGCTACGGCATTCTTTATTGGTGGGATAATTATGGAAGAAGAAGGCTGTCACGGTTTTATTTGCACCACGTGGCATGTAAGGCAAACTCTCATATTATATGGAGTGCAGTTTGAATGGGCTGTAGCTTTGAGACCAGGAGCAGGACACTGTCAGTCTCCTGTAATCATTTCATATGCCAGTGAAGCGGCAGATTTACAAGAAGGTGTTGCATCCGTCCCAATGCGCCACTTTTCTTGTGTCCCTCTACTGCCGCCTAACGACAGCATGGTTGCGCCTTAGTTATAATACGGCACACCTGGTGGTCGTTAGAACAATAGCGTTAACATTTTTTACGCTATTGTGGCACTTTGCTGCACTAGCCTCAAGTTTGAGGCTAGTGCAACAAAGCACAGGGAGGCCCATGGCTTACTATGGGTGTGTTATTTTAATACCTGCCCTAAGCAAGTGTTAAAAATGACGGAGAAAATGGTGCAGTGAAATGATGTCAATTTCACTGAGCCATTTTTTTTGGCCTCCCTGTGTCAAAATGCGAAAATGAGGGGAAATGAAAATATTTCTCCTCATTGCACCATGCTACGCCTCCCCTCGGGTGGCGTCAGTGTTTGGCGCTGCCTCAGATTTACGATTCCTTCTAAATATGGGGCAGTGTCAAAAGAAATAGGTATTGCAGTGGAATTCCCACAGCAACACCCATTGCACTCCCCTCTGCTGCAGAAAACTGTGTCAAAGGGGCCCATATTTACAAGGCGGCGTTAAGCCACAAAAAGTGGCTTAGCGCCACCTTGCAAATAGGGCACAGTGAACAGCACCACCAGAGCATTACAAAGAGTGACGCTTCGGTGGTGCTACGGGCTTATAAATATGCCCCTTAATTTTACAAGATCATAGTTGAACAAAGTATTCTCTTTTATTGTGGCATGGTTTCATTGAACATGTTACAACTAAAGTGTTATCTCTTTTTTCTGAATTTGTTTCGTATATTCGAGAGTTGCTTTGGGTGCATTTTTGACTACATCAGTTTTGCAAAGCGGTTCCTGTTTCCACGGATACATGGGCAAGTTGTCTTTTGGCCGTATTTTGCATTTCGCAATTCCAGTGTACCCTTATTTAGGAAGCCTTTTATGAATTAAGTCGTTCGTACTACCTACCATAAATAAATTGCCATGCATTATGTCACTTTTCTGGACAATGCGAAATGGAAGCAATTTGCAGAAGCATTGTCTTTTAAAGGGCAAGTAAAGAAAACCATTAACTGGAATGTAATGTTTCCAGCATTGCCCTTTTATACTGGAAAAACGGCTCTTGAATTTTCTCGACCGATATTGTCTTGAAATTATGACACCATTTCGGCTGGTTTCTTTCTTACCTTCTATCTATGAAGCGACTACAAACTGAATCACTGTACCTGTGCTGTTTTGGAGATAGCAGTGGTGGCCCTCACATTTTGAACAGGTGCAAAATTGAGCCTGGAAAAGTAAGACTCTTTTAAAATATTTTTGAAGTGCTGGGCATATATATATCTGGCTTGGGCATACTTACTTTAAAGGTAGCCTGAGCACTGAACTAATAGGTTACAACTACGTAATACATGGGAAATAAAAGAATCAACAAAGCACCCTTGTGAAGATCCCTTGAAAATTACTTTTTTGGAGGTAATCAAGGTAATGGCGGGTTAAATATTTATGCGAGGGTGCTGGCAAAAATGGCCTTTTTGATGCTGATGTGCTCATCTTATCACTAAGAGCTAATTTTAACATTTTCTAAAAACAAGCGGTCATGTTTAAAAAACTGTGGCCCATATTTATACTTTTTGACGCAAAACTGCGCCGGCGCAGAGTTGCATGAAAAATATTACCGCCTGCTAACGCCATTTTGGTGCGCCATGCGGGCATCATATTTATACTTTGCCGCACGGCGGCGCAAACAACAGGTGGGAGCCATTATTTTTTACGCACACCGCGGCGTCAAGTCGTAAAGGAAAACGACTTTAACGCGGCAGAAATGACTGTGGGTCGATTTACGACACCACAAACCGGATATGCGTCGTTTTTTTGTTACACAATAGCGTAAAAAAAACAGCGAACACAGCCATTTCACCAGAGGAGAGCCAAAATGCATCCCAGATGCCACAACAGACCCCAGGAAGATGACAGCAGACCAGGAACTAGCCAGGAGGACCAACACAAGAACCAGGACACATTTAAGAAGAAAAGAAAGTGTCGCTTTAGTGCAGAGGAGCAGGAAATTCTGGTTAAAGAGGTGACGGAACACCAGCACCAACTGTTTGTCACATCAAAGTTGCCAATCAGTAGGAGAGAGGCAGTATGGCAACAAACTGTCGACAAGATTAACAGTGTGGCTGAAGTACGCAGAACAGTCATCGAGTGCAAGAAACGCTGGCATGACTGCAAGTGCAGGACAAAGGAAAAGATGGCCAGGAACAGGAAGGCAGCACTACAGACTGGAGGTGGGAGTCCAGCACACCAGGAGGCCCTGGACCACATGGAGGAGATGGTCGCAGCCGTCATCCCTGAGGAGATCGTCACAGGGATTCAAGGACAGGACAGCGCAGACTACCAGGAAACAACGCACATGCAGGGTAAGTCGCATGGGGAATTGAAATGCACTAATGTCAACTGCAATGGGGGGGAATACCTACTACACATTGCATGTAAGTCATCATATACGTGGAGTGGCATGGGTAAAGGGGCACGGCATGGGGGCATGGCCTGCACAGACAGAAGCTGGGGCACACCATTATACTACACCAACAACAGTCCCATGGAGGCATGCTGTCATGCCAACGATGTCAAAGAGTAAGCGACAGGTGGGGACAAATTTACTCCTAAGTTTAAAGAACAGTACTTAATTCTGTTACTCCTGAGTTCATTTCTTTCTCATATTTATTTCGAAACAATTTTTTAGCAAAAAAAGGAGCTATGGTTGTTCAATACATTACTAAATACACACCACATAAATAAATATAAACAATAAACAAAACATTACTCACATTACTAACAAATAAAACAAGTATAAAGTTTAACAATATAAGAAACCCACCAAAGGTGGTGCCCTACGCATTTAAATAGTGGTCACTATCGCGTAACTACACGTGTGATCCACTCCTACTTGCTAAGGTAATGGGCTTTACATACACTTAACTATCAACGCGTTGTGTATTTCTTTCAAGCGTGATATAGTGCATCTTAAGTCTTTGCAATATAGTCCATTGTTTGGAAAGCCCACACACTTGCAATAAAAAGAAGTCAACGCATTTCGGCCTTCTGATTTAGGGCCTCATCAGGACTGGAAAAGGGCAATAGCATTTCTAGAAAAACAATCAAACAAACAGAGAATTCTTTCAGCTATACATTCAATGTCATACAGGTGGTGTAAAAATATTATAAACAGTAATAAATGGATTATGTCAATGCCAACAGATTACCTTATGTAACTTCTTTTCAATTATTTCATTATTTACCTTGTTAGCCTAACTTAGGAATACTTTAAACATTGCAGTCAATCACATTGTGAATATATGTCTAGCTGTAATTAAATACTTAGCAGCGTTTGCAATTGCATCTATTAACACTCATAGTGTGCACTATCTTTAAAACCGCAAGATTTTACCTTAATTGTAGAAAAATGAGATAGTTGCTGCCTGCCTTCCTCTAATTATTCGATCTGTCAGCCTTGCTACTTAGGTTGTTTAAACGAAGTATGGCATCGGGGCTCCCACCGATTACCTAAGAAGGGGAAAAAAACAATAGACCATATTTCGAAATTACCGCTCAAACTAGCGCCCTATTATATAATCTAAAGTGTCAGGAATCTACGCCGTCTTACCGTGATCGGCGTTTGCTCGTGTCGTTCTCTGTACGGCAAGTCTGCCTAAGGACACATCTTCCGGGTAAATTTAGTTGCTAGGAGACGTCGCGCTCTCTGTAGCGTGCTAACGTCTCAACTAGCAAGGCCCACCGATCGTCAAAACAATTGACTGCGTGGGTTATCTGCTGAATAACGGCACAAAGCGGAAAACAGGCGGCCATCTTAATGGATTCATAATCCCCTACTTCTTCCTTGTTACGAGTTTATATTCATCTACAGCTGGCTGCCAAATATTGTCGCCGGTGTAAATTCAAACTATTGATTAACAGACAAATTACAGTTATTGTTTTAGAATCGGGACATAGACCACCTTAGATATACCAAAATCGTCTGTTGTAATTAAAATCTCTGTTCTCAAACAGATGGCCATCTCATATTACCGTTTCGGCCATCTTGAATGTACCTTCATCATCCATAATTTCTACCAAAAAATCAAAAAAATCTCTACCAAAAAATCTCTACCAAAATATCCCTATTCTAGAGTAAGTGATATTGACCTCTAGTGGCATGCTGTATATATCTGTATACCAGAGGGCTCTATTCTGCACCTTTATCACTGGTTCCTCTTGTGGATGTTGTAAACAAAAAGAGCGTACTCTTTCCTAAAAGCTAGCTAGATAATGTCATTCACAGGACAACTCACCTTATCTGGTATTACATTATGAATTATTAAGCATAGTGCAGTGTTATTCTGTGAGTGCAAACATATACAACTTACACTTATACTTTAAAATTCTAATATGTACAGGATATATCACAGGGTGGAGTGATTAAAGTTCAAAAATACCTCAATTGTTTTTTTTAAAACAATTTTTTAAAAAGAATCTTAAGAACTACTAAAAATGAATTAAAGGTCTCACTTAATTAGAGCCCACATCTCATCATCATCATTTAGTCCAGTTTTGGCTGTGTGGAATCTCTCAATGAACCTTACTTCCATTTTTAATAGTTTCTTTGTCATTGTGGATCCATCCGGTTTAGGTTGTATTACCGATAGTACTGTCCACCAGATATCTTCTGCTGTATGCATGCAGTCTAGAAAATGCTCGACCAATGGTGCTCCTTTAACTGCACATTTGATTCTGGACCGGTGCTGAAGGATCCGGGTTTTTACTGGTAGTGAAGTCTGTCCAATGTACGCTTTTCCACAAGGACACATGATGCAATAAATCACATTTTTAGTGTTACAATTAGTAAAGTCATTTTGTGCATGTACTATACCATTTATTTTAACCTCTTTGGTATCTTGTGTATATTGGCATGCTATACATTTGACACATCTGTAATGCCCTTGAATTGCTGCAAGCTGTAAAAAAGTTCTCAGATCTTTCTTTCTTTCAGGTTGTTTCTGTGCCGCCTTAACCCATTGATCTTTTAGGCTACGTGCCTTTTTGAACGAAAAAAGTGGTTTGTCTATATTCAACTCACTGGTAATTTTCCAGTTTCGTTCAATAATGGACCGTATTTTATTTGCCTTAGGGCTAAATGTGATAACACATGTCAGAGGTACATCTTTTGTTTTTTCTTTTGGGACCAGTAGTGTTTCTCTTGGCATAAACCAAGCCCTTTTGGCTGCATTTTTAACCAATTTTTTGGGATATCCTCTATCAATGAGTTTCTTAGTCAGTTCTTCCGCATTATCGAAATAATCTGTTTTTTCAGTACAATTCCTCCTAATTCTTAAAAATTGCCCATAAGGTAAGTTTTGTTCATGTGTACGTGGGTGTCCGCTTGCAAAATGTAACAGAGTGTTACGATCTGTGTTTTTTTTATATAAACTGACTGCTAGTTTACAGTTTTTATACCAGATCCATAAGTCAAGGAAATTGATTTTGGCTTTATCTTTACTCATAGTAAATGTGAAATCAACTGTGCGATGATTAAGCCAGTTGCGGAACGCTTCTAGAGTTTCTTCCGTCCCTTGCCAGATCATCAGAATATCATCGATATAACAAAACCAGTGGTTAATGTGTTTCCTATAAGGATTGGTTTGTGGGTAGATCCATTTATGTTCAAAGTAATCCATCACCAAGTTGGCGATCTCTGGGGCAAAACTACAACCCATTGCAACTCCTTTCACTTGGCGGTATAGCTGATCGTTATATTTAAAGAAGTTGTTTTTCAGACATAATGTCGCTAACTCCACTAAGAATTCTGTAGGGGGAGTGTGAGGTTGGATATTATTATTCAAAGTTTTTCTAATGATCTCGATTGCTTCGTCTTGCGGGATATTAGTGTAGAGTGACTCGATATCAAAAGTAACCAAAAGCTGGCTATTCTCTTCAAATGTTAGATTTTCTAACTTATTGATAATGTCCATTGAGTCTCTTACATAAGCTGGTGTGTTAGCTACAGCAGGTTTTATAAAAACGTCAATAAATTGGGCAAGAGGTTCTAAAATAGAGCCACAAGCCGATACTATTGGTCTGCCCGGTGGATGCTCTAAGTTTTATGAATCTTGGGTAGAATATAAAAACAAGGAATTCTTTCCTCGTTTTGGTTAAAAAAATCATGTTCTTTTTTGCTTATCCATCCTTATTCTTTCGCTATAGCCGTAAGTGTCTCAATTTTGTTGCTAACCTGTTTGGGTATATCGTCTTGCATTTCTCGGTAATGAAGTGGGTTACTCAATTGCCTCATGGCTTCTTGATTGTACTGTTCTTTACCCCAGATCACAATCCCGCCTCCTTTATATGCCGGTTTTATAATGATTTCTTTATTTTCAGCCAAATCATTGATGGCTTCTTTTTCTATTCTGGAGCAATTGTCATTGTAATAGATTCTTTTAGAATTGAGTGAATCTAGTTCTTTCAACACTAGATTTTCAAATACTTTAATTTCCTCAGGCAAGTCATTTCTCTCTGGTAGAAAAGTAGATTTAGGTCTAAGGCCACTGTCCTCGTTTCCATCTTGTGTTGGAGCTGAGCTAAAAAAAAGCTCTCAGTCTGACCTTACGGAGAAATTTCAGTATTTCTATTTTACTTTCTACAGGGTCTTGGTTCCTGGTAGGGACAAACGACAATCCTTTACTAATCAACTGTTTTTCTATTTGCGATAAGGGGTGTGACGACAGATTATAAATGGTAATTGGATCTTCCGGTCTCATTATTGTCGTCTGTAGGCTCTCCTTCTGGTTTGAAAAAAGTTTTGATCTTGGAATTGACCTCTGGGGTTGCCACCCCCTCTTGTCCCTCTGCGGCTGCCTCTGCTTAAAAAAGGTTGTGCCGTAGAGTAAGAACCTTGTGTCTCTGACTCGGATTCAGAAGATGTATCTGAAAAAGTTATAAATTTCTTGCGTGATCTTGTTTGAAATTGGAGGTTAAGAGTATTGGGATTGTTGTTTTTATAGAAGTCTTCTCTTAAATAGGGATATGTATTCAGAATATCAAAATTCTTTCTATCTCGAGCTAACTTAGTTGTTTTTTGATTGATCGTATTGACTTTGAATTCTGCTATAGTTTTATTAACTGAATCCAACAGCTGCTGAGCATTCTGTATGGTATTATCTGCAGCTATCTCTTGTTCAAGTTCGGCTATTTCTTTTAGTTCACTCTCACTAATCCTTAAAGCTGTTTCAACCGACAAAGCTAGCCAATCTCGAGAACATTTGATATCTACCCCACTAAATTGTGTCAGGTATTTAGGATCGCCAGTGAAAATCACAGGAATATTTCTGACTTGTAGACCTAGTGGGATTGTATTATTTTTTAAATGTTCGAGTAACACCTGTGCATGTAATTGGGTTCTTGTATTTTTCTTCTTAAGCTGTTTTAATCTATCTACTTTATCTAGTTTAGGTGTCTCACTGGGTGGAGATTCCCCGCTTAAGAGTGAAGGTAGTTCCAAAAGCTTCGATATTTGTTCATCTATATAGCAAACTGTTTGGTGATCTGACATATTATTGTCTGTTTAATCTACAAGGGTCACCGTTTTGTGCTTATTAATTATCTGTGACACGAAAACCCGTTGACAGCCAATTGCATCCTCTTTACTAAATATTATGTATTATTAAACCTCCAAATAGTGGGGTTAAAGTACCTCTCTTATATCTCAATATCTCCTTCACACCTGACTAGGTGTACAAAGTAATTACCAAAAAACAGGGGGACCCTATAACCCTAACCTGCCCAGGGTCAATATAACGTCAAAGAGTAAGAGACAGGTGGGGACAAATTTAGTCCTAAGTTTAAAGAACAGTACTTAATTCTGTTACTCCTGAGTTCATTTCTTTCTCATATTTATTTCGAAACAATTTTTTAGCAAAAAAAGGAGCTATGGTTGTTCGATACATTACTAAATACACACCACATAAATAAATATAAACAATAAACAAAACATTACTCACATTACTAACAAATAAAACAAGTATAAAGTTTAACAATATAAGAAACCCACCAAAGGTGGTGCCCTGCGCATTTAAATAGTGGTCACTATTGTGTAACTACACGTGTGATCCACTCCTACTTGCTAAGGCAATGGGCTTTACATACACTTAACTATCAACGTGTTGTGTATTTCTTACAAGCGTGATATAGTGCATCTTAAGTCTTTGCAATATAGTCCATTGTTTGGAAAGCCCACACACTTGCAATAAAAAGAAGTCAACGCGTTTCGGCCTTCTGATTTAGGGCCTCATCAGGACTGGAAAAGGGTAATAGCATTTCTAGAAAAACAATCAAACAAACAGAGAATTCTTTCAGCTATACATTCAATGTCATACAGGTGGTGTAAAAATATTATAAACAGTAATATATGGATTATGTCAATGCCAACAGATTACCTTATGTAACTTCTTTTCAATTATTTCATTATTTACCTTGTTAGCCTAACTTAGGAATACTTTAAACATCGCAGTCAATCACATTGTGAATATATGTCTAGCTGTAATTAAATACTTAGCAGCGTTTGCAATTGCATCTATTAACACTCATAGTGTGCACTATCTTTAAAACCGCAAGATCTTACCTTAATTGTAGAAAAATGAGATAGTTGCTGCCTGCCTTCCTCTAATTATTCGATCTGTGAGCCTTGCTACTTAGGTTGTTTAAACGAAGTATGGCATCGGGGCTCACACTGATTACCTAAGAAGGGGAAAAAAGTGTCAGGAATCTACGCCGTCTTACCGTGATCGGCGTTTGCTCGTGTCATTCTCTGTACGGTAAGTCTGCCTAAGGACTCATCTTCCGGGTAAATTTAGTTGCTAGGAGACGTCGCGCTCTCTGTAGCGTGCTAACGTCTCAACTAGCAAGGCCCACCGATCGTCAAAATAATTGACTGCGTGGGTCGTCTGCCGAATAACGGCACAAAGCGGAAAACAGGCGGCCATCTTAATGGATTCATAATCCCCTACTTCTTCCTTGTTACGAGTGTATATTCATCTAAAGCTGGCTGCCAAATATTATCGCCGGTGTAAATTCAAACTATTGATTAACAGACAAATTACAGTTATTGTTTTAGAATCGGGACATAGACCATTTTACATATACCAAAATCGTCTGTTGTAATTAAAATCTCTGTTCTCAAACAGATGGCCATCTCATATTACTGTTTCGGCCATCTTGAATGTACCTTCATCATCCATAATTTCTACCAAAAAAATCTAAAAAATCTCTACCAAAAAATCTCTACCAAAAAATCCCTATTCTAGAGTATTCCAACGATGAAGCAAAGGGAAAGCCACAACAAGAGGGAAGGCCACTACGTCAAACTGACATCCTGGCACACGTCAGCCAACATACCCCCTACATTAACTAGGGTCCTATTAGCAATCCTCTAGCCATACCGACAACTGCAATGTAACTGCGACAACAGTTGCCACTACCACCTCTGCTCTGTGTGCAGCTCAAGTAGCCAATGGAAGTAACCTCCCCATGGATCATACACACCTAAATTAGGGGGTGAGGATGACAACCGCAACAATCCCCAGAAACAGGACAAAGGCCCCAGTACTCTCAAATGTCAATGCCCATAGTTGTCACAAACATCAGCCAATGCAAACAACAATAGGAGCTACACAGCACTAAGGACACACCCATGCTGCATATGTCAGGGTCCATCCTGTGCCTGGGTAACAAGGCAACATCCCAAATGTCATACTGCTCAGACAACAGCATTGAGGAGGGGACACATGTAACTGGTCACTGAAATACACAGTCAGAGGAGGAAATAGGACACTGATATGACTATCAGTGCAATTCAATGTAACACACATTCCCCAAAATCAGCAGGACACATTACCAATGTCAACATCCATATCGGATCATAACATTGCCATGCATAGGATATGCCACATGTCAATGACATTTAAGTGGATGTGAACGATCAGAGATTGGGGCAGGTCCAGATTGTTAAGTGTGCTGCCAGGGCCATCAGTACACCCACAGTACACCCACAGCCAGTGAAAGGTCTCACCATGAGAATGGATGTACACGGAGGGTCGAGTAGGAAAAGAAGGTGGCAATTCTCTATTTGGCATAAATCAACACCTAGAGGCGATGAGGCTGACAAGTCTGATAACTCAATAACATACATGTGACACACAGGTGGGCCATAGGCCTGGACGAATGCCCATCTGAAGGACTGGAGAAATTAACACAAAACAAGATCACAAAGTGAATTCATCAAAAGGCAGGCACGTCACATCAAAATTGCCACAACACAGACACACTAATTATACCCTGTTTCATTGCAGAGGAAGATGGATCTCCTGCCGATATGCCTGTCCCAGATTTCCCTGATGACATGGATGACAAGCCGATAAACATTCCCCAGGAGACCATCCAAAAGGTCCTTGAAACCCTCCAGACCCCACCTTCTGTTACAAGGAGGAGCACAGAACAAGCAGCCATCGCAGAGGAACCACCCACCACCCCAATTGTAAGACCTACCAGCTCCTATACAGCTGAGGACTCAGACGACACTGGCACCAGCTTTGAGAGAACTGTAGTTGGAGTACAGCGGAAGCTGGCCAAGGAGGTGCGGGTGGGGATGCAAAATATGGCAGCCAGCCTTGAGGGGATGCGTTCGTGCATGATGTCATCTGCAGATCAGGCAGCAGCTATGCAAGCCCTAACATCTATCTTGCAGGAACTGCAGAAAACCCAGAAGGAAATCAGCACAGCTGTAATACAGTTGACCCAACACCTACAACAGCAATCCTGTCAACGTGTGCACGAATGCAACATTGAACCCCTCAGAGCCGACCTGGCTGCCTACCATCGTGATGTGGCTGATATTCTCAAGAACCAGCAGGCCCTCCTTGCTGCAGTACTGCCCTTAAGATCTTCACAGGGAGCAGCGACCAGGATGTCTGACTCCACGTCTTCTAACACTGAGGTGTGTGTTGCCCCTTCACAACCAACAACAACAAGGACAAAACAGGCAACACACACATCAGAAGAAGAAGACATGGAACAGATCACATTCACAAGGAAAATGACCCGGAAGCACTAGTCCCTGCCACATGGCCAACTATTACCAAGGCCCTGCGCTTTGTAACTTGCAGTCTTGAAACAACTGTACTCAAGCACTGTTTTGCAAACCACTGTATATCTTGTCACCCAGCCCAGTGATTGTCTCCCTCCTAATCATTGGCTATGTCTGTCCCTCTGCACTGTCTGAAACAGCAACCCCAGCATGACAAAAGCATTTTGGTAAACCCTTGTGTTGGATCACAATGTAAGATGTCACTATAATGGACTCACAATCATGGACAATGTTCAGATAGCACTACTGCACTTTTCAATAAATAGCACTTACACAACAAGTCTGTCTCTGGGTAATGTGACATATCAACTGTGCAGTAGATAACTGAAATGTGCCTACTGTCAAATTATGTAGCTTGTCAATTCAACTGTCCTGATAATATGTAGTCAGAGAAATCTGCACAGTGTCCATGATTGCATCATACTCTGCCCATCCTGAGGGACAAATCTCATGAAGTGAGAAACCATACACCATCATGCTGTGTTGGACAGAAGAATGCTTCCTCAGGGGATAACTAAGTCATCAAATAGTGCCAGTTAAATGTTTTCACCATGCAAAAATAACACAATAAACATGCCACACAAATCTAAGTAAACACTACAAAAACTGCACAAAGGAAGGTGTCTGAGTTAACATACAAATAGGTGATCATGCCGAACTGTGTCACAAATGATGTATGAGGGTCATGAAGACAAGAATACAATATTGCCAATGAGAACTCAACTTATAAGGGTGTGCATGATCATCACACTGCAGTCAGACCTAAAACTGTTTCCCCAATATAAAGTCTGGAAGCACTGTTATTGACTTTGAAAACACACTTATCAACAGAAACACATTGGGATCCATATTAACTGTAATTGGTGGTTGCAACAAAGGGTTGACACTTTGCAAGGTAGCTCTGGGCTAGCTGCCAATCGTACAGCTCAGTTCGGATTTGTTAGTGGCATAGGACACAGATGTTATAGTACCAAATTGATGTACACTGAATCCAAACCCACAATCAAGTACCATTCAACACATACTATTAAGGGGTAACCAAATATTTATTAAATGCTAACCATAGATGATGAAACTGAAGAAAAAATCTTACCTACCCTAATCTACCCTGACTACTCATTACCCACAACTGTCCCTAACTAACCTAAGCTACACTTACTTATCACTTGTAACGAAACGTTCTAAACATCTACCCCCCACCCCCCATTATGAGACGGGACACATGGAGGACAACACATGCTAACCTAAACACATACTATACTATCCTAAACAAATATATATATATATATATATTTTTTTTACACTCAAGAACCCCAACATAGCCCCCCACCCACCCACCCACACATGTAATAAGTAAAAAAAGAAACAAGCAGGCCCCCCACTAACACTAACTACTAAGCCCCGTAAGCCCACTAACTATAAGAGCAAGGAAAGAGGAGGGAGGGGAGGGAATCATGTCCATCAAATAAAGTGTCTAGAGGTTGGCCCTCCGGAGGGTCCTCTTAATATCCTTGACCCGCTGTTTAATGTGCCGCACGTCCCGGTTCAGGTGGCTCAACTTGCGCAGCACTTTGTCCATCTTATGTTCCATTCTGTTGAAGGCTGCAGGGTCAACAGATGGAGCAGTGGCAGTCTGGGTACCGGTGGAGGAGGTCTGTGTGGGCTGTCCTGCACCGGTGGCAATGCTGGGGCCAGGAAGTCCTGCAGATGTTGGACCAACAGTGGCAGCTGTGGGTGGGGCCACCTGGCTCTGATTGGTGGTTGTGCTTGTGGTGGCTGTGGTGGGCAAAGTAGGCCCACCCTGTGGGAAGGCTCGCCATGCCCTGGAGGCACGTTCATGGCGATATCGCCGGCCATCCTCCCGAACCCCGACTCCACCAGCAGGATGTGCTGGTATTGCATGGCCCGGCGCTGAAATTCACGGACCTGGTCTGGAGTCATGTTAGCAGCTGTGAAGACAAATGCAGATATGCTACATTAGTAACTGCATTGTGTGAAACGGCACAGCAAGTTAATCAGACATCACATCTACTGTACTTGTAACAGCTCATATCACAATACAGAGCACTGAATGTCCCTGAGGAAGTATATGGCAGGCCAGACTACAAAGGTCACATCACACAAAGCACATCCATAACCTACAAGATGGGTAATAACTGGCTTTGACTTGCAATCTGAGTTCTTACAGTTATCATCTAAGAATCAAGCTGCATATCCTCCGCCAAGAGCTGGGCTGCAAATGTCAGTGTACGGAAAGCAAAACTAAAGCCACATGGTCTGCAAGTTGTAACTGGACTTGTCAGTATAGTACCAAGTGCCAAACCTGAGTGTGTATACTAATATGCAACCAAATCGTCACTTATTCACATGTAGGTGTAACATACTGGTAGCATCAGTACTAGGTACCCCATTCACAAACCCATGGCCGTGTTTGAGGGGGGGCGGTGGATACACAACTATAATTTGCCAACAACATGTACACCGAGGAGTGTATAGGAAACTCCGCACATGTTTGTCTCTACAGACACACCACAGGTAAGGTCTATCTACAATTAGGAGTCAGCAAACCCTAGAGCACTCATATGGTCAGACATGTCAGCAAATGCAGAACTTACACTTCCAGTGAGGCCTGACTTACATCAGACACAGAGTTGCTAGAACACCCATGATCATGAATTGCATGCACACCTAGGCCATTGCACTCAGGTTCCACAGACTTGATGCACTACATGTGGAAGTACATGCTGCTAGGAGGTTCTACCTACTGTTTCAAAATTACGTAGGTAAATAGGGAAGCAGATGTCTATTGGAAAGCTATTTGCTGTACCAATCTGAGAGAATGTGGGTCTGACAGGCTGACTAAATTGGGGCTGACTTCCATTGCGACTCTTGGTGATACAAGTGTCATACACATGACTATCCCCTGTACTCACAGTGGGGCCTACAGGGATGTTCTACAATCCCTACATGATACCATTGGATAAGCATTGGCAACCTCAAAACATGTGAGAACTGCATTCCCACTCATAGAACAAGTGAAAAGCTTGCCCAACGCATCACACCTTGCTATGCGTCCAACTCACACGAGTCCATAACCAGCAAACACAACACATAAGAGACATATCAACAATTACTGGAGTGGTCGGGTCCTCAAATGTCGCCACCTCTCCCACAGTGTAGGGTGCCGGTCCACCTGTAAGGTATGGAAGAAAGAAATGTGCTCAAAATCTGTGCATAGTGCAACAATTTCATAATCATTTACAATGTGTAGGCTCAATAATGAAATGGCAGCCATTCAGACATGATGGTACTGGATCTGATATATCACGGCCAACTTGTACATAGCATGGGTCTCCTGTGACAGTTACACACATATCTGCACACATACATTGGCCCTAACTATGATGTGGTTGCAAACATGCCCCATAATTGGTGAGTACTAAGAAATATGGAGTGTAATCGTCTCATCATGTGCATCCAAGAGAGACATCCAAAGCCTGGTTACTTGAGGACTGCATTACCAGTCAAACATGCCTTGTGGCCATGACACATTTATTGCACATAGGCCCAATGTACAGAGGGAGGGGCAGGGACTTTTGTAAGCCATCCTGTTGTTACAGTATAGTCAATTGATGTGGCCCAGCTATGGTGATTTGCACCAACCATCTGGATGTGAAGCCATGTGCATACACTTGGACTGCAATCCATATTTGGATTGTGGCTCAACTAATTCCAACCAACATCTTAAGATGTTAGATGAGGGCACCTTACACCTTTTCACGATGTTTTCAAATCAAGACCTGACATGTATGCAAAAATATCAAGGAACACAATAATCCCTCACATTCATAGTACTTCTGTGAACGCTTTCCTTCCACACTCACCAGACTCACATGAGACATCTGTCTGAGCCACTTTGCTATTATCAATTTACGTGAAGGCAGCACTCATTTTCTGCATCATGTAGTGATTCTAAAGTCAGTCTAGCAATTGCATCAACATAGTTGGCCTAAATGTTGGTACATCTGTACTTCTCTGTAAATAGTACCCTATATAGACATGATTGGCTTCTATTTTGTTAGCTGTTCTGACAAAAAGGCCGCACCAATTTCCTTCATGGAAAAGTAACCTGTAAGTTTGCTGAGCACGGGCTACCTGACAGCTAGCAATTGTGATCCTTGCCATGGTGCATCAATGATCCCCTTATATTTCCCCATCATTACACACAGTCAGCAAGTTAGCTGGCAGACATTGCACTAATCCCCTGATGTCACAACAGAACATTTAATCGTGCACATTAACATAAGTCATACTCACCAACAGTGCCACCAACCATGATTCCCAGGTGGTCCAAGAGATCCTGCTCCCTGGTGATGAGGTCAGCCCACCGGTGCTTCAGCTGGTGGTCACTCCTCTGGCTGGCATACACACGCTGCAGGTGATGCAGCATCTTTCCCCACCAGATTCTGCGCGCCTCTGTCGGATACCCCTGTATGACCCTGCCCCCTGCCTGGATCAAGAGCGGCAAGAAATGCGTCACCAGCCAGATGAAGCCCCCCAACTCCTCTTCCCCCATCCTGCCAAGACGTGGCCTACCAGACATACTTATAAGTGACGATAAGGAATAGGGGTAAAAGAAATAGAAAGGGGAAAAGGGTGAAAGTAGGGGTACAAAGACAGAAAAAAAGTAAACCTAAACACTAAAAGAGCCCAACTATCCCCAAACTAACATTACCCACAACAGACTCCCACAAACAAGAAAAACACAAGATAAATGGACAAATGTAGACAAAACACAGTACTACAGTATACACAAACAATATTTATTTCACAAAAGGACTTTACAGATAGCACACAGGACAAAAACAGCACAAAATCTCAGGACAACACTCTACACAGCCACACAGTCTAGAAGGATCATAGACTGCAAAGTGAAAGTGAAAGTACACCCACTGTACATGATCTGTAAACAGGATATCCTATTACATCACTTCCTGTATGAAAAGTCCCGCCTTTTTCGCGCTATGCATAATTTTTTGTTTACCAAAACTGTATTTGCGTCATTATTTTTGACGCACAGGCGTGAATATTAACCCGCATCCACATAATGATACATGGACTGTACAAATATCTGGATGCGGGCTAAATTTCACTCCTGTGCATCAAAAAAAATGACGCAAATACAGTTTTGGTAAACAAAAAATGACGCACACCGCTAGGGACGTCAAAATTACAGTGCATTAACTGGTTTGGGGCATTTTTACTTGTTTTTTGGTTATTTTACATTTTGAACACATCAGAGATTGGCTAATTGAAGACAGTATGCTGTTGATGGTGTATGTTCACATGTGTGACATCATACTGCAGCGGAACATCATCCACTACACCCTTCACAGTATTATTACAGTTGGCTGACGCAATAGATGGTCATAAGTGTGGCCTACATATATGTGTTGCACAAATTGTGCATGTTTGGCATAACGAGAGGATAGCAATGTGACGCACATATGTACAATACCTAAATGCCTTTGGCTCAAAGTGTGTGCTTTGACAACTAATGTGTTGGTTGACCAAGTGTGTGTGTATCACATGAAGCATAATTGTACATATGGTTGTATGAATGTGACGTCCATGTGTCCAATCCTTAGATGCAAGTCAAATTGAAAATGAGCAAGTGCATGTGTTAGTCATACATGTAACAACACCCGTAAAGTGTACTTCCAAGTTTTAGGGTCACGTAGACACCACATGTGACATAGCATGCATCAGATGGATGGCAGACGCATGTTCATGTCAATGGTCCACATTTTCTACATCCTATGTCCTAGAGTATTGGTAAGAGCTTCCTAGGCACTAGTTGGTGAATCCCACAGTGAGTCATACACATGCATTGAGGAAGTGGGTACCATGTTGTTTGCACAGACAGACAAGGGTGAATCTCTTATGTATGATGACACCACAGTTGAGGCCATAGAGGTGAGCCCCAACTATCAAGTGGCTGTGGTGGACCAGCATACAAGACAGCACGTGTCCACATATTTCCAGTGATCAATTGCACATAGGTGTCTTGTTCATGTGTGTGGTCCAATGATGATCCTGTAGATTGTTTGGGGTGTAATGTGTCACAGTTAGGTCCAGGACTCATCATGAGTCAGTGGCAGCTATTCCTGTACTTACTGAGTATCCTTGGTTGATCAATGTGAGTAAAGTAGATGTGGACATGTGAACCAACATGTGGATGGTCCCACCCTGTCACTAAAGACGTGTAATGAGACAGTCAACAGGGCAACCATGTTGTGCTGAGTGAGATAATTTCTCAGGTGTCATGTTCCGACAGGTGTCATTACAACATTTGTACACAGGTTGGCCTCTGCACTTCCCACTGCATCTGGGAACATCATAGCCTCTGTGCTGATTATTCTCGCAGCTATTCACCACACACGGCCCATCACTATGTTGTGCGCACTGTGATGCTGTGTGTGAACTGTCATGGTCCTGACATTTGTGTATTATTCATGGACATTATCAGAGGTTGCTGGTTGTGCTGAAAGCCCCGTACCCAATCCCTATCTACGACCCTGGGACACTGTCACACTTTGTCATTCATGCATAAATGCAACCCAGACAAGGGATGGGCCATGAATTTTGCTTTTCCAAGAGGATGTAACTCAAATGGTGCAGTTAAAAGGCAGATGATGATATACAATGTATTTGGGTATGCATGGAAGAAGCCTATGCCCAATGCCCCCTGATGAATGGGAGGTTTGCTTACGCAAGTGTGGCACATATGTTGACACAGGGATACTTTAGTATGATGCACAGACAGTTGCCAGTCAGGCTGACAGAATGCAAGGTGATTCAGGATCCAGTTACTTGACAAGTTACGTAATCAGCGGTCTGACTGAGACTGTATTTAGGACAAAGTAGACAGTTGACATGTCAAACTGTGTATGTCCTGTGTTTTTGAAGGTGACAAATGAACCCAGTGGCTGTGTTACACGGCTTAATTAGTATCAATGGTTGACGGTGTATTTGACATAATGGCAACTCCTATGCTGTTCCAGGCATCATCAGGGGCAGCGCTTTTTGAAATGGGTGGTGTGCATGGAGGTGATCATAGGTGTGGGCTGCATCTGTTTCTCACCAGTCCTGTAGATGAGACTTGCATTCTAAGGGCCAACAGACATTTTCACAAGGGGAAGCAATCTACATGTGCTAACAGGGCTTTGAAACTAGAAGACAGTGTATAAATTGACCTGACGTCCTTGCAGTCAGATCTTCTATGACAATGGCATACCATAGGAAAGGGTGTAGCACACTAGTTTGCTAATGTTGGTCTGTGTGTGTAGAGGAGGTATTATCAGGGTACACATCTTAGTATTCCAGGGACCTCTTCCGACAGGTGGGTTGTGACCAGGTGCAGGGGTGTGTAAGGAGTTAGGAAATGGGCTGACATGTACATGGAATGTTATGTGCGCAATGCATGTCATATGTGTGGCACTTGTGCTGTCTATTTTTCTGCTTCTATGGAACTCTAGTCACAGATAGTCCTTGCAAATATTGGATGCAGTTGGGGTAACTGCTGTCAAGGGTCTGGTTAGGCATTCATGTTAGTGATGCCAAAGCACATTGACTGCCTCATGTATGAGGCTTGTTTTCCCCTTATTGAGTGATGGTGTCTTAGTTGTGTGCCATATGCTGCGTTGGACCTTGATTTCAACACATATGTGTGAAATAGTTGTGGTCCTCTGCTATTGGCCTTCAAAGGAGATATGTACATGATATATGTCATTAAGAGTGTGTGTTATGTGACCATTGTATGTTAGGCATCACATTAGCTCTGGGATGTTCCGTGTCCTACTCAGTATCTCAGCAATGCTCCATGAGGCAACACTCTTATTCTGATAAGTAGAGATGAAGGTGTGCAAAAAGGAATAGCCAGACAATGATTTGGTGATTAGAATAGGTGTTTATTTAAATTCGTTAACTAAAGTGGTGAAGGTGATCATATTCAGAAGAAATTATTTACAATCTGTTGCCTCCTGCTTATACTAGCAGCTGTGTTCTGTAGTTCCCCCTCCTGGTGCAGGCCAGCATCCTCCTCTTCCTCCTCTTCAGGCATGTGTGGCTCTGGTTCCAGGAGGGGAATGTTTCTTTTGATACAAATGTTGTGCAATATTGCACATGTGAGGATGATCCTACAGACCATCTCGGGGGAATATAGGAGGCTACCACCAGTGATGTCGAGGCAGCGGAACCTTGACTTGAGGATGCCAAAGGTCCGCTAGACAATGCTGCGTGTCCTCCTATGGGCGTCATTGTATGCACGCTCTGCAGCAGTACTTGGGTTGCCAAATGGTGTCATATTCCATGGCTGGATGCCATACCCCTGATCAGCTGCAAGAGAAAATGTATGGGATCATGTTGATGTAGCTGGAACTATTGAAAAGACCTTTCATGGCAGTAGTTGTCTTGTGTTGTCTGTGACTCTTTTGTGTACTAATGTGGCATCCTATGCTTGTAGTTTGTACCATCTGCATTGTGTTGTTTCCTTGGCTGAACAAGTGTTTGTCTGCTAACCGTTTGTCAGCAGTATGTTTTGGGATTTGCAGTACTGTGTGCCCTCCCTAGCATTGTGACTTGTGATACAGGTGTCCGTGTGTCTTCACTGGGAGTAAGATGTTAGTTCCATGCACAGTTAAAATTGAAAGTGTTGTTAACACGTTCATATCAAAGTACCCTGGACATCCCATACCTTGAAACTTCTGCAATGTATTAATGTAAAGGTCATTGGGACACTTACAATTTGCAAGGTGACATTTAGGCAACCACACTCATTGACGTCTTAACATTAGGCTGTACAGTAATTTCCGATGTGTGACAGGTTCAATGGTGACTTAAGAAACATGGCTAGTGATGTCACGACCTCAGTGTGTTCCTGTTGACATGTTGCTGTTGTGGTGTATGTGTTGTGTGTCCTAGAGGGTTGCTGTGCAGTGTGTATATAAGTAGGTTTTTGTACTTACCAACAAGTAGTCCATTGCCATACCGTCCATCCTGGAAGTGTTCATTGATGGTGCAGTGACGGAAGATGTATGAGTAATGGACACTCCCAGGATATTTAGCCACGATGTTGGTGATCAATCCCTGGTGATCGGCTATGGCCTGCACGTTGATGGAATGTGTGTGCTTCCTGTTGCGGTAGAGGTGTTCAGTTGCAGCAGGTGGCACAAGGCGCACATGTGTGCAGTTGATTGCACCAAGGACGTGTGGGAAGCCACTGATGAGGTAGAACCCCTGTTTTGTTTCCTGCTGCTTCTGCAGTGTGTTAGGGAAGCAGATGTGGCGGGGTGTCAGTTGAATGATGGCATCCAGTACTTTGGGCAAAAAGGCGGAAAATGATGGTTGTGATATTCCGCCAACCAGGGCACCAGTTGTTTGGAAAGAGCCACTTGCCAGCGTATGAAGTACGGCAAGCAGCTTTGTTTCTGTTGGTATGGTGCGGGGTGTCACCAAAGTGGGGGCCAACTGCTGTTCAATGTTGCGCAGCAGCTGCTGAATGGCCTGCCAGTTCAACTGGTACCTCTGTATGATGTTGTGTTACCTGAGGCCCTGAAGGGTTGTTTTTGGGCGGAATATCCTCTCCTGCCTTCTGCACTGCCTTTGGGGTCCCTGCTGGTGGTGTTGTAGCTGCTGTTGTTGCTGCTGGGATCTACGTCTGCGTGCACGCTGGATTAGTATCACCTCCATGGCTCCCTGTTGCTGCTCTGCTGCTCTGCTGTTTGTTCTGTGTGTTCTGATTACAGGTGTGTTTGCCCCATTTTAACGCCTGCCCAGACCCAGGTTTTAATTTTTGACGCAAATTGGGCTGTGCGTCATTTTATGGCTCCGCCTCCCGGCCGTGAGTCATTTTCCCCCGAAAGCATAAATACGACGCACAGCCGTTTAAGCCATTTTTAGGACGGGAACGCCTACCTTGCATATAATTAACGCAAGGCGGGTTGCCGCATCCAAAAAATGGCGCACACAGCGGAATTTTGTCGTCCGCAGGCTCGGGCGTCAAAGTTTAAATACGGGACAACGTTTGCACTGATTGTGCATCAAAATTTTTGACGCACAATTGCCGCAGACGGAGTATAAATATGCCCCTGTATTGTTCATACCAATAAGCTGATAGGGGATGATTTCATAGGAGGAGCTGAAAATGTCTGAGAAGGCAACGGAGAAAACAAATCAAATGTGCTTGTGACCCAGTGCTAAACTTCAGCAAACATTCCGGCTTGCCTCATAGGCCTTGTTTGCAACATCTTTGGGGAGATGCCTGCTAGTGCAGGTGCCAGCTGAGTTGGAAGCGCTACCCACGAGGGCACTAGTCGGATATGGTAAGTGAAATCAGAAACCGAGGGTCCAATTAAAGTAAAAAATGCGTACCTTCTCTGCTCATTTAAAGGTTTATGGTAACAGTAGATGTCTGATGTCCGTATTAACGCACATCAGGGACACGTCTTTTTAAGTCTTGAGAAGGATTTCTTTATATTGAGATTACACAGCCAAAAGTGACCAACAGAACAAGGCTGAAAGATTCCTACTAGCAATTAACCAGAACTACTATGAAGGGGGAAATAAGGTGGGTCACAAACTCCATCAAGCACAGACTCACATAGCTAAGATATGCAGAGGGGACGGAGAATGGGCAACCTCCGAGTGGGGTATGCAACAGACATTCCATGACTATTATCAGGCTCCTTACATGTAGGAAGATGTCACCCCGATGAAGATAGACAAATAACTGTATGCATGTGAAGGGTACCCCATCTCTCCCCCACATGCCCAAATCCTTGATGCCCCAATTACTCTTGAGGAGCTCCGTCAAGCAGTATAGGCTCTCCCATTAGGCAAAACTCCAGGCCCCGGTGGGCTACCTGTTTTTTTCTATATAATGGCTCTCCCGGGCATACAGAACCACCTATTGCGGCTGTTCAACTTTTTGACTCAAAACACAGGCCTCAGTACCACCATGGCAGAAGTGGAGATTTCCCCTATACTTAAGCCTGGTAAGGACCCCACCGAGTGTTCGTCCTATTGCCCCATTGCCCTCCTTAATAGATTTTTAGATCAGGTGTGGTTCGCAACAGAGAGGGGGCGGACAATGTGCTTTGGGTGGCCCACTTCGTGGAAAAGGCTCATCTTCATAACATGCCAGTCTGTCTTCTCTCACTTGATGCATAAAAGGCTTTTGAAAGGGTTGACTGGTCCTTCTTCAAGTCAGTCCTGAACAGAATAGGTATAGGTGCAGGCATGATAGAGAAGATTATGGCCTCATACTTTAGCCCAACTGTCACCGTCCGGATATATTGGCAGCACACAATTCTCATCCACATCTCCAGGGGCAGTCCCCAGGGTTGCCCATTATCGTCCCTTTTATTCACCCTAGCTGTGGAACTACTGGTCATTCACATCTGCTGCAATGCTACTATTGCAGGCATTCCCTTTGGGGACCACAATCATAAGATTTGCTTGTTCACGGATGACCCCTTAATATATCTCGACACACGACTTCTCTACCAGCTATGGTCCACTGCCTCATCACCTTTGAGGCAGTCTCTGGTTTTCAAATTAACCTGACCAAGTCTCATGCACTCAACCTGGCTATACCCAAACAAGATCTCCCTGCACTACAAAGGTTAGCACAATTCCAATGGCATTTAATTTGGTACCTTAGTCTTAATCTCACCCCCACCATATCATCCTGGACATCAGCCAAATGGCCTCAACCTTGGAAATCCATTTTGGTGAATCTCAGACGTTGGAAACCCCTCAGTCTTTCATGACTGGTATGCATCACTGTTATCAAAATGAATGTTCTGCCTCAAGCACTATGGTGGTCATTATGACCCTAGTGGTCTTCTGACCAACAGGGTTAATGTGACTGTATCACCGCCAACAGGCTGGCGGTGAAGATCACCACATTATAAGTGTGGCGGGTTTTCCACTGCCAACCCGCCACATCTCCACTCATACCGCCATGGCCTACCGCCCTGGTTTCCGCGGCGGAAGCACTGCCACAAAAACCATGGCGGAAGGGCTACCAGTGATAGGGAATTTATTCTCTGTCACTGGTAAATGGCCCCCCACCCCTCCTGCAGGCACTTGACCCCCCATTCTGCTAAAGGCAAAGCACCCCTAATCCCCACTCACATAGTGCCCCCACCCCCTACTCACATAGCTCCCCCCAGCCCCTGTCCCCTGTACTCACATAGTGGCCCCCATCCCCTCTCCCCGCATACATGCCCACAGACACCCACACGCACCACACATACACCCATTCACCTACACTTCGAGACACACATCCACTCACACTGATCCATACACGCATACACTCATTCACACACTTACTCACACGCATTCAGGCACACATACACACAAAAATCCAAACATCCATACTCATACTGACATGCAAACAGGCACTCACTTCAACATTCATAAACACATTCAGTCACACGCATACAACCATGCCTACACCACAACATTCACAGTTGCATGCACACACACACACACATTCACAAACAGACATCACACTCCCACACACAACACCCCCACCCTCTCACCCCACTGTCAAATGCTCTACTTACCTTGTCCAGTGAGGAGGTCGTCCAGCAGGGAATGGGAAAGGGCGCTGCCAATGCTGTCAGCGCCCCACCAGCAGGACACTGGTCTTAAAACAGCTGGTAGCATCCTACTGGCATGGCAGGCAGTGCAGGTGGTAGCAATGCCAGAATGCAACCACCCGCCAGCATGGCTATTGCTGAATATCCGCCCACAGTGTGGCATAAATCCGGCAGTACTTATTATATGGGGGGGTAGAAGACAGCCAGCACTGGTGGTCTTCTGGTGCCCGTGGCTTTGGCAGTCTCGCTCAGAGACCGCCAAAGTCATAATGAGGGCCTATACCTGTTTCAGATCTTACCTACCCCAATACCTTAGGAAGATATCTCTTGTATACAAGATATTTGTTCCATATTCTGGATTGGGAAGAAACCGGGGATCTCCAACTCTCTACTGATACAATCTACAGACAGAGGGGGACTGCCCTAACCTCCTTGAGTACTATTGGGCGGCTCATTAAGATATATCTCAGAATTAGTAGTATGTAAGAGTGAGGAACACTGGTTCCACGTGGACTGAGGTGTGGCTTTCAATCCCTTTATGACTTGGCTACCTCAACATGCCAGCACCTTCATAGCTACAGTCGCTAGGATTGTCCTTGATATCTAGGACAAGTTGGCACTGAGGAGGGGGGCTTCACACCCATGCTCACACTTCACTCATTCTCCAGATGGGAGGATGGGGACTGTAGGATGCTATGACACCTCTTTGAGGGCACAATCATCAAATACTTTGACCAATGTAAGATTGATTCCCAGACCTCTGAAACAGGGAGGCTGCAATACTGCCAGTTGCGTCACTGGGCACTAAACCCCTCCAATTACCCATGGGCCATCAGACCTTACATGCCCACTGCAAAATTAATGAGAGCATTTGAGGGGTCTAAGGACCTAATTTCAAGTACAGAACAATCCCTCCAACACTCCATGCCCCCAGCATCCATCTTTATCAGCATTCCTGGCAGAGTACCACCACTTAGGGCATCTCACCGAAGCAATGGGAAACCTTATGGCATGACATTCCCAAAACTTACCACTGCCTATCCCATAGGGAAACAGCTTTCAAACTTGTGGTGCAATTGTATTATATACCAGCTTGCCTATCCACCATATACCCCACCACAACTCCCCCACTACCACTTCCATCTGCTGGCGGTGTGGTCTCGCAAAGGAGGGAGACTTTTACCATATCTGGTGGTCCTACAGCTTCATTGCTGTAGCGTCCTCCCAGCCTAGATACGCACCAATAACTACGCCACACGGAGCTGTAAATCCTGCACCTTTATTCTTCTACATGCTTTCATTACATTCTATTCTAGCAATTACTACTAGCTACAAAGTCCATTCAGAGGCAAAAGAGTTCTGTTATAAAACATGCAAGCACTACACCTCCCTCTCTAGTAAATGAAAAATAAAAATTTGTATAACACATAAAATATATAAATATATATATATATTTATATATATATATATATATAGAGAGAGAGAGAGAGAGAGAGAGATACATATATGTACAACTACATCTCTTCAATCAATCTCCTTGGCACTTTGATCATGAGACCTGATCACCTGATCTGGTTACTGGAATCTGTGAGCTCTCAATCAATCAATCAGTATTTGTATGGCTGAACTCTATCATCCCCGGGGGGGGTATCCAGAAGCTGAGGCATCACACGTCTTAGTCAAAGAGCCAGGTCTTGAGCCTGCTTTTGAAAGATGCTAGGAAGAGAGCTGCTCATAGCAAAGGGGCAGGTTGTTCCAAGTCTTAGAGACACGGTAGGAGAAGGAACGACCACCATTGAGGCTATCAACTTTGTCAGAGATTGTAAGGGTGGTGAAGAAATAACTGAAGTCACTGGGTTTTCAGGGTCAGTTTTCTTTTGCCATTTTGAATTAAAGACCGATAAATTACAGGTCTGAAGTGAGAAGATTCTCTGTTAACAGACTTCCTGGGGTGCTGGGCAGTCACCATGTGTTCTTTGGTAGATACCACTTGGAACAGTTCAGCATCATATGGAGCATCAGATTTCCTTTCCCACACCTGCCAGGTGATCAACCAATCACCTTTTTTAAATGTGAAGTCTTTTACATGTTGTCTCTTGTCAGTGTAAGCTTTAATTTCCTGTTTGTTAGCCAAGTCCCTTGTATGAATCATATTCTCACTCTGGTCTCTTTTGGTGGTCCATTGAGGTAACTTGGTTTTCTTTGCTTTCCCAAACATCTAAGTTGCAGGACCTTTGCCTCTGCTGGAGCGAGATGATAAGCTCATAGTGTAAAATTCAGTACAGTTTTCAAAACAAGCTTCTCAATAGTTGCACGCAGTATTTCTTTCTTTAGCATACTCATATAACGCTCAACAAGTTCATTGGCCTGTGGCCACAAAGGTGTACTCTTTTCATGTTTTATGTTCCGATGCTTCAGGAATTTTTGTAATTTTTTTTTACTGTTAAAGGGTGGGCCATTATCAGCCTTCACAACGGCTGGAATGCCCCTAATCACAATGATGCCATCAAGTTTTTTAATGACTTGTTTGTGAGTTGTAGATGAGAGATCTTCAACTATAGGGAACCACGAGTATTCATCAATAATCACCATCCAGGTGATATCCATTGTCCAGTGGACCGAAGAAGTCAATGGCTATTCTCTCCCATGCATGCTTAGGGAGTGCGAGTGCTGACATGTTGAGAGTATGTTGAGTAACATTGGTAGAAAGGTAGCTTCATATATCAAAGGCCTTGAGTTCTTTTTCAATGTTTTCATTTAAGTACAGAAAACAAACTGAGGGGCATGTTTATACTCCGTTTGCGCCAAATGTGCGTCAAACATTTTGACGCACATTTAGCGCAAACCGTGCATCATATATATACTATGACGCCCAACCTCGCGGACGTCAAAATTCCTCCATGTGCGTCATTTTTTTGATGTGGGAAACAGCCTTGCGTTAATGACATGCAAGGAAGGCGTTTCCGCCCAAGAAATGACTTTAAGGCCTGTGCGCCTTATTTATACTCCCATGTCATTTTGACTCACAGGAGGAGGCAGGCCTTAAAAACGGTGCACAGGCTGATGTGTGCCGTTTTTTAACGCCTGGGTGAGGGCAGGTGTTAAGGGACCTGTGGGCTCACTTCCATGGTCTTTGACCATGGAAGCAGTCCAGTGGTGCCCTTCCGTGCCCCCAGGGACACCCCCTGCCACCCTTGCCCACCCCTGAAGGAACCCATGGATTGGGGACCCATCCCAGATAAGTACAGGTAAGTTCAGGTAAGTATTATTATTAAGTGGCATGGGGGGCCTAATTTGGGCCCCCCTACATGTCACTGTGCCCAATGGCCATGCCGAGGGGACAGAAGTCCCCTAGACATGGTCATTGGGCAAGGGGCATGACTCCTGTGTTTGCTAAGACAGGAGTAATTTCAATGGGGGTTGTGCGTCAAAAAATGACGCAAGTCCGGTTTGAGCCATGATTTTTGACTCAAACCTGACTTGCACCATTTTTTGGCACACAACCCTCATTTTCCCATACGCCGGCGCTGCCTGGTTTGAGTCATTTTCTTTTACTCTGACCAGCCCGCAGCGCCGGCTAATGTAATTCCTTAAATATGCCGCCCGCATGGCGCGTAGGAATGACGTTAGCCGGCGGTAACTTTTCTGGTTTGCGTCAAAAAGTATAAATATGGGCCTTAGTTTCAGAAAGCTCTTTTTCTGGCAACCAGACCACAATGTCCTTCATGAGCCACTTTAATTACTTTCTGTCTTAGGCTCTCCGGTATCAGGATTTTTGACCCTTGTAGTATGACTCCTTCTTGAGTTATGGACAATTCATACTTCATGATCTTGTACTTTTTGTATTCACTGTCATGGGTGAGAGGTCATGTGTGTTAGTTTCACGGCTGATGTGTAAATATGTCTTTCAACTTCAGCATGTCACTATCATGGCTCGTGGCAGAGATAATCTTGGCTAACAAAATAGCAGCTGGTATCCTTGACTTGATGATGGAAATAATGAAGGCCTCAGACGTCTTGGTAGAGTGCCATGACCTTGTATAGGCACTCTTGAAAAGTAGTCAGCAGGATTCTGATTGTTTCCTCAATTATACACAATTGTATAATCATATTGTTGGAATCATAGTTCCCAGCGTTCAATGTGAGGAGACACCTTGGCTTTTGGGTTGCGCCAAAGATAGTCAGTTGAGCTTGGTGATCAGTTACCAGCATGAAATGCTTTACATGCAGAAATACATGGAAGTGTTCACAAATCCATACCATGGTAAACTTTCTTTCTCAAGTTGTGAGTTAGGATGTTCTATTTGAGACAAAATTCTACTACCGTAGGCCACAATATGCCATTGAGCATTTGGGCATCCACTATGCTGTGCAAGAACATCACCCAGCCCAAACTGGCTGGCATCAACTACAACATCTGCAAGAAGCTTTCGATTAAAGTATGCCATTTCAGTAGCATTTTAAGTGCAACTTCTCTGACATTCTTGTGACCATTGCAAGAAACATTTTTCTTTGTTATTTCTCATAAAGGAGCACTGACAGTGGCATAGTCTTGTATATATTTTGAACAATAACTGGCCATGCCAAGGGCAGAATGTACCATTGAAACATCTTGTGGGGGATCAGCATTTGCAGAGCTTGTACTTTTGGCAGGATCAGGTGTCATACCCCATCAGAAAAGATATGGCCAAATAATTTCAGTTTTGTCTTGTTGAATTCATACTTGTTTGCTTTCAAAGCCAATCCTGCATCACTAAGTAAGTGACATGCTTATGTGAGAGGTCTATTGTGCTCCTTCTGTGTAGCCCCAAAAATGAATCTGTCATTGCTATAAATTAACGCATTCACAAGAAGCTGTATGATATATTAAATGATGTCTTGAAAATGTTCTGAAGCCTATGACACCCAAAACTAATGGCCTGATAACAATCTTGGCGGACAGGATATTTTGTCACAAATGTGACGGATATCCTGCCTACCGTATTACAAGTTCCACAGGATATAATGGAACTTGTATTACGACATACAGGCTATCGGTCACGCTTGTGACAGAGTATTCCATCCAACAAGAGCGTAATCAGGCCCTAAGTCTTTTGTATCAAAACAAACCAACATGTGTAGAACAGGTTGTAATGTAACTGAAACTTTCTTCAAGCTCCAACTGATGCTAACCTTTATGTAAATCAAGGCGAGAAAAGATCTTTGCACCATTCAGTTGTATTATCATGCCAGCAATGTGTGGATCTGGATGTTATTCTCGTTCAATTGCCTAGTTTGATTGGTGCATGTCAACAGAAATGAGTATAGCTCATTCACTGTCCTTTTTTGAATACTACTACTACTATGGTAGAAACCCATGTAGTGGACTAGTGGAATGCTCAATATTATCATGTTTAAGTAGCGATTCAAGTTCTTTTTCGGCAGCTTCTTGTAAATAAAAAGCAATTTGTCTATGTCCCTGAGCAACAGGACGGACATCTTCATTAATATGCAGTTTTACTTTCATAGTCTTAAGCTTTCCTAAACCATTAGACAATAAAGGAAATTAACTTACTATTTATTCGTGAGCATTCACATTGTAATTCACAGAAATCAGTCTTATATAAGCAGCCTTTTTGAAACTGAGTAAACAGGCTCTTGAAGCTGAACCATGAAGCACATGGATCAATGCTTTACCTTTATTTTCTTATGTTTCACTGTTAATACAAATTAACCTTAACTTTATATGGACGTCGGTGCAGCCCATGTACACACTTTGATCTTCAATTTCTCCTCAGGCATAACGTTTATCCCTGCACCACTGACGATAATGACAAATATTGAACAGCCATTTCTTTTCAATGTAATCTTTGGACAGTGTTTGTATGACTTTGCTGCTTTGGCATGTCGAATGTTCTTTGGCTGACATTTTTCTTCATATGCAGCCAGTCCAATAAGTGCACGTTTCTCTGATGTAAACATCGACATGGCACAGTCATTTTCTTAACTTTCACTTGAATTTGAAACAGAAGTGTAAATTTGCCTCAACTGATGTTGCCACTCTTGTGGGCCCCCTTCTGCAGCACTTACTTTTTCCTTTGCTCTGCTCAACACAACGTCACAAAATGGTTCTCTTTCCCACAGCCTTTATACATCTGTCCAATGGCGGCCAAATTCCTTCATGTAGAAGCGAAAATCCACATCTGAAACATAACTTCTTTTTACGTGTGGGCATCACTTTGTCTCTTTAAGGCCCATATTTATACTTTTTGACACAAAACTGCGCAAATGCAGTTTTGTGTCAAAAAGTATAGCGCTGGTTTGCCTCATTCTAGGGCGCCAAATTTATGGACTGCCGCAAGCCAGCGTAAAGGGTGGGCTAACGTAAAAAAAAAAAACGTTAGCCGGGTGGGGGTGGCGGTATGGGAGAAGGGAGTTTTGCACCAAAAAATGACATTAGGCTGGTTAGATGAAAAAAAATGCCTCTCACCAGCTTAGCATCATTTTCTCATGCAAAACCATCCATACCACATGACTCCTGTCTTAGGACTCCTGTGTCCCCTGGGCATGGCCATTGCACCCTGTGCCATGCAGGGGGCTCCAAGCTGGGCCCCCGAAGGCAATTTAAATTAAAAAAAAAAAGGAAAAAAAAATACTTATCCTACTTACCTGGAAAGGGGTCCCCCATCCTATGGTGTGGTGTTCCTGGGGCTTTAGGAGGGCATCTGTGAACCCATTCCATGGGGTTCAACAATAGAAATGGGTCCACAGTTTCCCTAGTGCCTGGTCTGACTCAGGCATTAAATAATGGTGCAAAGCAAGCTTTACACCATTATTTAGACCCTCCTCCCACCCATGTATTATTTTAGCATGAGGGGCTAGCATCATTTTTTAGGTGGGAACACCTACCTTGCATCTCATTGACGCAAGGTAGGTTAACTCATCTAAAAAATGGTACAAATGCCAATATTTTGACATTAGACGGGTCTAACTTAAAAATATAAATCTGGAGTTAGTGTTGTGATAAATTTGTGTTAAAAAAATGATGCAAATTCTGCACAAATGAGGTATAAATATGCCCTTAGTCTTTTGCTTTGGCTTACTTTCCATGCTCATGACTGATTTGCTGTGGACACATCTAGCCTCCATGTCAGCAGCTTGTATTTCAGCACTCTCTTCAGCTCTGGCAGCCATCAACACTCACTGCAGACTAAGGGTTTCCTCAGCATTTGACATCTTAATGAATGTGACAAGCGTTTATCAACAACTCTAAGACGCATTGCTTCTTCTTCATTTAATTTTCAGAATTTACATGGTTTGATAAATGCATCAATCCTTTTCATCAATGGTTTCACCAACTCTTGACATTCTTGACTGAAAATGTATTGTTCATAATACATTTTTGGTGCTGGATTGAACTTGACCCTGAACACATTTTTAATCTGACAGTAGGTGACTTCTTTGTCAATTCTCAGAATTTTCTTTAGAACTTCTTTCACACCAACACCAGCAAGATTTTTGAGATACTTGATAATCTTTCAGTTATCAGACTCTTCAAGTGAGTCAATGAAATCCTCAAAAGCCTCTATCCATGTAGTCGATCTAGCGCCAATATTTTGCTTTTAGGCAGTATCGAAAGGTGGTGGTTTTAGGAAGGCGGCATCATTATAAACAAGTATTGACTTTACTGACGTTGAGATTAGAGTGATCTCTGATGTTGTTTGATCATCATGATTATGTAAACTGTCTCCAAACTCTTTTAGCCATGAGGTCCTAAGGATTGTGTTTAACATTAATTAGAATGGACTCTTCTCTCTTAGCTGCCATCATAAAAATTTCACGAATCCAACTTTTGCCTTCAACTCTTTGCTCTTTGAAGACCTATATAGTTGTTCTGAGCCACACTCGGCAGTCTTGTGGGCAACTACTTTGGGTATGGACAGTTCTGTGAGCACAACCCTGAGCACTTCCCCTGGAGCCACTCCGTCGCGATGACTCACTTTAGTGGACTTGGTAAGTTATTTATTTCCTCCTTTTTTATACGTCAGTTTACATTTTCTGACAACTAGTTGACCTCTGCCTTGCAGTGCTTTGAAAAACCTAATTATATCCACCTTTAGCTTTAATGCTTCTACAATGTATAGCTTTATTTTGCGTGGCTGCATGGTACATATTTAGCATGGTCTTGTTCGTAGCTTCTGGACCAGTGATGCATAGACTTCCCAGTAAAGCTTCCTTATCTTAAACGTTTCAGCTGGCTGGAGTTGCACGTTGGCTACACATATGTCAACCATTGACTCAGTACTTTGACGAAGGCATTTGTGGCATCCACAAGCAGTCTGCTTGGACCAAGGCAAACTCCCTGGGAGAGCACTTTCCTGCTTCAGGTTACTTACTTGTAACCAGTTGAAACGTCCTCCCCAGCCTTGGTACCCGCCAATGACTATGCCACACATTGAGCTATAAATCACCTCCTTATTCTTCTGCATGTACCTATGAACTCCAACATTCTAAACTAAGCTTTCATTACATTCTGTTCTACTGATTACATCACACTGCTACGGAGTCCATTCGGAGACAAACAAGTTCCTTTTATAAAATGTGCAAGACACTACAATTACCACATACCGAAATTAGATCGTGGGACATATTAAAGCTACCATAGGCCACCCTGTGCCACCCTCCTATCTCACAGTCATCCTTGGTATTTGCCCTCTAACCTTGGAAGAAATGACTCATGCGGATTGGAAATGAATCAGCTACATGCTAAATGCTTCTCAACAGCTTATAACTTTGTCATGGAAAACACTAACAACTCCCTACTTTGCCCAAAGGTTCACTTACCTCTGGCATGTATTGGCAATGGAACAAATATCCCACCAGCTAGATCAACTAGACAAACAAATAAAAAACTATTATAATAGTTACTAAAATGCAACTCAATGTTGAAGTCAGATATTTAATGCATATTAAGGAAAAGTAACCTTTAAAAAGTTACCTTTCTACCTTCCTGAAGTCCCTGGAGTCTAATTTGCATTGTCTCTCTAGATTCTCCCTGCCCTTAATTGTAATAAGCCTTGAATAGGTGTTATTAGGTGTGAAATGCATCTGAGGAGGAAACAATAGGTTTTCTTGAATGAGCAGAGATAACCCCTCTGAATTCCACAGAACAGGATGGAGTCTGTGAGCATCCTTTTTGACACTGCAGTGGCATATCCTGCTTGAGTGTCAAATGTTGCTTGATAGGTATGCTCGGATCATCACATAGAACTCTTGGAGTACACATTAAATGGGAGAAAAGCAGTAGCTCGAGGCAATACCTTTGGATCCATCATCTGGATGCTGAAGGATTCAGCTTTTGTCCTATGACAGTTTTGATTCTTGGTTTACATATAGCCCTAGGGACACATTTGAAAAGGAAGAGAATATGATACCAAGATAATTCTTGTGGTTGTTGTCTGGTCCAGTTCGAGGCAACCACTGTCTGGTTGCTGAAGTACTCTGCTTTTGTCCTATCAAACTTGTGTCTCAGGGTACCTTGTCAGTACAGTGCCTGCCTTAAACTGGATTTTAGAGTTTCATGTGGATGGACACTAGGATTACCATTGTATACTCCCCATACACACGCCTATCCCTCAGAGCCAAGTTTAGTGTGGCTGAAGACTTTCACCAGCTTCAAATGCCCAAAGTTTTTACAGTTGGCCCCAGGAATCTTTACTCTATTAGTTAGGGCATGCTTATGAGTCATTCCCAAGTGACAGGCATAAATGTGGTACCTCTAGCTACCCACTTCCGAACACTTTCTGGGCCTTTGTAATATCAGAAGAGGACTGTACCTGCAGTCTATGACTTGAGAGGAACCCAGAAAGACTGGACCTACTTCCTCTTGTACCCAGGACAAAGAAGTGGACTCCAAAGGTCATTTGGCTGACCCTCTGTGTGGCTACAGGCAGTCAACAAGCTGCAAGAGGCCTTTTCCTGGAAGTACTCAAACTACGTATGGCAAGTTGACCTGGTCTGACCATGCTGTTGGCCTCTGCCTGACAACCTGTGTATCTCTAAGTGCCTCCCTCGAGGTCCTCGGAGCTTTAGAAGTGTACTGTTGCTGTGGGTTTGGACTTAAAGGATGAAGTCAGAAGGTAAAATCTTTACTTGGCTTTATTGAGGTCTGCCCCAAGGAGCAACAAGGTCCTGGTCTACCACAGCCTTTGGCTATCATTAGCGCTTTGTGCTTTTTGGTATTATTTCTACCTAAAACTTTAAACATTCAGATCTCTGGTACCTCTAGCTGGTCTTGTGTCATTTTGTTTATTATCCTTTGCTCTATTTTTCTAATTTGGTTTGGCATTTTTATTGTTTTACATTTAGAATTTATCACTACTGTTTTTGTATTGCATAAATATTTACTGATTGCATAAGTTAAGCCTGTCTTCTCTGTGCCGTAGCTACTAGAGGGTTGAGCTCAGTTTAATTTATTGACTTTGAGGGTTTGTCCTGAAAAGGGTCATGATTATTCCATGAGGTGGATAATAATCCAATTTCTTACAGAATAGCACATAGGAATGTTTTTATTTCACCATCAGAGTCAACAGCATTGCTGAAAATTGTTTGATGGGTATGGTCGATGTGTAGATTGGATAGCGATGCATTTACATTACTGAAGAAGTGCACCAACAAAGAACAGATATTAAATAACTACATGAAACAGAGTTTCCTAGGATAAATAGAGTGCATTGAGATTCCTATATACCATGAATATCCAAAATTGGGGCATTGAAAAAAACTGGTATATAATGTAATCATATTTTTTAAGCATCTGACATGGAGGAATGATTCCACAAATTAGTGATGGTTTTCAAAAAACACATTGCTTGTTTTGCAAATGTTTTTCTTTGTACAATCTTGTCCTTAAATGTAATATTTTCTGATTATTTGGCATTTTGCAAAGATAATGGTGAATGCATACATGTTTGTTAAAATATATATGGATGTTTTGCTAATAC
Organism: Pleurodeles waltl; assembly: GCF_031143425.1. Taxonomy (NCBI): domain Eukaryota; kingdom Metazoa; phylum Chordata; class Amphibia; order Caudata; family Salamandridae; genus Pleurodeles; species Pleurodeles waltl. Next base: position 1,016,868,146 of record NC_090444.1, on the reverse strand, counting down.
GGCACCGTTGTATGGCGCATTAAATAAATAGCACATCATTTATAACCAAAATAGGGTGTTCATCCAATTACACAGTATGTGGCCCACCTCATAGGTTTACATGGGCTACATTCCATGACTTTTATTTAGAACCACTTCTTCCTGCTTATTATTATTTTCCTTGTTACCTGAATTGATTGTTGTCTAGTAGCTTGTGAGGCACATCAGAATTTTGCTTTTCATTTATTTGGCATCATGATTTTTTTCATAAACTCTTGTGCTGTGCAGGTAACCTAGATCTACCGGTTGTTGGCCCATACAGAAAAGTTCATTGAAGGAAGTGTCTCCTGCGATTGAGTTGAGGACTTCCAGTTGAAACTCCATGGTCTACAAAGGTGAATATCTGCAGTGGTGGAAATAAAAACTTTTTCTGATCTTATAAGGTGACGTAGCATAGTTTGCTCAAACTTTGGGTGATGGTTCACACAGTCTTCTTACACATTTATTTAATCAGTTATCTATTTATTATTTAGCTATATATTTATTATTTACAATTTATAAAGACTAACTTATGGCCTCCTTGAGAGCACGGTGGATAATCTGTCAGGATGACGGAGGCCATTACCTCAGCCGCTCTGGCCAGACTATTACCTGCCAACTTTAACAATCTCCAGTGGCTCTGTGGAGATATCTGGGCCCTCAGTGGAGCTTCTACCATGGTGACGTCTCTGAAGGCACTGAAAGGTTGCTGAGTAGCTGCCATGTTTCGAGCAACCACTAAGCAAACATTTTGTTTTTGACAAACAAACTTTCAAAGCGGGGCTTTGTTTTTGAAAAACAAACAACTGATAAGGTAAACCTGACACCTTAGGAGTGTTCTCCCATGGTGTGGTGCTCATTTCTTTTTTATTTTTGTTAGAGAAGACCAGCATTTCCAACCCATCCCTAATAGAAAAAAAGTACATCAGACCATCTTCTCAACAGAGTGGAGGATGGTGCGATGCACCTACATGATCAGTTCCAACTCTGTTGGGTTGACAGTGTTGGGTTTTGACTGGACGAGCTTTATTTAGAGTCAAACAGGCTATCATTTTGGGTACTCCACCATGCTTGTGGAGGAGTACCCTGTCATTAAACTCTAAACCAGGGCCTTAGTCTGGAGTTTAGAAAGAGGTGTATCATCACATTTAGAGAGTTTATGCTTGCCTAAAAGAGCCATGTTTTTAGGGCTGGAAAAAAACTGACAGAAAGAGTGTATGGCAGTCTGATGGCAGGTGGAAAAGGAAATTGAAAGTGTGATGAGTGACATCAAAGGAAGCCCAGGCTGATGTTTAGGCATTACAAAATATTGTAACATGTGGGTGCAGGACAGGCTTGCATTTGGTCACTCTAATCCTACCAGCAATATGAAGTTTGTTTAGGATAAAGTATAACTGTGGAAGAACAATTGCCTTGTGAGTCACACAGGAGTAGTACAGTGGCAGTAAGGGAAGTGAGAAGAAAAAATAATTATGTAATCATATTTGTGGGTACCAGAAATCAGACACTGTACCAGTGAAGCACAGTTTTTAAGGAAGAACAGATAGAAAAGGTAGACCCAAAAGGACAGATTTTCTTGCATCTAATCTTGCCAAACCAAGTTCATAGACAGTGGAGAGGAAGTCAGTACATAGTAGGAAAGGCTTTAATCTCCAAATGGAGTTACAGCTGTTAGAATCACAAAGAGTAAAGAGTAGGAGTAATGTCAAGTGAGGCCACATACAAAAGCATGAGGCTGCACGTGTGAGGCAAAGATAACATGAAAGTTAAAGACATATTTATTGAAAGGTTTAGCAATACAGCACAGAAAGTGCCCTGAAAGGTACAGAAATGTCAATTTTACTTTTGACTGAGTTATATTTCAAGTGCTCTGGTAAAGACCTGCCCCAACTCCTAGAATGAGGTAAAGGTTGCATTGCTTCAATGTACCCATTTGTTAGATTTAAAAAAATAGGTTTACTACAGAGAGAAGAGACATTTCCTAGCCATGCCTTACCTCTAACCTTTTGCTTAAAATGATTCTCGTATTTGCATAAATATTAAGCAGTTGCCATGTCTGCTCTGCACAAAGAACTGCCTTCAGTTAATCAGCGGTTCATGCATTTAAATAGGAATATTAGAATGACGGTAATTACTGCAGATACCTGTGAATGATTCATCACTGGATGACCTTCATTTTCGCTCCAACGTGTTTCACATCAGCACACTTAGGGACAGATTTAAGTGAAAAGGAAGGTGTGCACCCCTGTGTTTCCCCTTGTGCTGGTGCAGAATGGCTGTGTTGAGAGTGTGATTGTTTATTGTGCAGTAGGGGACACCTTCCTCCACAAAAACAATCTTCAATGGCAATTTGCGCCTTCAATGTGTGCTGAAAATGCAGCACACATAGAAAAAATAAAAAACGAGGAGAAATGAACGCATTCCTTGTTGTGCCACTCTAACCCCACCCGTGGGGTGGCGTTAGATATTGGCGCTGCCTCAGGTTTCTGTAAACTCGTAAATCTGGGTCTGCGTCAAAATGAATGGGTGTTGTTGTGGCACTCCCACAGCAACACCCATTGCACGCCCCTTCCAATCAGAGTGCTGTGTGTGAGGGGGCCGTATTTACAAGGTGACGTTATTCCACAAAAAGTGGCTAAACACCACCTTGTAAATACGGTGCAGTGCATAGCGCCACCAAAGTGTTTCTAAAAGTGATGCTCCGGTGGCGTTGTACTACATACCAATCTATCTTTATTCTGTTAACAGCATCATTTCACAAAATATATAAGTTGCAGACCAAAGTCACGAAATACGAAAAGAGTGTAGGCTTTGGAATGACATAACACCTTGTTTTAGGCTGAACAGCTAGAAAAATCATAATTGTTCCACGTGGCGGAGAGCAATTGATACAAAAACAGTAAAAAGGGTTAAATTGATTGGACAAGGATGCGTGGGGGTGGGAAGTAAGGGGTCCTTTACGTCGACTAACTATCAACGTCATTCAGACACGTGCATTAATTTTGAGAGAAGATGAAAGACCCCCTGTGAAGCAAAATCATTTATTTGCAGATTCGTTGCGACTACACGGTTGAAAAGCAAGGATTTTCTATTGACTCAATGATAAGTCATGAACTCAAAAGGCAAGGTCAGACTAGGACACAAAAGAGGCCCGGGGACAAAAATAAAAGTGGTCCACATTAGTGAATGAGACAGCTAAAGAGTTTCCCACGTTCCCAAATTAGGACAGTTTTGAACTTGAAAAGACAAATTGTATTGATGTTTTGTAAGGTTTGGGAAACTGCATGCATTTGAGTTTGCTGCAGGCAGTTTGTGGTAATATTAGGGAAATCAACAACAATAACCAGCTTACAACATAGGCACAAAATAGCCAAAAAATGTGGTTCACACATTGGCATGTCAGACCAACCCTTCGGGAACTGCCGTCTTAAAGGCGAACTCTGCCAACAGGCCTGTAATTCATCCATGATAAGGTATATGTATTTACATATTTGAAGTTTTATATTCTTCAAATGTTTTGGTGGGTTATGGGTCATCAATATGCGTTAAAATATTATTTCCAACTCATAAATAGACAGAAAAACGTTTTAATTAGTTGCAAGACAAGTGGCAGGATACATAGAGAGGCCCAGTATTACAACATGACTTTATTCCCTAACGTATTTATTGAATCAATATTTTCAAAAGGCATGACAACAAGCTTTCATTTTACAAAATATACAGCTCAAGAGATTTTAGCATCTGAATGATTCTTTAAAGTCTGACATGGTCAATTCAAAACAGAGAAATAACATATACAGGGCTTAAGTTGAGCCAATGGCTGCAGGTGGGCTCCATCGGCACTGATTTTTGGAGAGCAGCTCATCAAAGGTTGATCCAGAGCAAGAGAGAGGAAATCAGAAAAAGGAAAAGAAGGAGGAAGAGACAGATGGAAAAACAATGACAAAGGGAGAATGCAATGAAGGAAAAAGAGCCAGCAAGAGTGATGAAAAAGGCATGAATTGGAATCAGACTATGCAGACTAGGTATTCGGCAACCCTGACATTAGGCTTCTAAGAAATCATTAGGTACTTATGCTTCTTTTTTATTTTTTTGCTAAATAAGATCCGAGAAATATCATGTATCAAGGTGTTTCTCCATCAGGTATACATTAAGAGAGTGTCAGTAGTTTGAAGGAGTTACACATTCTAATGCAGACTGGTAAAGAATTCCATAACAGATGAACACAGCCTGTAAAAGCTCAATCAATAAAGGATATTTAGTGGACTGTTGGCTATGTAGGCACTAGTTGAAATTCAGCCCTGCTATGTTTCCAAGGTCGATGTGTGACTAGTTGCTGCAGTCCAGGTTTTTTGTTTGCATTCTGGGGCTCGAAGGCTGATTTATCTCATTATAAAACCGGTGCTGGAAGTCCCAGAATGCAAACAAAAGACCTGGACTGGACAGACTTGTCAAATATGGGCCTGGAAAACCTGGTAGCTCTGTGTATTGCTTCCAACTATACCTTTAAAAATTGTCAGTTTTTGTGAAAGGTGTTCAGCAATACAGGCAAGTGTATCAAACTGGCAGTTTCATGAATGTACTCTGCTTCAATTGGGAGCCAGTTTAAGGAGGAAAGCACTAAGGTCATATGGTTTTATTTGTGGGAATAAGCTATCTTACCTGCTGCATGTAGGACAGCTTCTGATAGAGTCAGTTTCTTCTTCAGAACTCCAGTTTGAAAGGTATTTTCATAGTAGAGGGTTGGGAGAACTGTTTTCAGATCATCATATTTTCAAACATATTGCAGTTACAAAGTAATTTCATTTTGAAAAATGTCCTTTTAGCTATATTACCTACTTCAAGTGACTCCTAAACCTTTGGCCAACTCAACAATTTGGGACTGGACAAAGTCATGATCACATTTACCAATTTTTCATTAAATTGAAGCCAATATTTAATGTTGGTTAGGCAGAAGAACAAGATTCAGCGGATAGAGTTTGTGATCACTTAAAAGCTCATTTGCCTGGAGGTAACACTAAATCCATAGCTTGTTTAGCAGGGATTCAAGAGGTTGAGGATAAATAAGCAGTAAGGGGCCAATATTGAGACTTCGGATATACCACACATTACAGGAATACATTTATAGAGATTCTCACTAAATGTACACATTCATAATTCCTACAGAGATGGGATTCAAGCAAGTGTAGCACAGTTGTGTTAATTGTGAGCCTATCATTGAGGGTTCACTTTTATGGCTCACCATATCAAATGCCAAAGATAAGTTTAAAAAAAACCCAGCAAACATCTGACATCAAAACATCAAAAATGAGACACTACAAAAAAGGGGGAATGCAGCAGGCCCGTAAGAAACGCACCACTCCCTGTAAGTTCCTTGCTATCCACAAAAAGAAGTAATCAGTTCAAATATCAAAGGTGTGCAACACGACCAAATCTCCTACTGCAAAAAGAAGTTTGATGGGTGTAAAGAATAAAGAAATTCTTGAATTTGTTAAATAGGCCTGATACTGTTGGACAATGAGACTTCCTATGTTTTATAGATATGGGATTGTTCCCCCCGACCTCACTGTTCTTTTTACTTTTTTCCTGTTTCATTTCCTTTTTATTCTTTAACACCATAACACCCTGTCTTTAACACTTTCAAGATGGCTGCGCCGGTAGTCCTTTTTTCATTTTTATTTTGGGATACTTATTGCCTACTTTGCAATATCAGCAATGCATTTGCTACACCTTCAAGATGGCTGCCATACGTTAGTCCTTTATTTACCTCTATACTCACTGCCTTCCCCGGATTTCCGGGGGCTAACGCGTATTAATTAGATGCGTTCAACATTTGAAAGGTTTTGACTGATGTCAACTTTGGTCGGCGTGGCATTGCCGGACTCCTTTTGAATATCACTGGCCTTCTACTGGATTTGTGGCCATGAACGTTACCCGCTTTACATTTTGACGATACTCTGGAAAGACTGTCCTGCCCATATGTTTTGGTGGTATTTATTCTGCTAATGTTTCCGATCTTTAGGACTTTTGGCTCTACTGTTTGTGGTATAATCACTTCACTGCGATAGTTGCTAGGATGCTCCGGTATTAGTTATGTTATGAGCTCTTCCTACTTGGTTTATTATATTAAATAAAGTTTCTATTTTTTGTGGTAGTAACACACGTTGCTCTACGAATGGGCACATTATGAGCCATATAATCTCCTGGGTAATATATTATGTCTGGGTTCTATTTTTAGGATTTATTTTATTAATTTATGACTCCTGTGATATTATAGTTATATGGCCCTTATTGTTGTTTTTTCTTGATTAGGCATACTAGAAATATGCCTTCAAAAACATTGGAACTATGACCTACTGGATTACATCTAGGTATGTCTATTTCTCTTTGTAACCACCACCACACAATAAAACCATCCTTCGGGCAAAATTTTGAATTCGCTTTGTCAGATGTTACTAGTCTGAGCACGTCACATTCTTCTTCTCCAGTGCATTTACCTTTCTTATTCTTTTTTATTGAATTTTACGTCTTGGGTTTGATTGTAATTCCAGGCCAGTTCCCTAATCTATATTACATTTTTGGCATACTACATTTATATACATTTTCTCTTTATTACATTTCTTCTGATCTATTGACACAATTTTCTCAAGAGGTCTTTGTTCTCACACTTGTGTATACTCATTATGTTCTAAGGTGATGTTGGTGTATTTTATATCTTTTTGTTTCTCCTTTATTATATTGTACCATCTATTGTCTTTATCATTGTTTTATGTTACGTTACAGCCCTGAAGAAGCCCTATGTGAAAGGGTGAAACGCGTTGGCTGTCATTATAATGCTGTAACAAGATTTGTGAAAATATTCTTTGGATTTGGAAGGAAACAAACAAATAATAAACAAGAAGATTTGCTTTCATCCTTACTACGGTAGATTTGGACTCTTTGTATATTTTTCAGTTAAACTCCTGTTCACCCAGTGGTGCACCGCCATTATAGCTTTCATTTCATCAAAAATGTTTAGGGTGTCATTTATCTGTGCCACTGAAAGTTTCAAAGTTGTGTCCTGAGCAAATCCCTAATTGAAACTCACCAATAACATTGTTTGCTTCCAAATAATCTGAACATACTACACATATTTTCATGATTTTCATTGGGAATGGCAGTCCTGTGATGGTATAGAAATTCTCAAGATGATTTGGGTCATCTGTGTTTTTGAGCAGAGGTTTGACATGTCTCAGAGTTCAAGACATCAGGATCTGACCCTAATTCCAAGAAAGCTTTCATGATTTTAAGTCTTTACAGTATCAGAACAGTAGATTTGGAGGTTTTGGACGTGCCTCACAGCTGGTAGATTCAGGCCAATCACTGTCTTTGTGTAACTTTTACATAACATATCTAAAATAGGACCATTTAGTATTTGTTTTCATTGGTATAATAATATTGGTGGTATCCAAGGAGGAGGAGCAGGGTTCCTCCCTGATCAGACACATTTTGTTATGGAAGAACTTTGTAAAATCATCACGATAGTCTGTCTTAATAAAATGTTTAGTCACTTGAGTGCACAACACTTTCAGCATTCAAAACAGTCTTCTAGTTCTGGTTTTCACCTTGTTCACTTTAATGCTAAAGTCATTTGCTTTGGCCAATAAACCCTTTTGTTTATATGCTGTTGTTTTAGGCTTTGAAGTATGTCCATTTAAAGCAGAGAGCAGCTTGGTGCATTTTATTTCAGTGCCTTAAAATATCTGACTACGACCTTTTACCTTTTAGTTTCCCATTTCAAGGGAGTAACTTTGTCGAGGGAAGATAATCCAAGGTCATTGTATAGTGAAAGGAGTGAGGAGGAGTGAACTGAACTTGCATTTTCCACTTAAGGTTTGAAGAACACACTTTCATGGTGTGTTTCAAACATTTCTTGCCGGTCATCAAAGGCCTTGTAGATCTCTCATCCAGGTGTACATTTTCAGTGGCTGGAAGATATGCTTCACAGGACAATGTAAGAAGATGAACGGGAACACAAGGTGACAGAGCCTGGTTTTGAGGACATGAAAAACTGTACTTCACTATCTATGGCCTTTCCTAAATACTATCTAAAGTAATGATTATTTAGGAATAAATGTAAGTTTTGTGCATCTGGGTCTTTTTGAGAGCCCCAATGGGAGGCTAAAGTCTCCCAGAAAGACCTTGGGCCCAATTCTGAACATGGCGGGCCACCAAGCCAGTTGCATCCCGACCACCACATTCCAAGTTACCCACAGGGCTGGCGGTGTGTTAGCAAGTGGCACAGTGCATGCACCCGACCAGCCGCATAGGGGGGCCGGGAATGAACAATAGCTCACATTACAGAAGGGCATAATCAACATAAGACCATTGTTATAGCCCTTATCCTGCTTTTCTGCTGACCTTTACCCGGTGGGGGACTCGCCAGGGGAAGGTCGGCAGAAAGGCAGGTCCAGATCAGCTCAGCACCTGATGTTGTGAGCCCACTTCCTTTGACCACCTGGACTACCACCACCACTGCCGCAATAGCAGGGATGTTAGCAATGGCAGCATTCCTGAGATGGTGTCACCGCCCAAATCACAATCGTGCGGTCAGACCACTCAAGAGGCGGCTGTCTGACCACCAAAATCTCGACTGCGGAACAATGCACCCAAAGTTTGAAACTGGGCCTATTGTTTTAAGTTAGAAATTGATTTCTCATGTATTCCAGGTATTCATCATTGAATCTTACTATATTCCTGCTGGGTGATAGATAATGTGGTTGCTACAATATGTCTGCTCTTTTGTCAACAGGTAAGAGGATGTTTACAATAATGCAGAAAGAAAATTCTATGAATATGTTAATAAACTACTCAACACTATGGGCCTCATTATGAGTTTGGCGGTCTAACAGTAAGACTGCCATGGTTACAGCTGCCCAATGACCGCCATGTTGGCGGTCATCCAAATGCCGTATTAAGAGTTACATATTTCAGCCCGCAAAAAAACAGCTAAAATTCTGAAACTACCAGGACACAGGAGGATGGAAAAAAGGTGGTCCGATCACCAGCACTACCAGCCCAACAAAAATCAACTGATCAAATTACGATCCACAAATCATGACAGAGGTTCTTCATGGCAGAAAACCATTGGGGGTGCGAACCGCGGTGGTCTCAACTCACATTAGTCAGAATACTACACAACATTGGATAGTCCGAATACCCCACACCTGACACACATTCACAATTCTGACACACCTAAACACTACACTATAAAACACAACCCTACACCCTTTGCAACCAGATCGCCACTCACAGCCAGACACTAGCCAAAAATCAAGAACTATCAAAACAAACAATAGCCACCCCTACACATTACACTCAGCACACATCCCACATTTGCACAACATACACAACACATAATTTACAAAACCATACAATAAAGAACAACTGTCACCCACTCACATCACAGCTCCAACACCTGATCACAAACATTATTCATCCTTTTATTCACTACCTCAAAGTCTTTACCACCACTACCATGTCCCCACAAAAACACCCATGTTTCACTGATGATGAGTTGAGGGTCATGGTGGATGAAATTGTCAGGGTAGAGCCATACCCATTCGGAGCATAGGTCCAGTAAACATTAATAACCAGGAAAATTGAGTTGTGGCAAAGTATAGTCTACAGAGTTAATGCAGTAGGCAGTTACCTATACACAAAGGAAGACATTAGGAACAGGTGGAACAACCTCAGGGCCAAGGTATGTTCTATGGCATCCAGGCACCAGCTGGCGGTCCTCAAGACTTGTGGTGGGCCTCTACCTCCTCCCCCACAGTTCACAGCATGGGAGGAGAAGGTGTTGGACATCCTGCATCCTGATGGCCTAACAGGAATACCTAGGGGAGTGGTGTTGGGTAAGTCACAACAACATTCATGTCACCAAACAGTTATGTCTTGCATGCTCACGCATCACCTTTCCCCACCCCATTGACCAAACCACTCACAACCCCTGTCCAAATCTCCAAATACCCCTCACTGCCATGCCACATGTCAAGTAAACTCACCTTGGGCATCAGGGTTTGGGAAGGGCATGTGACGTCCTGGGAACTGACAGCACTACAACTCCCAGAAGGCACTGTTTCAACATTAACAAAATGAGAACCATGCACTAAATTTGAAATGTCTTGCATGTGAAACTAACAATCAAAGTAAACAAAGTTGAATGGCTCACCATGTAACAGTCCATGGCAATGAGAGCTATTCAATGGCCCACTACCAGTACCATTACAAGCAAATCACAGCTACAGCTGTGTCCCATACCAACCTGGCCTCTGAGAAACATCACTAATAATGTTATGTACTCACCTAGGGGGACATCTAAATGACAAACTGGACGCTCTTGCAGTACATCCAGACACAGGGCCAGGGCAAATTGCAACACCAATTTGTGTGTCAGCTTTGACACCATTGTGCAATTGTTCAGCTTCTAGTTGGCTCAATGATGCCACACACCTTACTAGGAGACGAAAGTACATTGTCCTGTCTTCACTCAGACAAGATATAAGGGTATTTACAACCATATAGGCACCAGCATACTCAATTAGCATGGAGCATGCAGTATGTAATTGCAAATCTCTGTGTCCCACATTGCACTAACCCAGATTAATTAGGAGCTGTTATTGTCATAGGAACAATGAGAGGGACGGGGAGGTTAATGGTCCAGTGTACAGTCGCCCAATACAAATTCCGAAGAAATTGAAGGTACACTGTTCCAATCAATAAGAGCAAGAGAGAAGGGAGAGCTAATTCAACAGGAGCATGAACCCTCAAGCATCACACTGGATGACTGGCTTCATCATTGGGAGAGCTCCTCGTTAGGCCGGTGCTGCAATGCCTAACGGGCTCCCCGAGGGGGGCTCTTAACCGTTTTGCTCTAATAGTAGCAGGTGGAATCAGATCATACAGAAGGAATACCAAAATTCAAGTATCCGAGCAATCAAGGAGAGAAGAAATATTAAAATTGGTTATCCATCAAATAATATTAATCATAGGTTTTATCAGTATCAATAAGATGGAGACCAAGATTAAAAACGAAAGGGGAGTCAAAAAAGTGAGTGTTAATGCTCACATACTCCCAACACTTATACAAGAGGTTTAAACCAATTATGGTGCCTCTAGTCTTCAGGTCTACATGTTTCGCGTGTGGTGGTCCAGCCGGATCCAATGACGCTTCATCAGGACCAAAAATAATTTTTAACTTCTCCAAAAAATTTATATAAATTGCTACGAGCCCTACTAGGGAAAAGAGTACAAAAACAGTCACTTATATTTGCGTGTGTGCTATGTCAAAAAAGGTCGCCCTAAAAAATGAAATCAAAGGACACATATAGTAAAGTGTAGTCCAAAGTAAAACATAGTGAATATAATAATTCAGTGCATAGTTCACGAAAGGATAAAAGTAAATAGGCTTACCACCGGTATCAGGAAAAGGCTCCTAGGAATAGCATGTCAGGAACTGGAACTGACATCCTATATTTACGGTAGTCGTAAAAGTTTATTTACACAATTAACAAAAATTGGAACACCTATAGTCAAATATCAGCTATAATCATCTCGTACATCTCCGACGTCTACAAAATGTTGTAATAACAACGCTATCTCCATGTAAAGTAATATCAGTCATAATAAATATTTATTATCACCAACTAATATACGTAGCAGTGTGACAAAGTGCATGGTGAGAATAGAAAGTACCTCTTAAAAAGGCCAAAGTCAGTGCCCAAACGGGAAGTATTCTCACCAACGTGCTAGGAAAGTGTTAAAACCTAGTTATCAACCCAATCGGTGAATGCATGCAGTCAAATAAATTCTGATCTAATAGATCCATCTGCTTAGCGGGTTGCCAAACTAGGATAAATAATGGTTTCTGTCACCCGGCGATCCGCATGAGTTTGCGGTGAAACAGAAAAATAAAAGTTTACACTTACAATGGTCAGTCGTTCATAGACGTATACACCTACCCGCCTGACAGCGTCCCCATAGACGAGTGGCTGGGCGCTCGGCGGGGTTTATATGTGAAGACACGGGAACCCGGAAAGGATTACCGGCTCGCGCGCGAAGAAGATACTAGAAATAGACGACGGACTTAGTCAGAGAGTGCTAAAAATAGAAGATGGACTTGATCTGAATCGAGAAAACAATACCTTGTATTATTTGGATGTACTAAGCGTGAAATAGCACTATGATCAGTCAGAAAAAAGCAAATTGTGCTAGCAATTGTTCAAAGGGGAGGATTATACCGTTAAATACCGCATGAGACTTGTATATATAATCATAATGCAGATAGTGGTGACATAAAGATTCTTCATGTAAATAAGTGCATATTGGTTATAAAGGGGTCTTTTCGGAATACCAATGGCCTTAAAGCAATTCCATGTGCTGAGAGAGTCAAGATGAAAGTGTAGTCCACGGAATATCATCATTCAAACCCCGAATAGAGGTCCCTAATTTAAAAATCAAGCGTTGTTCAATTCTGAAAAGAAGATCAGGGTCATTCAATCGGACTCTGGGGGCTTCCAAGATCACCAACCAAAGATCCTCTGGGGTCTGAGGAGCGGCTAAAAAGTGCGCACAGAGTATAGTAGTCACCCTGTGGCATCTAATATTGCTCCTATGTTCATTAATAAGTGTCTTAACAGGACGTGTCGTCATTCTAATATAGCGTAGTCCACACGGACACGTAATCATGTAGATGCAGTTCTTAGAGTTACAGTTCGTGTGTTTTCTTAGGTGCCACTTCCCTATAGGATCAAGGTCTAGTGATGTTGTTTGTCTAGTCAGTCTACACACATTGCAATTACCACAGGGATAGTGGCCTACGACTGGGGGAAGATCCCACAATGATCTTTGAGTAGGAATGTCACATGGCACATGTGGACAAGTGTGAACCACTATGTCCTTGATATTAGAAGTGCGTTTAAAAGCAAATAGTGGTTTTGGCATTATAGTCCCACCACCAATGTTTGTTGACCAGTTTCTTGATGTCGTTGGACAGTGGAGTGAATGTGCGGACACAAGTTATCCGTGTCTGAGGAGCCTTATCCTTGATTGCCAATAGACATTCCCTATGATTATTTTTTGCTCTCTTATGTGCCAGATTCACAATTTTTTGTGGATAGTGACGTTCATAGAGTTTTGTTTGGAGAGTACTTGCTTGTTGGTCAAAGTCTTGTGTGGAACTACAATTTCGTCTGAGCCGTAGGAACTGGCCAATGGGTAGGTTGTCTCTTAAAGCCTTAGGGTGGTGACTCTCATATAACAAAAGACTATTACGATCTGTGGGTTTTTGATATGTACTAGTTGCCAATAAGCCATTATCATCAATGGTAATCATCAAATCAAGGAAAGGTAGACGGGTTGATGATACTGTGGCCGTGAAGTTCAAATAAGGATCAAGGGAATTAACCCAGGTGGTGAATTCATCTGCTTTTGACAACGGTCCTTGCCATAAGACCAAAATATCATCTATATAGCATCTCCATAGTTTTATGTCATTATGAAAAGGATTAGATTGAGGTACAATTAATTTTTCTTCAAAGTCATACATATACAGACAGGCAAGGCTAGGCGCAAACGTACTGCCCATCGATGCGCCCCTAATCTGATGAAAGAATTGTTCCTCAAATTCAAAATAGTTTTCTGTCAGGGCCAAGGTGGCACATTGCATGATAAAAGCTACAGGGGTGGAGCAAGGTGTAGCGATATTCAAAAGTGCTGATTCCACAACCTGCAGAGTAGCCTCCTGGGGAATATTTGTGTACAATGCTTCTACATCTAAGGTAATAATACCTTGTATATTCCCAGTGCGATTGATGGATTCGATCAGATTAAGGACATCCTTAGTGTCCTGTAGAAAAGTCGAGGAATTTCTCACTAAGGGCTGTAAGAAATGGTCACAAAAAATTTACAATGGTTCAAGGACCGAACCTATACCTGATACTATAGGTCGTCCTGGTGGAGGTCTTACGCCCTTGTGAATCTTGGGTAGACAGTAAAAATATGGGATTTTGGGATGGACCGTGTCAAGGAACTCTGCCTCCTTAGAGGAAATCCATGAATTATTCGTAGCTTCCTCAAGGAGGCATCTAATCTGGGTTTGTAATCTCCTAGTTGGATCACTAGTAATCTTAGTGTAATAGGTAGTATCACTCAAAAGACGTAAACATTCACATCTATAATCAACTGTGTCCATAATTACGATTGCACCGCCTTTGTCAGCCTGTTTAATAACAATGTCTGGATCAGTTGCTAGATGTTGTAAAGCTTGCCTCTCTCTATTGGGAATATTGACGTAGGAATGTTTAGGACATAACCGGGAAACATCAGCTAGTATAGCTTTTTCAAATGTCAACACTTCACTCTGCATCATAGTTGATGGTGGTACGAAGGTTGAAGGTTTGAGTCTAAAACTTGAGGTTCAGTTGGTCTGTCTTTAAAGAACACATGGAGGCGGATTTTCCGAAAGAACTGAGCTAGTTCTATATGTAGCCGGAAAAAATCCTCTTTAGGAGTTGGTACAAAACCAAGACCTCTATTGAGGACATTGGATTCGTCTACTGTGAGTTCTCTCTTGGACAGATTGACAACTAAGTTCTCTGCGTGGGGTTCTCTGTTTGGCTTCTGGTGACCATTTGTGGTTCTTCCATCGACCATTGTACCTGTCTCCCTCTTCATCTTCTTCTGCCTCTGCCTCTGCCCCGGCCGTGGCCTAAAAAAGGCACGAAAGACATCATGGGACGCGGTTGAAAAAATGGATAGGGTGGTTGCCAAGGCATAGAATGGTTCATAGGATAAGGGGGGTAATTGTAAAAAGGTTGTGTTATATTTTCATCAGTGCTCCAACCGTCTGATGAGGAGCCACTGGAAAAGTTACGTGACTTTTTATGAGAAGAGGTTGATTCATTAGTGGACTGAGACTGGGTATCTATATCATAATCCTCTTTAATGTAAGGGTAAACCTTCTCCCTGCTGAACTTAACTATATCCTTCTGGAGTTTAATGATTTTTTGCTGAGTTAAAAACTCCTTCGTCTCATTCAGTTCAGGGGTAATCTCTGCCAGGCGGCTTTTAAAAGTAGTCAATGTGACTGTCGTCTTCAAAGTGTTTTCCATGGCACTAATTTGAACAGTAATAGAGTCAGGAATGCATTTGGAAGTGTTGATGATAAGTACCAACCAATCTCTGGTACACTTCCATGCGATCTGTGCCCAGTCTTTCATAAAGGCTAGATCTTGTAAGAAAATTCTAGGAACATTTGACACTACCAGGCCATTAGGTGCTATATTAGCACGTAGGAACTCAGTCATGATGGTCCCATGCATGACTGTCTTTATTAGTTCTCGTTTCAAGGCTGAGAGTTTATTCCAATCTTCCTTGAAACTTCCTGATGGAGCCGATCCATCGTTATCGAGGATAGAAGGTGCCTGCAATATGGCTGACACCATTTAATCATCATAACTCAGACCCTGGAACTCATCCATAGTAGGGATCTCCACAAGGTCTGATGATTAAAAAAAATTGTTTCTAATAGTTTCTAATTAGAAAACTCCTAATAAGTGCCGCAGCAAAGCTGCTGTACATGAACCAAGGAACAATGAGAGGGACGGGGAGGTTAATGGTCCAGTGTACAGTCTTCCAATACAAATTCCGAAGAAATTGAAGGTACACTGTTCCAATCAATAAGAGCAAGAGAGAAGGGAGACCTAATTCAACAGGAGCGAGAACCCTCAAGCATCACACTGGATGACTGGCTTCATCATTGGGAGAGCTCCTCGTTAGGCCGGTGCTGCAATGCCTAACGGGCTCCCCTGTTATTGTCATGCCAGGGGATCATGAAAAGGCAGTGTGCGCCTTTAGTTTAGTTTAGATATCTAATTCATACATCACTAGTTGCATCACTTACACCAACTGTGTGTCCCACTTCTCCTACAGGTAACCTTGCCATCCCCAACATGGAGAGGATACCAGAGACAGACACTACCCCTCTGGATGAAGGCCCCAGTGATGAAAATAGCCCTGGATTTGTGGACACTAAGGATGCAGCTGGCCCATCAGGGACACCTGGTCAGTCAACAACTATCAGCCTCACCCTGCCCACAACTACCCCTCCAAGCCCTGTTGAAACTACATCACAAGCAATCATTTCCCCCCAAATCTGTGTCTCAAAGAGAGTCTCTTCCATCGTGTGCTCCTCAGTACAGGTGCCTGAGTCACCTAATGTCACCCCTGCCAAAGATGGTCCTGCCACTAGTGGGAGTGGGCACACTGTGCCAGGGGCAAAGGTATGTGAGGGCAAGGTGCATTGGAGGGATGATATGTGCCAGAGGATGGGGGCTCCATGAGACACTAGTGACCAGGAGACCATCTCCCAAGTTTTGGGACCCCTACCAAAATTCCCAAGGCATGATGGGACAGGTACTGACCATGATGGGGGAGATCCGACAGCTGCAGAGGGACAACCACCAAGAAGCCATCCAGCAGTGGCAAGCCAAAAATGCAATCCTGGCCTCTATTGCGGGGTTGCTGAAGGACATCAACACTACCCTCAGTAGCTCTGGCACCCAACATGAGACCTCTTCCACTAGCCATGAGATATCAGGCCCCTCAACATCTGGGGCTGCTAGTGGAATTGAGGCCCTGCCAGTAGAAAGGAATGCCTCAGACACCCCACCCTCTGTAGCAGAAGAACCTCCCGCAAGCGTGGATGTCCACCCAGTCATCCAGGAGGAGCAGATGCCAAGTTAAACCCACTGCCAGGAAGTCATCCTCTCCTGATTGGTTCCCCTTGTGGGTGACTGATACACCCTGTTGACTGTTCTGATACCCAAATCCATTTTCATATGGTGCAAGGACACTTGACTTATGTTTCCAAATGGTGTTGCTGCTACCCTGAGGATTTTATCCACGATGACTGAACCCTTCACTGTTAACTTTATAACATTTCGGTTTCAAGTCACTCATTTTGTTGTTCACTCCCCAATAAATACCACTTACAGATCCCATGTAATTATGATGTATCAACTATATACAACTGCCATGTATGACAACTATTGTACCAAAATATTCCTCCCCAATGTTATACTTCTGTTATGTTCATCACACGTGCACTGGACAACCAGGATACATATTGCATTGAGATTGTAACATACATATAACAAAAGTCACCTGTATTCTACATCTCCACATACTTATTTGGAGCATGGCGATCAGCACATTGTGAAGTCATGCTGGGGACTTCAGTGTTTCAGCTTTGATGTCATTCACTGCCAACCCACAGAATACAGACATTAGGGACATGTCATTCAATCACCATCCCAGGAGGACAGCTCCTTTCAATGTATCATCAGCTAAAGCCTTATCCCATACCTCATCCTCCCAAATTACCATACCCTATGAAACAGACAGAGATCAGTACTAATCTCCCCAGTCATGGAACTTTCCACTTATCATGGTTAGGTATTTGTAGGCTTGCCACTCACCTATGTCAGTCTTCAGACACATGCACATTTGTCTGCAATGAGGAAACACACTTACAGCTATGCAAAAGTTAGGTCATTTACAACACAAACCAAAATGATGGTAGAGGGTCTGGATGCCACAAATGGACACACACACCACTATTTAAGCTACCTTCAATAGCAAACAGGCCTATTTTGTGGAAAAGGACACTTCCAAACTACTGCCCTGATAGTCCAGGCATAGATTTCACACACCACAAATCTGTGCCAAAACAGTATCTGGATTAATCCATGTCCACTGCTCATGTTAGTCTGTAAATCCCATCTGCCTGTGACACTGTCTGACAATGCCAAATGAAGTTGAGGCAAACAGCCAATCTGCAACAAACATATTCATAACTGTAAAAGTGATTTTGAGTGTGCATTTTCTGAACCACAGACTATGTACATAACAGTTCTCAACTCGAAGGAACATTCAGCATGCATATCTGAGTCATGGGCTTTGGAGCTACTTTAGAACACAATGATGGTGGTAAAAAGAACATTACATGGCATGAATTACCTCAACAATACCCCATGGAACCTCATTTGTAACATCACATCACATACCTTGAGTCAGTTGAAGTACTGGTTTATGGCATCTGCCCTGATGTCTCCAGCTCCATCCTCATCCTGCTCATCCACACTTGGCATATCTTCTTCTCCACCCACAGGTTCTGCTGGCTAACTGTCATCTGGAATGAATGGTATCTGATGTCTCAGGGCAAGGCTGTGGGGCATACAGCAGGAAGCAATTATTTGACATGCCTTGTTAAGTGAGTAGAGGAGGGCTCCTCCAGATGTGTTTATGCAGCAATATCTTGTCTTCTGGAGCCGAATAGTCCGCTTCATGACACACCATGTCCTTCTGTGGGCCTCACTGAAGCATACTTCTCCTATTTAAGTTGGGTTCCTCACTGGTGTCAATAACCACGGATGGTTTGGGTAGCCAGAGTCCCCTGTAAAGTATAGTTACCCCAATCCAAACTTTAATCTTGGACATCCACATATTTGGAAGCAGGACAAAAGGTACAGAGACATATGACATATATGACTTACCAAACCAGCCGGGTCCTCTCTGTGTATAGTTGTGTCATCGGCAGTGGGATATTGCTGTTCAGCATGTTGAAGGAATCATGGAGTGAACCTGGATACCTTGTACAAACTTGTGAAATGTAGAGGTCAGCCAAACTGACCACTTGGACGATTATGGGGTGGAAGTATTTTATGTTCCTATATACTTGTACATTTATACTTGGGGGGACTAAGGCTACATGGGTGCATCTATGGCTCCAACCACATGTGGAATGTGTCCCAAAGCATAGAAATCTGCCTTCTCAAGGGCCACAGCCTCACGTTGGGGAAATCTGATATAGCTGTCAAGATGTTTTAACAATGCAGACAGTACAGCCTTCAAAACCAGACTGAACATGGGCTGAGAAATCCCTGCAGTTAGGGTCACTGTATTCTGAAAGGACCCAGTGGCCAGGAAGTGCAGCACTGACATAACTTGAGTGATGGGAGGTATGCTATTGGGATTGCAAATAGCATGCTTTGGATCAGGCTCCAACTGACGACACAGATCTATAATTGTATGCCTATCCAGGCAATATATTTGGATTACATGTTGCGCCTCCATGGTCTGCAGGTCTGCTAGTGGACGGTACACTGGAGGTTGCCTTGCTCTCCTCAGGCCAGGGTAACTATGTGGGACAGCACCAGAATGTATGTGAATGACTCAATCCCTACATCATATGTATGATCACAACAACGTCACACATATATCTAAATCTTGTCACATTAAACAGTAAATATGTGATATTCAGCACATAGGGAGGTATTAAAATCCCCTGAAACCCTTGCATGCACTCTACATGGAGTTACATGTCACTGTCAGTGAGAGTTACATCAACCCTGTAGGCATGTAACACATTTTTTGCACCTATACCATCTTCAGATTGTCATTTGTATGGTGACAAAACTCTTTCATGTACATAACACAAAATACCTCATTTCACTTCCTCTACTAATTAGATGCACATTAATACTTGTAAACAGTAGGCCTGCACTTCACACATTGTCATAGATATGAGGTTTTTGTAAATGACATAACTTTCATTACTACATCATACGCATTTGAGCCCTAAAATGGCAGCTGCCTTACTTATTGTACTAGACGTGAGAAAGTGACCTGACTCCGCCGGCAGATGCCGTTATAGCGGTAGGTAGTCACAACCACGGTGGACATTGCCATTGGAACACATTGCTGCCTTTGGTGGACTTGGGCCAATGGCAATGTCCTCCGGTGTTGACGGTCCTGGTTGTGGTGGACGTGACCACCATCTTCTGCACAATCCCTCACTTGACTCCTGACACTGTTACCAGCAAGACCTCCATGACCTGAGCTACTGTGTACTGCCTCTGGGAGCAATCATGCCATGTCCTGCAGGTGAAAGGGCCCCTTTCTTCTCTGCAGAAGAGCTGACCAGGCTTGTGGTGGAGGTCCTACCCCTGTATGAACAGCTATATGGTGCACCAGAGGAGCAGGTGTGTCCAATACAATAACAATGGGTGAATGGTAGAGTGTATG
The DNA here is from genome assembly GCF_031143425.1 of Pleurodeles waltl. Taxonomy (NCBI): domain Eukaryota; kingdom Metazoa; phylum Chordata; class Amphibia; order Caudata; family Salamandridae; genus Pleurodeles; species Pleurodeles waltl. Next base: position 1,016,848,001 of record NC_090444.1, on the reverse strand, counting down.
ATGGGGCATATGAAATGTGCATGAATGAACGATTGAAATATCATATGTGGGTAGATGGTTATGTGCACATGTGCATAGAAAGACTGCAATCCGTGATACATAATAGGTAGTGTCTGATATACATAATAGGTAGTGTCTGATGTATGTACCCGGATTCACATATGTACACGACATCCTTTACATTAATGTTGGTGTGACAAATAGTTGTAGAGATGTACCATTTTAAGGACATACTTGCTTTGGCATTGAGCATATGTACATTACTTTCTCCTCTTGTCTGTGTCATCCATCAGAAGAAGGGGATCTGGTGTGCCATCATCAAGAAAGTGCGGACCCTGGGGTCCACAGCTGTCAAGGAACCCACTGTTGAAAGCGGTGGGGGGACCTGAGATGCTGGGCCTGTAAGACCGCTGAGGCCCAGCTGGGGATGTCCTCCCAAGGATGAAGAAATACCCATCGGATCTTGTCCCCCCAATGGCCCGCATATTGGTGGTGGCTCACCTGGGGTTGGATAGGCATTTAAGGGCAGCACAGCAGCCACAAGGGGATGAGTAATGACTAAACTCATTTACATTCCTCAGCAAGGTCAGTGTATTATGTGAAAGACTCTAAGCTGTAACAATGTGGTAAGTGCAAAAGGTAAAATGTCTCCTAGGAAAACCTAGATGTAGAGTCCTCAGCATTGGTACATAGATGTGCACACTGTATAGTGTGTAGGGACATATTACTCACCTATGTCATCCCTTCTGTACAGTAGCATAGGATGATGCACAGATGACTGTGTCATATGTGTAACACTTTACTGCTCTTAGTACCCTGCTGGTTGCTCCTTGCGACCTACAGATCAATACTTCCAATATCCTGAAGGTAAGTTATCCTGATCTATGCCCTCTGTTCATTCATGTGCCCCTTGATCCATCTCTATGTGTAACATTGAGTCTGACAAGTTGAGTACATGACTACTATTTCTGAGGTTTCCAATGAGGGTCAACTTATTCTGAGGCTGTGATCTAAATCTGAGATTTCACATGCCACACTTGCTGCACTTACTCAGATCTGTTAAGAGGTGTCCCCATTGGTAAGTGTGGACTAAACATGTGTGGTATTTCCTCAGAATGGACATCCTACATGTACAAAGCCACAGTGGCATTACTAGAATCCTAGTGCAACCTATATCATTGATATGGGAGCTCAGAAAATTAGTACCATGTACATGTTCATTAGATGGTAAGTGGCTACACAGCAATTTCCTATTCCAGTGTGTTGTGGGCATGCGTAATAGGCCCCATCATCTTGGTAATTGGTACAATCTAAACTGTTTTTTGCCAACATCATGTGTACTCTGTTAGGTTCAGAGATATATCAACATTGTGATGCAACTTTAACATACTTACTTTTGCTATTGTGGATAAGTTATGTAGGATTTTAGAAGGGAATCTCATAGTTTGTACTGACTGAACTGTGTTGCAGGTGTTGTATTTCACCTTCATATGTAGTTGAAATGGTATGTGTAGTCAATCATTTGGCTAGCCTTAAGGTGTATGTCTCTATCATGTTAAGCTCATAAGTGTGTTGTGGCATTTTAGTGTTCAGATACAGATGTAAGATTTGTCAAGTCTGAAGTGTGGATAGTGATGTTGCCACTTGGACAACTCATCATTATTAGTTGTACTGTATGTGGCCTTCATGCCCATGGCAGGTGTCCTTTTTATTTCAGGTGTTGGCATGGTACCTGGCCTTGGGATTTCTCTGGGTAAATCCTGTATGCTAAGTCCACCCCTATAAGTGTGTATTTACATGTGGAGAGTGACTTAGAGGAGTAGCTCCACAAAATAGGTATCATCCTTTCCTACATGACAATTGGGACATGTGTTGCTGACCTGATTTATACTCTATGATAATCGATTTATTAAAATTGTAGGTATAGTTGTTGCATGTTAGAAATTGTCAATTGTGGAGGTTGTGGACTCTGTAACATGAAATGTTTTTGGCTTGTATGCAACTTGCTGTCATTTGTTTGGCACATGATGTGGTTTCTTTCCTGGTACATGACATCAGTTAGAAATATCGGTATATGTAGATTTTGTGTATGTGATATGGTGAAATTAATGTTACCCCTATTACCCATTGCATGGTTGTTGGTTGACTATGTTGCTGTGAATAGGAACTAAGATTCATGTGAGCAAGTCAGGTTGTCATGAAATTGATATTTTGATTGCTCTTCTGATATGATGGTATAGTAGGTGCGTGATAAGTGACATTGTAGTAATGTAGAGGTGTGGATGGAATCTAGTTGTGACATGATGTTGGCACTAACCTGGTTCTACCTGGGGTGTAGTACAAGTAGTTGTAATGTGATTGATGTGTACAGTGTGATGTTAGTGTTTCAAAAGAATATGATGAACCTCCCTTTTTTTTTGTTTTCCAGCATCAGCTTCAGCAGGTGAAGTAGATGGGGCACAGCCAAGTGAGGAAGCTGCTGGCCACGGGACCTCAAGTCATGATACCACTGACTCCGAGGGACCCAGAGGCCTGGAGTGCAAGGGATGTGTCACAGGGGAGACAGGATCCAGTTCTTCATCTTCAAAATCCTCCTCCAGTGGACACTCCCTGGTGGTGGCGGACCTATCTGGGACCACCCCAGCACCATCTCTGTCCAATACCCTCCTTTTTACTACCGCCCTCCCAGTAGCTCCCCGCCCAGTTGGCTGTGGCCACTCACCCAAGAGGGTGGGAGTCTCCTTTGCCTCAGGCACCTCTGTCCCAGCCCTGCTGCCCTCAGTGAGGAGGCTTTTGAGCTCCTGAAGTCTATCTCTTAGAGTCAGACGACCATTCTGAATTCCATCCAGGAACTTGCAACTCAAATCCAACAGAGTAATATGTTCCTTGAGGGTATTCACAGTGCACTGGCTGGCCTACAGAGATGCTTGAAGGCTCTGGTCTCCATACTGACAGACGCCAGTCACCTTTTGTCTATCATCCCCCCTCTACCTTCCTCTTCCTCTTCCAAATCCCAAACCTCTCTTTCCTGACCCAGCCAAAGCACCCAAACAGACAGGAATGCATCCACCTCAACATCCAAGGGTAGGTCAGACAGAACTAAGCACCACAAAACACACCAGTAGCATGCACAGAAGCAACATTCAGATGCACACACAGGAACAGCCACAACCTGCTCTGACACCCCCATCACCCACAGCCTCACAGACAGCACATCTGTCACACCTGCAGCCACCACACCAGCATTCACAGATCCAGCCACTCTACCTAGCTTACCCACATGCAGCACCACAGCAAACCCTCAGACATCCACCCCAGTCACCACTCCCACAGACACCACAACCACTGACACTCCTTCATGTTGCACATCCACCATACCTGCAGTCACTACAACAACAGACAGTCAAGGCATCCCCCAGCACCTCCATCCCCCCTCATCCCAAGTCACATAAATGCCCTCATTCACTGACCCAACAGACAACCAGCACCCACAAGCATACTTCACACAACCATTCACCAAAGACATCCACACCAACACCTCTTACAACCACTCCCTCTCTGTCCACACCCAAACGCTTTTGCAATGACCTTCCCCGTGTGTCAAAAAAAGCCTTCCTTTTATAGTTTTCCCTTTTCCCTACTCTTCTCCACCCATGAGACCCCAACATATTTTGCTTCCCTCCTCAAGTTCGTCCTTCCACTTCCAAGGCCTCCCCTGCCCTCCTGCAAGTACCCCTCTCCCCCTCCAAGAAGTCTACCCCTCCCGAAAAAGGTAACCCTCCCCTAAGCCTATAACTAAAACCCCCTCCCAAACCACATCCCAAAGGCCCCCTCCCAAACCTAAGCCCAAACCCCCACTCTGCCACCCTGATAATCCCTTAGGTGCCTGCCTGCACCCTTGATGCCCCTACCTGTGGAGGTTACATGACAGTCAGGAGTCAAGTTCAGGGCACACATATGTGCACTGTGTGCATTTAAAACTGTAAAAACAGGACTGGCCTATGGCTTTTGTTTTCCAAACTCTCAATAGATAATATATTTACCACCAACCAGTTGTTGGTTTAGTGGTTACATCTTTGTCATGCTTTTCTTTTCCTAGTATGGTGTTGGGCCTGGCTGACATTGGTTGTGTGCCAGTATTTGTGTGTGTGTGTGGTGCTTCTGCTACTTGTATTGTTTGTGCAGGATGTAAGGTTGTGAGCTGTACTTTGGTCCCACAATGATACAGACACATTTTGTTGTCATGTTATTGAGTGGTGTGTGGGTTTACATATGTTTGTTGCTGTGTTGTATGGCTTGGTATGTTTTGACAGTATGGGTGTTCAGTGTATGGTATGATAGTGATGATGTGCTGTCTGTGATGTGTTTGTCGAATGGTCAGTTGTATGGTTGTTAATGTTCATTGCCTGTCAGTTGTAGGTTGTGTTGTATGTGTGATGTTTCTCTGGATAGTGTCTATAGTGAGTGCCCGCTAACGTATTGATGATGGTATGGTGGTGTTGTGATGTGTTGTAGTGTTGTGTGGTATTGTGTGTGACTGGGCCTGTACTGTTTCCATGCATGTGTGTTTTTGACTTGTGTGTGTTTGCCGTAGTGTGTGTACTGTGCATATGCGGGTGTGTGTGTGTCTGTATGTGAATGTGCATGTAAGTGTGTAGTAGCGTGTGGTTTTCACCCTTGCACCCCCTTACCAATGATGTATTGTGCGTGTGTGTACAGACATTGACAATATACAACAGCTACAGGTGAGCGTGTGTATTTACGGTTGCTTTTTTCCTCATTAGCGAAGATTTTGTTGTCTTTATGCGAGCAGGAGCAGCAGGATAACTTGTAGATCTGGTTCCATGGCGGCTCCAGACATGTATAAAGGTGAGTGTCTCTTTTTATGCAGTTCGTTTCCGCCAGGGTTTCCATGCTGGTGTGACACTGGCAGAAACGCTGGTGGTGTCCTGCCTCCTAATCTGTCCAGCGGTAACAGGGTATCCGCTGGCCTGCAAGTGCCTTCGTTCGTTGTGGTATGACCACAGTGGTGGTACCAGTGGTGCTTTGGCTGTATTCTGTGTTTATTGGTTTGCTAATAACTTTGGCCCCTTTTGATGATTCTTCACAAAACATTTTTTTTAATGTTCATCCACCTCAGATCCTTCTGAAGTTTTGGGGTGATCCATCAATCGGGGTCAAATAAAAAGGAGGTCTAAACCTGTAAAATACCCATGTATTTTCCATACACTTCTTTAGACATGGGTACAGCAAAAACTGCTTAGCCAAATTATCTGGATGGTTGAGTTTGTGAGACTCTCATGAGCCTCCTGTGAGAGCGCAAATTAAAAAATGGAACCCTGTGATTGGTTGAGAGGCCTGTTTTCATGCTCTTGAGGGAGCAAGAGGCTCCTGTGAGTCCTGTGTGGGCTCTGATTGGCTAGCTGTTGGAATGTTAAAAATTAAATCTCAGCCATTGCTGTTTACTTTGAAAAATTCAAGGTGTTATGAAAGTGAAGTAAAAAGCTATATAAGGGGACAGCAGAAGACCATGCTGCCCCCCTATATGTAGGGAGGAGGTGCCTAAGGGATAACTACTGTAAAGTTTATCAATGTGTATTGTTTTCAAATAAATAAAAAAATTACAATTTTGTGAGTCACTCACTAGACTCACATGAAAAATTGCTGGGCTGCCACAAGGTGTTTATGATCCTGCAAGCTTCTTTCTAAACATGCATTGAAAATTATTGGGCCTTCCACAAGGTATTTACGATCCTGCAAGGGTCTCGCAGGATTGTGTGGGGGAAAGTAAAACAAAAAAGGCCAAGGATGAACCAATAGTTACCATTGTTATTACATGATTGACGAAATGCTGTGATGGGATTAGCTGCAGAACCAGAGATAGCTCAGTTTGTCCTTGGTGCTTTGGAGGAGAAGGAGGACTGTTTGAGTTGTGCTCAGAAGAAGTGAAGTTATGTTGAGCTGAAAGACACTGGCGTCTTCATCTGCATTTAAAAAAGAATTTCAAGTTCAGGTATTGAATAATATATTTTAAAAACAAATCTTGTGAAGTGTCAGTAAGTGTAGTAATGTTGGTACACATATTCTAAACTATGGGTACAGAGTGAAAAGTTGTTTGAGAAGGTGTAGATCTCTTAATATAGATTTTGAGAGGTACAAATTAGAATGTAAAGAGTTGTGAATTAGGTTGGCAGATTGTGTTAAAAATGAAATGTACAAACTGTGTCATTCAGTCAGTAAATCTTTATTCGGCACACAACATTGTAACCATAAAAGATAAAAAGACACATTACCAAATGCAATCTTCTAAAAGGATAAAATACAAAATAGGAATTACCAATTATGACAAAACGCTTCCTAAAAAACAGCAATTTCACAAGATACATGAAATGCCTCTTTCATCCTCAAAATACAAAATTTACCAAACGTGCAAAAGATGCCATATACACATTTGCGATGGAGACAGGGAGGAAGACCGTATTAGACTACAAGTATCAATGTATATGGCTGTGACACAGCCCCACCGTCCATTAAAAATGGCATGTGCAAATCATAACTGTGGCTTTCAAAAATTGCAACAAAGGCCTAGCCAGACAAGCAAAACAAAAATGCAAAAAAGTTTGATGAATACGTATTTCCCTATGACTTTTCTCAGTCAAAGAGCAATAACTATGAATTTATAAATCAACAAGCATATGTACTCTGTTTCAAGAAGTTGCACACAAACTGTGTATTCAAAAGTAAACGAAGAAGAGCTTCTCAAATTAGAAAACAAAGAATGCAATAATACAAGCAGTACAGTTGCTATGAATCGCTTTGTAGATATACTTTAGCGCTAGGAAATGTTTGAGTGGTGATATTGCAATTTCTAGAGGGAAAAACTTTGTTGAGTTCTAGCAAAGATGTCCCAAGCGGAATGTGTTACTTTATAAACTTTTATGAAATGAGGTTTGATGTCATTTTCTAATTTATTTGTGATAAAAAAGTGCACTGGATGAGTATGTCGAATTGTTCAGGATAAGGAAATACCAAGTTACTGGTGCAGAAGATGTAAATATGTGATAGTGGTTTTTAGGAGGAAAATGAAAACTTGTCTCTGAGGAAAAAATGATCTGCTTACATAAGCAGCAAAGAAGAGCACTGTTAAGAGAAGCAGTATTAATGTGCTGTTCAGCTATAAATACCTCCAATCACATTGTATTCGGGTTGGAAGGAGGTAGAGTTACCTGAACAGTTGAGTAGTTCAGCAGCACAAGCTAACTCTCGATGAGCTTGGCTTTGTGAACTCTGTATATAGATACACCACTTTGCTGACACTTTATTGCCACCTAGCCTGCCACAACATAACACAAATTTGAAGACTGTTTAGCAGGCTAAGGTGGTTAAATGACTGTAAAAGAAGTGCTAACAAGATTAAAACTCAGTAGGCAAATAAAGTGAAAAGGGGGCTCTGGGTTTAAGAGCTGTTTTTGAGCGTCAGAATTTTTTAAATGTATTTTAAAGTTGTTTGTTTTCTTTCTGTTATAGTTGTTTATATAGATTGTTAATGTAGTTATTGTAGCCTTGTATTGTTAATAAATTATGTTGTAATAAAAACATTCAAAGTTAACTTTGTATTAATTTCTTTAATTCTTATTATAAATTTCAAGTTTCTTATAGTAGTGCAATAGTCTGTATTTTAAAGTTGTTTGTTTTCTTTCTATTATAGTTGTTTATATAGATTGTTAATGTAGTTATTGTAGCCTTGTATTGTTAATAAATTATGTTGTAATAAAAACATTCAAAGTTAACTTTGTATTAATTTCTTTAATGCTTATTATAAATTTCAAGTTTCTTATAGTAGTGCAATAGTCTTTCTGTTATAGTTGTTTATATAGATTGTTAATGTAGTTATTGTAGCCTTGTATTGTTAATAAATTATGTTGTAATAAAAACATTCAAAGTTAACTTTGTATTAATTTCTTTAATGCTTATTATAAATTTCAAGTTTCTTATAGTAGTGCAATAGTCTGTAAAACAAATAGCTTTGTGTTCAGTTACTGTGAATATGCTACTACATATAAAAATGTGTCAATGCTATCCACATTTTTATTCCTACAAACACTTGGCAATGGAGAAGCCAATTATTTTGCTATGCACGTATGGTTACTGGTGATGCAACAGGGAGGTGTTGCATGCTGTAGTATAAGGAAGTGTGATACAAGAGAGAGGTCTTGGCACAGAGGAAAGTGCATGTTTATACACTAATACGCACTTCTATCAACTGCTGTGCACACCCTTTTATGTACGGGTGTTGCCATTTGGAGGAGTTTGAAGCAGAGGTAAGTATGTCTCCACAATGAAATATGGACACGAGATGGCCAAGACACAGTTTTGAACATAGAGGATACTCAGGCCCATATTTATACTTTTTGACGCAAACCAGCGCCGGCGCTGGTTTGCGTCAAAAAATGTACTGCCCGCTAACAACATTCTTACGCACCATGCGGGCGCCTTATTTAAGGATTGACGTTAGCTGGCGGTGCAGGCTGGTCGGAGTAAAAAAAAAAATGACTCAAACCAGGCAGCGCCGGGGTAGGGGAAAATGGGAGTTGTGCGTCAAAAAATGGTGCAAGTCAGGTTTGAGTAAAAAATCATGGCTCAAACCGAGCTTGCGCCATTTTTTAACGCACAACCCCCATTGAAATGACTCCTGTCTTAGCAAAGACAGGAGTCATACCCCCTTGCCCACTGGCCATGCTCAGGGGACCTCTGTCCCCTGGGCATCGCCACTGGGCACAGTGGCATGTAGGAGGGCCCAAATTAGGCCCCCCATGCCACTTAAAAAAATAAATAAAAAATACTTACCTCAACTTACCTGTACTTACCTGGTATGGGTCCCCACCATCCATGGGTGTCCTCCTGGGGTGGGCGAGGGTGGCAGGGGTGTCCCTGGGAGCAGGGAAGGCACCCCTGGACTGCTTCCATGGTCTGAGACCATGGAAGTGAGCCCACAGTTCCCTTAACGCCTGCCCTCACCCAGGCATTAAAAAACGGCACGCATCAGGCTGTATGACGTGTGTTTTAAGACCCGCCCCCTCCTGTGCGTCAAAATGACTCAGGAGTATAAATAAGGCGCACAAGCCTTAAAGTCATTTTTTGGACGGGAACGCCTACCTTGCATGTCATTAACGCAAAGCAGTTTCCCGCATCCAGAAAATGATGCACACAGTGGAATTTTGGCGTTCGCGGGCTCGGGAGTCAAAGTTTTAATATGGTGCACGGTTTGCGTCGAATGTGCGTCAAAGTGTTTGACGCACATTCGGCGCAAACAGAGTATAAATATGCCCCTCAATACTATAATCTCCTATGGTCATTCATCAGTATGAAGAGAGGTATTTGCAGAGAAACCAATTTCTACCCACAGCCTACTTTACACATATGATACCCTGGGGAGATGTCTCACCTGAGAGGGCAGTGCGTTAGCGCAGTTTTGCGTCAAAAAATTTTGCGCCGTCTAACGCCATTTGGATGCGCCGTGCGGGCGTCAAATTTATACTTTGACGTACGGCGGCGCAACCAACAGGTGGGCGTCAGGATATTGTGACGCACACAGCGGCGTCAAGTCGTAAGGAAAAACCACGTAAAGGCGACGCACATCACCGTGGGCCGATTTACGACAGCGCAATCGTGAAAGCGCTGGTTTTTCTCACTCAATTGCGTCAAATTCTAGCGCGAAAACTGCAGTGTTACCAGAGAGCCAACATGGATCCCAGTGGACACAACAGAGCCCAGGATGATGACAGCAGACCAGGAACCAGCCAAGAGGTCCCACAAACAAACCAGGATAACCAAAAAAAGAAAAGAAAGTGTCGCTTCAGTGAAGAGGAGCAGGAAATCCTGGTGAGAGAGGTGACGGAACACCAGCACCAACTTTTCATTACATCCAAATTGCCACTCAGTAGGAGAGAGGCCATATGGAAGCAAATAGTGGACAAGATCAACAGTGTGGCTGAAGAACGCCGCACAGTCACTGAGTGTAAGAAACGCTGGCATGACTGTAAACGCAGGACCAAAGAGAAAATGGCCAGGAACAGGAAGGCAGCAATGCAGACTGGAGGTGGGAGTCCAGCACAACAGGAGGCCCTGGACCACATGGAGGAGATGGTATCAGCCGCCATCCCCGAGGAGATCGTCACAGGGATTCAAGGGCAGGACAGTGCAGACTACCAAGACACAATGCACATGCAGGGTAAGTCGCATGGGGAATTATAATGCACTAATGTTAACTGCAACCAGGGGGGGAATACCTACTACACAATGCATGTAAGTCAGCATATACATAGAGTGGCATGGGTAAAGGAGCACAGTAGGGGGGCATGCCTAGCACACACTGAAGCTGGGGCACCACCAAACACAGCAACAAGTACAGCCCCATGGGGACATCCTGTAAGTACAACAATAGAGCCAAGGAAAAGCAGCGACAGGTAGGAAGGCCACTACAGCAAACTCACATCCAGGCACTTGTTTTGTAAAATCTATCCTACAGCAACTAGGTCCCTATCAGTAACCCAGTAGGCAAAGCAACAACTGCAATGTAACTGCCACAACACCTTACAATAACGCCTCTCATCTCTGTGCAGCTACAGTACCAAATGGCAGCAACCTCCCCATGTAATATACATACACAAATTAGGGGGTGACATTGACATCCGCAACAAGTCAGTGTAAAAATACAAACGCACCAGTACACTCAAATGCCCAATGTCCATACCTGACACATACATAAGCCAAAGTAAACAGCAATAGGACCCACACAGCACCAACCACACACACATGTTGCATACGTCAGGGTCCCTCACATGCCTGGATAACAAGGCTACATCAGTAATGTCATACTGCTCAGACAATACCTGAGGAGGAGACATAGGCAACTGGTCACTCAAACACACCTGCAAAGTCTGACAAACAAATCGGACCTTCATACGATAAACAGGCTTATACAATCAAACACACATGACCCACCTTCATCTTCAAACATCAACAATGTTTACATCCACACCACATCCAAACATGAACATGCATAGGAAATGGCACGGAACATGTACACTGCATGCAATGTGAATCAAAAGTGAATGGGGCAGGTCCTGAGAGGCAAGTGTGTTGGCAGGGCACTCACAACACCCACAGTCAGTCAATGTGTATTCTGGCAAGTGTAATGTATACTTTGCGCATTAGCCTCAGGCTGTAGGCCTTTCTGCACCTTACCCTGAATGTACTCTTACGCATATGCTCACATCTAAGAGCCTCTGAGCACTTTGCACTACATGCTTCTCATTGGCCTTCCTATCAGGAAATATACCAAATAGCCAGTCCTAGGGTGTTGTTAATAAGTCCAATCACACTGTTTTGCCTACATCTGCACTGGAGTGTGCCAGAACAGATACACTCTGTGCCCCAGTCAAGGATACAGTCTGGTACTTTGCGGATAGATGGGGTAGGGGTTCTGATTTGGCATTCCTGCGTAGGGAAACTATCTCATCACCATGACTTATGACTTATAAAATCACTTCCTTGTCCCAAGACACACAAGAGGGAGTCTCCAAACAGAGAAACACCAGACGCTGCCTGCCTTGCTGCAGATGCAAAACCAGATCACAGGCCATTGCTCAGATATGACGGATGAAGTCTCCCCAGTGATTCAGACAGGCAGGCTAGAACCTTAACATGCTGTGCTATAAATAGAACAAGCAGAGGGAGAGTACAAACTGTTAGGCACCATGATAGTTTTCGACCAATGTCTTACTCTCCTGCTGACTATTTCAAGTCTACCATGTTGAAGTATTTGGGTTATTGTGGCTCACACCTAAATATAGACAAGTCAGTTGTTCAAAGAGATCATCATATGAAACAAATACTGTCTTTGACTTTTGTGTATGAGTTCATACTGGAAAAGAGTGAAGATGTTGGGATCTGAGTGACCACAACTTCCCTGAAAAGTTCCAAAGATGTCATGCGCTCGGATGTATAATCATTCCTTTGCTGTGGGAGACTTGAGCCAATGCTAGTTAGCTAGAGCAAAATGAAAGAATCAGGGTGACAGAGTCAATTAAAAGTGGGTCAGACTCAGTCCATCACACCATTAGCTATCCTGCTGCCTCGTAAGCAAGTCAGCTCAGGTCGGATAATAAGAACACACCCTCGAAAATGTCTCTACATAAGAATAGTTAATCACGGAGGGACTAGTAGGACACAAAGATGCCTATTCACAAAATGTTACAAAGCAACACCTAGCGGCAATTAGGCAGACAAGTCTGGTAGCTCCACATCACACATGTGACACACAGGTGGGCCATAGGCCTACAACAATGCCCATATGAAGGACAGCAGATACCCAGAAAAAAACAGAGACCAAAGATAAGGCATCCAAACGCCTGTAACTGTTTGCAAACTTGTTACAACACAGACACACTAATTGTACCCTGTTTCATTGCAGAGGAACATGGATCTCCTGCCGATATGCCTGACCCTGATTTCCCTGATGACATCGATGACGACCCCGTCAACCTCTCCCCACAAACCCTCAACATGGTCTTTGGAAGCCTCCAAACCCCACCTTCAGTCCCAAGGAGGAGCCCAGAAGAAGCAGCCACCCCAGTAGACCCACCTGCCACCCCAAATGTAATACCTGCCAGCTCCAACACAGCTGAGGACTCCGACGACACTGGAACCAGCTTTGAAAGAACCGTCGTTGGGGTCCAGCGGGAGCTGGCCAAGGAGGTGCGGGTGGGGATGCAAACTATGGCAGCCAGCCTTGAGGGGGTGCGTTTGTGCATGATCCCTCCTGCTGATCAGACAGCTGTGATGCAAGCACTAACATCGCACATGCAGGAACTTGTAGAAACACAAAAGCAAATCGCCACAGCTGTCATCCAGTTGACGGAACAACTAAGAATGCAAGCCAGTCAACGGGTGCACGAATGCAACATCGAACCCCTCAGGGCTGACCTGGCTGCCTACCATCGGGATGTGGCTGCCATTCTGAGAAACCAGCAGGCCCTCCTTGCTGCAGTATTGCCCTTCCTAAGTCCACAGGGACTAGCCCCCGGGATGTCTGCCTCCATGTCTTCTAACACTGAGGTGTGTGTTGCCCCTTCACAACCAACAACAACAAGGACAGAGGAGGCAACACACACATCAGAAGAAGAAGACGTGGAACAGATAACCTTCACACGGAGGAGTACCCGGAAGCCCTAGTCCCTGCACCATGGCCTACTCTGACCAAGGTCCTGCGTTTAGTCAAAGCCCAGTTTCTGAACACCTACACTCAATGACTGTTTGGCAATCCACTGTTTGACTTGTCCACATTGCCAGTGAATGTCTCTCTCCTACAATTTGGTAATCCTGTCCCTCTGCACTGACACCTTCTATAGGCTCACCAAGAAATGATGCCCCAGAACGGACTCAGCAAAAATGTTGAATGGACAATTTGCACTACAACACCTGTAAATAAATCGCACTTGCTCACCTATTGTGTCTCTGTGTCATTTCACACTTCAACTGTGCAGTACCTAACTCCAAAGTGGCTGTGTGGCAACCCTGTTGAATCTCTATACTACTGTCCTGATGTCATATATTCAGATCCATCTGTGCATTGGCCAGGATTGCATCATAGCCCTACCATACTGAGGGAAATAACTGAGGAAGGAACTAAGCACACACAATCATGCTGTGTTGGTCAGAATGATGCACCATCTATCGCTATTCCAGAGAGCAAATGGTGGCTGGGAAATGTAGGCTCCATGCAAGACTTAAATAAGAATGGATGCCGCTTAATGTAATGAATCGTGTACAAATCACACTGCATTAACTTCCCTTACAGAGTAGGCTTCCATGAAGGAAATTCATGCTGCTTCAGTACACACATGATGTAGCTCAGCAATGAAAGCAGCAATACATGAGTGTGAACAACTCCTCATCTACAAAGATCTCCCTGAGCTTCACACTGCTGTCCGACCTAACAATTAACCCACATTGACATGTAATGAAGCACTCTTTGTGAAGTTGGACACATATCATAACAAAAGCTTGGTGTACAATGCACACTACCAATGGGGAGTCTCCCAATTTGAGGATACTTAACAAGTGAGCACACGGGTAGATGGGATGTTAAACATCCATTCCCAGGGGATGCTGAGCATAGGACACAAATGTCACACTAAATCATTCTGCAACATGGATGTCAAGGCCATGATAAAGTAGCACCTAACGCATCAAGTAAAGGGTTAACAAAATATTTATTTATATCTAGTACTACAAGAGGCAACTAAGGGAAAGGTACACCTACACTAATCTAACCTGACTACTAATAACCCACAACTGTCCTTATCTAACCTAAGCTAAACTTACTCTACACATGTAACGAAACGATCTAAACATCAACCCCCCACCCACCATTATGAGACAGGACACATGCAGGACAAAACATACTAACCTACACACATACTACACTATCCTAAACAAGCAGATATTTTTTTGTTTTTTTTTTCTTTTTAATTTTTTTTTTTTTTTTTTTTTTTATTAAACATGAATCCCAACATTGCCCCCCACCCACCCACCCACACACAAATATTTGAGAAAAATAACAAGGACCCCCCACCCTCTTCCCTAACACTAACTAAGCTACATACCTATCCTAATCCTAATACTAATCCCCAAAGCCCAACTAACAGGATAAAAAAAGGAAAGAGGTGAGAGGGGAGGGATAAAAGTTTAAGAGGGCAAACGAACTAGAGGTTTGCCCTCCTTAGTGTGCGCCTGATGTCGCGGACCCGGGTCTTTACATAGTTCATGTCATCAGTCAGGTTGTCCACCTTCCTCAAAAGTTGGTCCACTTTCAGGGACAATGCCTGGAAGGCTGCAGGGTCCACGGGAGGGTCTGTGGGGAGGGTTTGTGTGCCAGCAGAGGTCGAGCTAGTGGCAGCTGTTGGTGGGACATGTGACTGTCCTGCTGCCAGCACACGGCTGGGTCCAGGTCGTGCTGCATGCGGCGGGTCCATGGCAGCCGAAGTAGATGGGACCACTGGGCCAGACCTGGTGGCTGTGTCGTTGGTGGCTGTAGGTGGCACACTTGTTGGAGGCTGTGGTGTGGCCCACCACGCCCGGAGGCCCTTTCGGAGTGATACCTGCGGCCCATCCGCCGATACCCAGACTGCACCTGCAGGATGTGCCTGTAACGGATGGCACGCCGCTCAAAATGGATGCGATCGGCCGCCCTCATGTTAGCAGCTGTGAAGAGAAAAGGCAGATATTTACCTTTGGCTTTGCATTGGGTGGGATAGCACAATGGGTTATTTGTACATTACTAGAAATGTATAGGTTGCAGCAATTGTCACAACATAGTTCACAGAAGGGCTCAGAGGAAGTACATGTGAAGCATGCATACATAAGGGCATATCACACCTAGAATATCCAGGTCTCTACATGATGGATGACATCACCCTACACTACTCATCCTAATCATCCCTACGGTTTTGTACATCATGGCTGCACCTCTTCCGCATACTTACTTCACTACATATGTCACTATATGTGATAACTATCACACTCCTCACTCTAAGCCATCTGGAATTGGTTGTGTGCTAAGATTGAACCAATGGGCTATAACCCAATGTCTACACTAGGGACCAGATGTAGGAAGATGGGAAATGGGACGAACAATCTGCAATGCAGAATGGGGTATCTGACACCGTCTGTGAGTTGCTATGGGGTTGCTAAGAGCCACCTCATTTACATCAATGATGTGGGTTGCAAGTTGCTCCACCTTTGCAACTATGGGCACTCACGGGGATGGAGGCCTGCTGGGAACAGCAGACCTCCATGTCCGTGACCGCTTGGAAATAACGCAGAACATGTTCCCCAAGTGTAGGCCGTTTACCTCAACGGGAAATGAGCAGCACTTAGAAATAAATTACGACAATTTCAATATTGAATAATTTAAGGCACTTAGGCCCGTATTTATATTTGTTGTTGCGCCGCATTTGCGTCACTTGTTGACGCAAAAGCCGCGCAAACTTGCAAATTCCAATTGTAATTTGTAAGTTTGCGCCGTTTTGGCGTCAAAAAGCTGCGCAAATGTGGTGCAAAAAAATTATAAATACGGGCCGCAGTGGTCCCTTGGACCACTGCCTGTTTTGTACAGGATTATTTTGGTACACTCGGAAAGGTGATGGGTTACAATGGGGACCCCTTACAGCTAGCAAGTGGGTTACCATCCACTTCAAGTGGATGATAACTGCGACTCACTTAGCAACCACAAACTCCATTGCAAATGGACTTGCATACCACTGTCAGTTGCAAATAGGACTGGAAAAAGCCTTCATATTTAGGATTAGGAATAAAATCTCCCATATATTTTCATGATCACCTAATACATTTCGGAATAGGAAACAGATGTTTGCAACTCACACACAATAATTATGAGTTTATCAACTTTTACACAGTTTGGCACATCTGGCCCTAGGTTCTGACTCACGACACAAAAGGTGTCAAGTAAGTGTGAGATACTGGTTGCTACAGTCCAAGGTAGCCTGTTTCACATTAACATCCCAGTCGTTGAGGGTGGTGTGGGAAGAACAACCACCAATCCCATGTGAAATGCACACCCAGGAGTGTATTGAACGTTCACCAAGTATGTGCCTTCACACACAAGACCTATGAATGGCTAGCAACACGTTGGACTTAGGCAAACATTGTGACATCCATGGACCACACATGTCACAATGATATGACTTTTGCCAACATGACATACTATCAGTGAGGCATGTTTTACTACACACACAGAGGAGGTGGAACACCCATTCTCATGATTCAACAGAACACATAGGCCATTGCACTCAAGTCACACACACTCCTAGTTCAGCTTGTGTAAGTACATGCCCCCGGAAGATCCAACCTACAGTGTGCACAGTCCATCCTCAACTAGGAAGATGCACTTTTCATCACAGCCATGTGCCTAAGCTATATGGGAGAATGTCAGTCTGATATGCAGACTCAGTTCATGTCAAGTCCCCGACCAAGTCTTACTTTGACCAGTGTATTCTAAGTAACTCATCCCATTCCCCATTGCGGCCCAACTGTAATGTCCTACAGCCCCTCAATCTCAGAGATGGCTAGGTGTTGCTTAACAGAAACATAAGTCCAATTTGATATCACACTAACACGACAATGGCAATGAACGGCCAGCGCATCACATCATGATTTCTCTTGAACACACAGTAGTCCATTTTGCGTCATTGGCAAATAAATATATCAAATAGCACTCAGGCAACACTCACTGTAGGTATCGGGGTCGTCGAAGTGTGCCACCTCTCCCACGGTGTAAGGCTCTGGTCCACCTGTAAAGCATGACAGGAAGAATGTACTCAGACTGGGTGGACTGACAAAATAATTCTGTTACAATGACACTGTGAGAATATGACATGGTAATGATACACTTTCACACATGCTCATACTGCATGGATGAGTTTGTATTCAACATTAACATTGGATGATTCTCCTGCTACAGTTACACACCCTACTACACACATGCAGTGGCCAGGACAGTCAGGTGTCGTCCAAGTTTACTCACAATAATTATGCCCCGACAATATTGTTATCCAAACATCTCAGCATGTGCATTCCAGAGAGACATCCAGACACTTGTTCCATGAGGACTGCATGACCACTCACAGTCAAACAGCCTATGTGGACATGTTCAACACACAGCAACCACACACACATGTGACATATCTGTGACATATCTGTGGAAAACATATCTGACTTCATGTGACGTGTATAAAACACACATGTATATCATCATCATGGGATTCAAATCAGATTTCGAGCGATGGGGTCTACATATGTAGGTATGTTGTTTCGACATGACTTACTCATTGCCCATTATGACATGTAGAGTACAAATAGAGCCATTAACGTGTTGCTTGTCTGACACAAATGCTACACTACACTACATTACATACAGCTACAGCCATCTGGTATGTGTAGAACAACTGAGCCATCTGACTGCTAGCATAGGTCTTCATACACATTGTGCAACACGTACACATTAGGGCACATATGTAAACATTAGTAAGGCAGCATTTGCATCATTGCATCACGCAGAGATGGGCCACACCTGCCAAATACAGATATATGTATTAAGTTTCTGCTGTTTGAGGGAGAAAAAGTGTAGCCAATTTGGGGATATCAATATATATTGACAAGGGCCTAGGTTTCCCTAGCATTACACATAGGCAGCTCCTTATCTAGCAGATTGGGTAACATTCATCACATGTTCACACACAGATTACTATCATGTCCATGTAATTGATTGCTACTCACCAACATGGCCACCAATCCTGACTCCCAGGTGGTCCAGCAGGTCCTGTTCCCTCGTGATCAGATCGGCCCAGCGGTGTTTCAACTGATGGACATTCCGCATGCTCCCATGGACCTGGACCATGTGATGGCGCACCTTCTCCCAGCGAATTTTCCGGGCCTCCGTGTGATACCCCTGTATCACACGGCCCCCAGCCTCCAGCATCAGCGGGAGGAAATGGCACACTAGCCAGATAAATCCCCCCAATTCATCTTCGCCCATCCTGGACAGGCGAGGCCTCCCTGACATTATGACTGATGACAAACAGAAAAAATAAAGTAGGAAATGGGGAAAGGTAGAGGTGTGAAGTTAAGAAAAGGAGAAAATAGCCCAACTAACCCCAATAACTACCCTACCCACAACAGACTCCCACAGACAATACAAACAAATACAGGAATGGACAAAACTAGACTTAACAGACTGAGACAATGATACACAACAATATTAGACTGAACAAAGTACAAAAGACAAGCTACACAGGACAACAAAGCAGTAATTCACAGGACAACACTCTTCACTGAACCACACAGTCTAGTCTGGCAGCAACCTCCCCATGTAATATACATACACAAATTAGGGGGTGACATTGACATCCGCAACAAGTCAGTGTAAAAATACAAACGCACCAGTACACTCAAATGCCCAATGTCCATACCTGACACATACATAAGCCAAAGTAAACAGCAATAGGACCCACACAGCACCAACCACACACACATGCTGCATACGTCAGGGTCCCTCACATGCCTGGATAACAAGGCTACATCACTAATGTCATACTGCTCAGACAACACCTGAGGAGGAGACATAGGCAACTGGTCACTCAAACACACCTGCAAAGTCTGACAAACAAATCGGACCTTCATACGATAAACAGGCTTATACAATCAAACACACATGACCCACCTTCATCTTCAAACATCAACAATGTTTACATCCACACCACATCCAAACATGAACATGCATAGGAAATGGCACGGAACATGTACACTGCATGCAATGTGAATCAAAAGTGAATGGGGCAGGTCCTGAGAGGCAAGTGTGTTGGCAGGGCACTCACAACACCCACAGTCAGTCAATGTGTATTCTGGCAAGTGTAATGTATACTTTGCGCATTAGCCTCAGGCTGTAGGCCTTTCTGCACCTTACCCTGAATGTACTCTTACGCATATGCTCACATCTAAGAGCCTCTGAGCACTTTGCACTACATGCTTCTCATTGGCCTTCCTATCAGGAAATATACCAAATAGCCAGTCCTAGGGTGTTGTTAATAAGTCCAATCACACTGTTTTGCCTACATCTGCACTGGAGTGTGCCAGAACAGATACACTCTGTGCCCCAGTCAAGGATACAGTCTGGTACTTTGCGGATAGATGGGGTAGGGGTTCTGATTTGGCATTCCTGCGTAGGGAAACTATCTCATCACCATGACTTATGACTTATAAAATCACTTCCTTGTCCCAAGACACACAAGAGGGAGTCTCCAAACAGAGAAACACCAGACGCTGCCTGCCTTGCTGCAGATGCAAAACCAGATCACAGGCCATTGCTCAGATATGACGGATGAAGTCTCCCCAGTGATTCAGACAGGCAGGCTAGAAGCTTAACATGCTGTGCTATAAATAGAACAAGCAGAGGGAGAGTACAAACTGTTAGGCACCATGATAGTTTTCGACCAATGTCTTACTCTCCTGCTGACTATTTCAAGTCTACCATGTTGAAGTATTTGGGTTATTGTGGCTCACACCTAAATATAGACAAGTCAGTTGTTCAAAGAGATCATCATATGAAACAAATACTGTCTTTGACTTTTGTGTATGAGTTCATACTGGAAAAGAGTGAAGATGTTGGGATCTGAGTGACCACAACTTCCCTGAAAAGTTCCAAAGATGTCATGCGCTCGGATGTATAATCATTCCTTTGCTGTGGGAGACATGAGCCAATGCTAGTTAGCTAGAGCAAAATGAAAGAATCAGGGTGACAGAGTCAATTAAAAGTGGGTCAGACTCAGTCCATCACACCATTAGCTATCCTGCTGCCTCGTAAGCAAGTCAGCTCAGGTCGGATAATGAGAACACACCCTCGAAAATGTCTCTACATAAGAATAGTTAATCACGGAGGGACTAGTAGGACACAAAGATGCCTATTCACAAAATGTTACAAAGCAACACCTAGCGGCAATTAGGCAGACAAGTCTGGTAGCTCCACATCACACATGTGACACACAGGTGGGCCATAGGCCTACAACAATGCCCATATGAAGGACAGCAGATACCCAGAAAAAAACAGAGACCAAAGATAAGGCATCCAAACGCCTGTAACTGTTTGCAAACTTGTTACAACACAGACACACTAATTGTACCCTGTTTCATTGCAGAGGAACATGGATCTCCTGCCGATATGCCTGACCCTGATTTCCCTGATGACATCGATGACGACCCCATCAACCTCTCCCCACAAACCCTCAACATGGTCTTTGGAAGCCTCCAAACCCCACCTTCAGTCCCAAGGAGGAGCCCAGAAGAAGCAGCCACCCCAGTAGACCCACCTGCCACCCCAAATGTAATACCTGCCAGCTCCAACACAGCTGAGGACTCCGACGACACTGGAACCAGCTTTGAAAGAACCGTCGTTGGGGTCCAGCGGGAGCTGGCCAAGGAGGTGCGGGTGGGGATGCAAACTATGGCAGCCAGCCTTGAGGGGGTGCGTTTGTGCATGATCCCTCCTGCTGATCAGACAGCTGTGATGCAAGCACTAACATCGCACATGCAGGAACTTGTAGAAACACAAAAGCAAATCGCCACAGCTGTCATCCAGTTGACGGAACAACTAAGAATGCAAGCCAGTCAACGGGTGCACGAATGCAACATCGAACCCCTCAGGGCTGACCTGGCTGCCTACCATCGGGATGTGGCTGCCATTCTGAGAAACCAGCAGGCCCTCCTTGCTGCAGTATTGCCCTTCCTAAGTCCACAGGGACTAGCCCCCGGGATGTCTGCCTCCATGTCTTCTAACACTGAGGTGTGTGTTGCCCCTTCACAACCAACAACAACAAGGACAGAGGAGGCAACACACACATCAGAAGAAGAAGACGTGGAACAGATAACCTTCACACGGAGGAGTACCCGGAAGCCCTAGTCCCTGCACCATGGCCTACTCTGACCAAGGTCCTGCGTTTAGTCAAAGCCCAGTTTCTGAACACCTACACTCAATGACTGTTTGGAAATCCACTGTTTGACTTGTCCACATTGCCAGTGAATGTCTCTCTCCTACAATTTGGTAATCCTGTCCCTCTGCACTGACACCTTCTATAGGCTCACCAAGAAATGATGCCCCAGAACGGACTCAGCAAAAATGTTGAATGGACAATTTGCACTACAACACCTGTAAATAAATCGCACTTGCTCACCTATTGTGTCTCTGTGTCATTTCACACTTCAACTGTGCAGTACCTAACTCCAAAGTGGCTGTGTGGCAACCCTGTTGAATCTCTATACTACTGTCCTGATGTCATATATTCAGATCCATCTGTGCATTGGCCAGGATTGCATCATAGCCCTACCATACTGAGGGAAATAACTGAGGAAGGAACTAAGCACACACAATCATGCTGTGTTGGTCAGAATGATGCACCATCTATCGCTATTCCAGAGAGCAAATGGTGGCTGGGAAATGTAGGCTCCATGCAAGACTTAAATAAGAATGGATGCCGCTTAATGTAATGAATCGTGTACAAATCACACTGCATTAACTTCCCTTACAGAGTAGGCTTCCATGAAGGAAATTCATGCTGCTTCAGTACACACATGATGTAGCTCAGGAATGAAAGCAGCAATTCATGAGTGTGAACAACTCCTCATCTACAAAGATCTCCCTGAGCTTCACACTGCTGTCCGACCTAACAATTAACCCACATTGACATGTAATGAAGCACTCTTTGTGAAGTTGGACACATATCATAACAAAAGCTTGGTGTACAATGCACACTACCAATGGGGAGTCTCCCAATTTGAGGATACTTAACAAGTGAGCACACGGGTAGATGGGATGTTAAACATCCATTCCCAGGGGATGCTGAGCATAGGACACAAATGTCACACTAAATCATTCTGCAACATGGATGTCAAGGCCATGATAAAGTAGCACCTAACGCATCAAGTAAAGGGTTAACAAAATATTTATTTATATCTAGTACTACAAGAGGCAACTAAGGGAAAGGTACACCTACACTAATCTAACCTGACTACTAATAACCCACAACTGTCCCTATCTAACCTAAGCTAAACTTACTCTACACATGTAACGAAACGATCTAAACATCAACCCCCCACCCACCATTATGAGACAGGACACATGCAGGACAAAACATACTAACCTACACACATACTACACTATCCTAAACAAGCAGATATTTTTTTGGTTTTTTTTTCTTTTAAATTTTTTTTTTTTTTTTTTTTTTTATTAAACATGAATCCCAACATTGCCCCCCACCCACCCACCCACACACAAATATTTGAGAAAAATAACAAGGACCCCCCACCCTCTTCCCTAACACTAACTAAGCTACATACCTATCCTAATCCTAATACTAATCCCCAAAGCCCAACTAACAGGATAAAAAAAGGAAAGAGGTGAGAGGGGAGGGATAAAAGTTTAAGAGGGCAAACGAACTAGAGGTTTGCCCTCCTTAGTGTGCGCCTGATGTCGCGGACCCGGGTCTTTACATAGTTCATGTCATCAGTCAGGTTGTCCACCTTCCTCAAAAGTTGGTCCACTTTCAGGGACAATGCCTGGAAGGCTGCAGGGTCCACGGGAGGGTCTGTGGGGAGGGTTTGTGTGCCAGCAGAGGTCGAGCTAGTGGCAGCTGTTGGTGGGACATGTGACTGTCCTGCTGCCAGCACACGGCTGGGTCCAGGTCGTGCTGCATGCGGCGGGTCCATGGCAGCCGAAGTAGATGGGACCACTGGGCCAGACCTGGTGGCTGTGTCGTTGGTGGCTGTAGGTGGCACACTTGTTGGAGGCTGTGGTGTGGCCCACCACGCCCCGGAGGCCCTTTCGGAGTGATACCTGCGGACCATCCGCCGATACCCAGACTGCACCTGCAGGATGTGCCTGTAACGGATGGCACGCCGCTCAAAATGGATGCGATCGGCCGCCCTCATGTTAGCAGCTGTGAAGAGAAAAGGCAGATATTTACCTTTGGCTTTGAATTGGGTGGGATAGCACAATGGGTTATTTGTACATTACTAGAAATGTATAGGTTGCAGCAATTGTCACAACATAGTTCACAGAAGGGCTCAGAGGAAGTACATGTGAAGCATGCATACATAAGGGCATATCACACCTAGAATATCCAGGTCTCTACATGATGGATGACATCACCCTACACTACTCATCCTAATCATCCCTACGGTTTTGTACATCATGGCTGCACCTCTTCCGCATACTTACTTCACTACATATGTCACTATATGTGATAACTATCACACTCCTCACTCTAAGCCATCTGGAATTGGTTGTGTGCTAAGATTGAACCAATGGGCTATAACCCAATGTCTACACTAGGGACAAGATGTAGGAAGATGGGAAATGGGACGAACAATCTGCAATGCAGAATGGGGTATCTGACACCGTCTGTGAGTTGCTATGGGGTTGCTAAGAGCCACCTCATTTACATCAATGATGTGGGTTGCAAGTTGCTCCACCTTTGCAACTATGGGCACTCACGGGGATGGAGGCCTGCTGGGAACAGCAGACCTCCATGTCCGTGACCGCTTGGAAATAACGCAGAACATGTTCCCCAAGTGTAGGCCGTTTACCTCAACGGGAAATGAGCAGCACTTAGAAATAAATTACGACAATTTCAATATTGAATAATTTAAGGCACTTAGGCCCGTATTTATATTTGTTGTTGCGCCGCATTTGCGTCACTTGTTGACGCAAAAGCCGCGCAAACTTGCAAATTCCAATTGTAATTCGTAAGTTTGCGCCGTTTTGGCGTCAAAAAGCTGCGCAAATGTGGTGCAAAAAAATTATAAATAAGGGCCGCAGTGGTCCCTTGGACCACTGCCTGTTTTGTACAGGATTATTTTGGTACACTCGGAAAGGTGATGGGTTACAATGGGGACCCCTTACAGCTAGCAAGTGGGTTACCATCCACTTCAAGTGGATGATAACTGCGACTCACTTAGCAACCACAAACTCCATTGCAAATGGACTTGCATACCACTATCAGTTGCAAATAGGACTGGAAAAAGCCTTCATATTTAGGATTAGGAATAAAATCTCCCATATATTTTCATGATCACCTAATACATTTCGGAATAGGAAACAGATGTTTGCAACTCACACACAATAATTATGAGTTTATCAACTTTTACACAGTTTGGCACATCTGGCCCTAGGTTCTGACTCACGACACAAAAGGTGTCAAGTAAGTGTGAGATACTGGTTGCTACAGTCCAAGGTAGCCTGTTTCACATTAACATCCCAGTCGTTGAGGGTGGTGTGGGAAGAACAACCACCAATCCCATGTGAAATGCACACCCAGGAGTGTATTGAACGTTCACCAAGTATGTGCCTTCACACACAAGACCTATGAATGGCTAGCAACACGTTGGACTTAGGCAAACATTGTGACATCCATGGACCACACATGTCACAATGATATGACTTTTGCCAACATGACATACTATCAGTGAGGCATGTTTTACTACACACACAGAGGAGGTGGAACACCCATTCTCATGATTCAACAGAACACATAGGCCATTGCACTCAAGTCACACACACTCCTAGTTCAGCTTGTGTAAGTACATGCCCCCGGAAGATCCAACCTACAGTGTGCACAGTCCATCCTCAACTAGGAAGATGCACTTTTCATCACAGCCATGTGCCTAAGCTATATGGGAGAATGTCAGTCTGATATGCAGACTCAGTTCATGTCAAGTCCCCGACCAAGTCTTACTTTGACCAGTGTATTCTAAGTAACTCATCCCATTCCCCATTGCGGCCCAACTGTAATGTCCTACAGCCCCTCAATCTCAGAGATGGCTAGGTGTTGCTTAACAGAAACATAAGTCCAATTTGATATCACACTAACACGACAATGGCAATGAACGGCCAGCGCATCACATCATGATTTCTCTTGAACACACAGTAGTCCATTTTGCGTCATTGGCAAATAAATATATCAAATAGCACTCAGGCAACACTCACTGTAGGTATCGGGGTCGTCGAAGTGTGCCACCTCTCCCACGGTGTAAGGCTCTGGTCCACCTGTAAAGCATGACAGGAAGAATGTACTCAGACTGGGTGGACTGACAAAATAATTCTGTTACAATGACACTGTGAGAATATGACATGGTAATGATACACTTTCACACATGCTCATACTGCATGGATGAGTTTGTATTCAACATTAACATTGGATGATTCTCCTGCTACAGTTACACACCCTACTACACACATGCAGTGGCCAGGACAGTCAGGTGTCGTCCAAGTTTACTCACAATAATTATGCCCCGACAATATTGTTATCCAAACATCTCAGCATGTGCATTCCAGAGAGACATCCAGACACTTGTTCCATGAGGACTGCATGACCACTCACAGTCAAACAGCCTATGTGGACATGTTCAACACACAGCAACCACACACACATGTGACATATCTGTGGAAAACATATCTGACTTCATGTGACGTGTATAAAACACACATGTATATCATCATCATGGGATTCAAATCAGATTTCGAGCGATGGGGTCTACATATGTAGGTATGTTGTTTCGACATGACTTACTCATTGCCCATTATGACATGTAGAGTACAAATAGAGCCATTAACGTGTTGCTTGTCTGACACAAATGCTACACTACATTACATACAGCTACAGCCATCTGGTATGTGTAGAACAACTGAGCCATCTGACTGCTAGCATAGGTCTTCATACACATTGTGCAACACGTACACATTAGGGCACATATGTAAACATTAGTAAGGCAGCATTTGCATCATTGCATCACGCAGAGATGGGCCACACCTGCCAAATACAGATATATGTATTAAGTTTCTGCTGTTTGAGGGAGAAAAAGTGTAGCCAATTTGGGGATATCAATATATATTGACAAGGGCCTAGGTTTCCCTAGCATTACACATAGGCAGCTCCTTATCTAGCAGATTGGGTAACATTCATCACATGTTCACACACAGATTACTATCATGTCCATGTAATTGATTGCTACTCACCAACATGGCCACCAATCCTGACTCCAAGGTGGTCCAGCAGGTCCTGTTCCCTCGTGATCAGATCGGCCCAGCGGTGTTTCAACTGATGGACATTCCGCATGCTCCCATGGACCCGGACCATGTGATGGCGCACCTTCTCCCAGCGAATTTTCCGGGCCTCCGTGTGATACCCCTGTATCACACGGCCCCCAGCCTCCAGCATCAGCGGGAGGAAATGGCACACTAGCCAGATAAATCCCCCCAATTCATCTTCGCCCATCCTGGACAGGCGAGGCCTCCCTGACATTATGACTGATGACAAACAGAAAAAATAAAGTAGGAAATGGGGAAAGGTAGAGGTGTGAAGTTAAGAAAAGGAGAAAATAGCCCAACTAACCCCAATAACTACCCTACCCACAACAGACTCCCACAGACAATACAAACAAATACAGGAATGGACAAAACTAGACTTAACAGACTGAGACAATGATACACAACAATATTAGACTGAACAAAGTACAAAAGACAAGCTACACAGGACAACAAAGCAGTAATTCACAGGACAACACTCTTCACTGAACCACACAGTCTAGAAAAATCTGAGACTGCAAAGTGAAAGTGAAAGTCAACTTCCAATACAGATTTGGCAAACAGGATATCCTATTACATCACTTCCTGCATAAAATGGCCGCCGTTTTTTAATCGCGGTTTGCGTCGTATTTTCACGCATACATAATTTCGCGTCATTTTTTATGACGCATAATATTGCACATGCTGCTGAGTGTAAAAATATGATATGAATATTAATATTTATTTACTGTACGAGATGTCCAAAAATATGTGCATGTTGCGTCATTTTTTCCGACGCATACATGATGGGCGTCATATTTTATCCACCTACAGGAGTGCTAATGCTGCTGAGTGAAAAAATATGATATGAATATTAAGATTCATTTACTGTACGAGATGTACGAAAATATGTGCATGTTGCGTCATTTTTTCCGACGCATACATGATGGGCGTCATATTTTATCCACCTACAGGAGTGCTAATGCTGCTGAGTGAAAAAATATGATATGAATATTAAGATTCATTTACTGTACAAGATGTACGAAAATATGTGCATGTTGCGTCATTTTTTCCGACGCATACATGATGGGCGTCATATTTTTGAAACGTACAGGAATGCACATGCTGCTGAGTCAAATCTGAAATATGATGTAACTAATATTTTGCTGTCTAAATCTGTGAAATTTTTGTATACATTCAGATTTGACTCTGCATTCTGTGCACTCATGTACGTGACCAAAATATGACACCCATGCTGTATGCGTAGAATTATGATCAAATCTTTTTGTTACGTCTTCATGTTTTTAACTTGGGGAAGGTGATTTGTCAGGGTCAAACGGGGCAATGTGATACACATTTGTGTTTGGATATGCCACATGTCCATTGTTGTATGTATGGCAGGCATTCACACAGTAATGGTGTGGATACGTTACATAATGTCTTTTCCATATTTGTCAACATATTTGTGGCAATTGCTGATGGCTGTTTGGAAATGATGGATGGGATACCATGATGTATTCCTTCTCCAAATTTGGTCCACACTTATGATGGTGATGCTTTTATCTGGAGTCCTAACAGGGAGTGCAATGGTCACTTACAGTTATTATGGGGCTAACCATGTCCTAGCCTCATTTTGTGTTTGTGCTTTGTGTTCTACTCTTGACATGTAGGCCACACATGTACCTTATGCATGTGTTTGGCTCACAAGTACAGGATTTGTGTATGTTTGTGGGACCGTAGAAGTGGACTTAGGCCCCCAGCACCCTAGGATTTGACCATCCTGATTAGTTACAGTATCCATGGCTTGGCTTAATATTTTATGGGAAACCTGCAGCAGCAGGCTAATGTAAGGCCATATGGTATGTATGACTGTTGACCATTCATTCATCTCATTAGCCCATTAGAAGTTTGCAGTAATGATGATTTTGAGCTGACATGCCTACCATTTCCCAATGACTATGTTTGGAAGACTCTGAGCGTTCCTGATGTTCTGGGGAATATTCTTTAGTGGGTGTCTGTGTCCCTTTCTGCATTAACTGGTTAAGTGGCATGTCACATTCTTCCTGCTAGGATCAAACTGGGACCCGACTGTGATGGTCTACTTTCAATAATTTGGTTGATTGTATGACATATGTGTACATGTGTGTTGGTATGTGGATCCACTATCACCTGTCTGGGTGTATGTTGTCACTGTGACATCCAGGTCTCCTCCTGAGTTAGTGGCAGCTAATGTTGTCCCAATTGTGTTTTGCTCATATCACCCACTGGAGAGAAGCCATTGATGACATGGTGACGTACACATGGATGGTCCCACCCTGTCTCTGACCACATGTGATGTGACTTTCACATGATCTACTTTTTTTGTCTGGGTGCAAGACTGTCTCAGGTGTTTTGATGTAGCATGTGGATTTGCCACATTTGTACTCATGTGGGCCTCTGTGTATGGCAATGTATCATGTCACATCCTACCCTCTGTGCATACAATTGAAATGTTCTTTTTTGTTGTGATGATTGTTATGGCATTGTTGGTCAAGGAGACCACATTCTTCGTCAGCATTTTATAAGTAAAGGTGCTCAGTAATGCATGGACCAAAGCATGATGTGGTGTTTGATATCTGTGTTTATTTACAATAGTGTAATACAGGTGATTATTATACATTAAGCAAAAAAATTATTTACAAGCTGCTGGCGCCTACGCTGTCCTGCTGCCGTGTTGGGTTGTCCCCCCTCCTGTTGCGGCCCAGCATCCTCCTCTTCGTCATCCTCAGGCATGCCTGGGTCCAGTTCAAGGAGGGGAATGTTCCTCTGGACACATATATTGTGCAATATGGCACAAGTGAGGATGATTTTGCACACCATCTCTGGGGAATAGAGTAGGCTCCCGCCAGTGATGTCAAGGCAGCGGAACCTAGACTTTAGGATCCCAAAGGTCCTCTCCACAATGCTGCGGGTCCTCTTGTGGGCGTCATTGTATGCCCGCTCTGCAGCAGTGATTGGGTTCCCGAATGGTGTCATCACCCAAGGCTGGATGCCATACCCCTGATCAGCTGAAAGAGAAAGAGAATGGATTGAATTAGATGTAGGAGGCAGTGTTGTACGGATCTTTGATGGCTGTAGTTGTCTTGTGTTGTCTGTGACTCTTTTGTGTACTAATGTTCCAACCTATGGTTGTTGTTGAAAAGTTTGCTTTGATATATTTTCCCTTGGCTGAGCAAGTGTTTGTTGGCTAACCGTTTGTCAGAAGGACTGTTTTTGTTGTTGCAGTAGAGTGTTCCCTCCCTAGCATTGTGACTAGTGATACAGTTGTCTGTGTGTCCTCACTGGGGGTGTGATGTTAGTTCCATGCCGAGTTAAAACGTGAAAGTGTATTTGACACCTTCATGTGTATGAGCCCAGGCCATCCCATACCTTTTGACTTATGCATTGTATTAGTGTACAGGTTATTTTGAGACTTCCAATCTGTAAAGTGACATTTGGCCAACCACACTCATTGATGTCTTCACATTAGGCTGTGGATTAAATTCCAATGTGTGACAGGTTAAATGTTGACTTCTGACACATGGCTAGTGATGTGAGTACCTCAGTGTGTTCCTGGCTAGGTGTTGCTATTGTGGTGTATGTGTTGTTTGTCCTAGAGGGTTTGTGTGCGGTGTGTGTATGGGTTTGTTTTTTGTCCTTACCAACAAGTAGTCCATTCCCATAGCGTCCATCCTGGAAGTGTTGGTTGATGGTGGAGTGACGGAAGATGAATGCGTCATGTACACTCCCAGGATATTTGGCCACGATGTTGGTGATCAGTCCTTGGTGATCGACTATGGCCTGGACGTTGATTGAATGTGTGTGCTTCCTGTTGCGGTAGAGGTGTTCTGAATCAGCAGGTGGCACAAGGCGTACGTGTGTGCAGTCGATTGCACCAAGGACGTGCGGGAAGCCACTGATGGCGTAGAACCCCTGTTTAATTTCCTGCTGCTTCTGCAGTGTGTTAGGGAAGCAGATGTGGCGGGGTGTCAGGCGAATGATGGCATCCAGGACTTTAGGCAGGAATGCAGAGAATGATGGTTGGGATATTCCACCAACCAGGGCACCAGTTGTCTGAAAGGAGCCACATGCCAGCAGGTGTAGTACGGCAAGCAGCTTTGTTTCAGTTGGGATAGTGCGGGGTGTCACTAAAGTGGGGGCCAACTGTTGTTCGATATTTGCCAGCAGCTGCTGAATGGCCTGCCAGTTCAACCGGTACCTCTGGATGATGTCCCGTTCCCTGAGGCCATGCAGGGTTGTTCTTGGGCGGAATATCCTGTCCTGCCTTCTGCGCTGTCTTTGGGGTCCCTGCTGTTGTTGTTGTAGCTGCTGTTGTTGCTGCAGGGCTCTGCGTCTACGTGCACGTTGAAGAAAAAGCACCTCCATAGCTCCCTGTTGCTGCTCTGCTGCTCTGTTGTTTGTTCTGTGTGTTCTGCTTAAGTACAGGTGTGTTTGCCCCATTTTAACGCCTGCCCTGACCCAGGCATTAAAATTTCACGCTATTCGTGCTTTGCGTCATTTTTTTGCGCCGCCTACGGCCCGGGAGACATTTTTGCCCGGAAGCATAAATACGACGCACCGCTGTATGCGTGGGTTTTTGGACGGGAACGCCTACCCTGCATGTCATTAACGCAGGGCGGGGTGCCGCTTCCAAAAACTCACGCACATAGCGCCATTCCCCTTGTGCGCCGCATCGGGCGTCAGGGTATAAATATGGGGCATCGTTTGCGCTGAATGTGCGTCAAAATTTTTGACGCACATTCGGCGCAACCGGAGTATAAATATGGCCCTCAGAACCAGTGCATCTCCATTGACACTGATGCATCGCTGGTGCTGCAAGGATCAAGAGCATCCCATCACTGACAGCGTTACACATCTCGTCCATTTCCAATGCATCTCCGACTGTGCGGCTCGGAATCTGCACATCACCTACATCCAAAGGATCGGCAACAACTTATCGGCTCCTGTGCTCCTTGAATCTCCCTCAACGCCAATGCAAACAAAATACGTTTCAGGGGGCCAAGGCTCATCCCTGTACCTGACCCATGCTCCATCATGATCAGCCTGAACTTTCAGACTGGATCTGATCTATCATAACCAGATATTCCTGGTTGCACTTCTTGTTTCTAAGTGCTATTTTGCAGTTTATTCTTGAAAAATTCCTAACTCTGATTCTACCAATTGGATTTTTTTCATGTTGGTCTTATTTTATCAATTAAATGAAGTTCTATTTTTCTATATTTTTGTGTGGTGTTTTCATTGTTTTACTGTTTGAAGTGTTGCACAAATACTTTACACATTTACTCTTCAGTTAAGTCTAACTGTTCTGTGCCAAGCTACCAGAGGGTGAGCCCAGTTTAATGTAGGGTGTGTTTGTGACTTTCTCTGACTAGGACTGTGATTGATAGTTTACCAGGGTTCACACCTCAGTTAACCAGTAATTCAATTCTAACACATCCCCAACCTACTATATATATTACTAAGCCTGGGGAAAGGTGTGAATGGAGAGGCAGTGTCTCTTTACATCTTACTGTACACAGTAGTTATCTTCATGTAAGGTCTCAGTAAAGAGGCCAGTCTCTCCCCATAGTCTAGTAAAATGTAAATTCTTCCTCTAAAGAAATTGTACGATTTCACAAGTGTCTTGCGGGATCACATAAAAAAGGGGGTAGCAAACATTTGGTGCATATAAAGTATACATATTACAACATGATGTGTTAAATGAAAATACAAAATTCCATTGTGAGATGCTTGCAAGCATGAAGGAGCAAACACTGCCCCCTCGCAGAAGATGTGGAGGACTGTTTACCTTGATCTCACAAGAGCCATCCATGATATGTATTAGAGCATATAGCTCTTGCAAGTGTCTTGTGAGAATAAACAAGAAGATAAAAAAGGTAACATAGCAGAAACAGCATACATAATGAAAGTATAGGGTATCTCTGAAAAGAGCTTTTTTAAGTAACATTTTTTGAAGAACAATTTGTTTTTTCTGTTTTTTAACATGTTTACATTTTTTGTATTTTTTTAAGTGTACAACAAAAAAAAACAGGGAGTAAAAAGAAAATCTCCTTCAAAACTAAGTGGAGAAAAAAACAAGACAAAATGTTAAAAACGACTGCCTAGGTGGGCATTTATGATCTTGGATAAGCTTGTCCTGTGCAGCCCTGCTTGTCTCATAAGAAAAAATTATCTGTTTGCATAAGCAGCAAAAAGGGCTTTGTTCAAATAAGTAGGGTTGTTATCTGCTTGAGTGTTGCTTACCTGGGCACGCACAGTGTCACAAGGTTGAAAAGATGTGGATGCTCCTGAGGAGTTATCAAGCTCTGCAGCAAGGGCTAACTCAGCCTGAGGAAGGCATTGAGGGTGCATAGCCCTATAATGTTGCCACATCCCAGTGGTACCCATGCTGTATTGCTTGTTCTTGCTGCCCTTGCTGAACTCCTTTTTGCATATTTTACTCAGACATATGTAGCAGATACTTTTTCCCACCAGGCCTCATTTAAAAACATTGCCACACCAAGGACTCTTTGGGTGGCTGAGGTGGCTGAGTTGTAGGAACATCACTAGACTGTCTATCTGAATCTGAGGATGACATTCTGGTAACAGAAAATAGCAATGTCGGAGAATGAGCCAAAATGATCTGACCACAGCAAAAACCAACAGGCAAATTGAGCAACAAGGAAGGAATCTTTCTTTGCTGAATAAAGACATCCGTATGAACCAATCACAGTCCTTCCTTGAGATGGCTTTTCTCTCCCGGGAATCCCGCAGGTGTCCCGTGAGAGGCTTGTTAAATCGTAAAAACAGAGAACTGTCTTTATGTCTTAAATGGAACAATACATCAACTGTTTTTCAACTTGAAACAACACTTCTCATGTTTTACTTCCTTCAAAATTATATAAATACACTTAATTCCGAATGTATGATCTGGCGAGCAGATTTAAGAGGTGGACAGAAAGTACAGCGAACTCGTAGCCCATGCAGGGGATTGCGAGTTCAGCCCTCGTGATTGTCTTGCGAGAGCTTTAGGTCTGTAAACAGAGTAATTAATACAATATACATACTGCAATAACTCAATTATTAAATATTAGTATTCCGTAATAACTGACTGTTGGCATTGGCCCTTTTTGCGGGGTCATCCCCAAACCTTTTGCCTTCTTCCTCCTATTTTTCCTGACCTGTTTTGTTGGCGTTTGAACTCTGAGCACTTTACCACTGCTAACCAGTGCTAAAGTGTATATGCTCTCTGTGTAAATTGTACTGTTAATTGGTTTATCCATGATTGGCAAATTTGATTTACTAGTAAGTGCCTAGTAAAGTGCACTAGAGGTGCCCAGGACATGTAAATCAAATGCTACTAGTGGGCCTGCAGCACTGATTGTGCCACCCACATAAGTAGCACTGCAATCATGTGCCAGACCTGCCACCGCAGTGTCTCTGTGTGCAGTTTTAATCTGTAAATTCGACTTGGCATGTGTCCCCACTTGCCAGGCATAACCCTTCTCTTTTCCTACATTTAAGACACCCCGAAGGTAGGCCCTAGGTAGCCCCCTGGGCAGGGTGCAGTGTATGGTTAAGGCAGGACATATACTATTGTGGTTTATATGTCTTGACAGAGAAATACTGCCAAATTCGGTTCTCACTGTTGCAAGGCCTATCTCTCTCATAGGTTAACCTGGGGGCTGCCTTCAAACAAGATTAGAGCGTAGCTTCCCTTTGGGAGCAGATAGATATGTGGAGTTTGGGACCTCTGAACTCACAATTTAAAAATACATCTTTTAGTAAAGTTGGTTTTAAGATTGTGTGCTTGAAAATGCCACTTTTAGAAAGTGGGCATTTTCTTGCTTTAACCATTTTTGTGACTCAGCCTGTTTGTGGATTCCCTGTCTGGGTTAGTTGGGCTGCTTGCATCTCTCTCCAGAGTGTGGCACAAAGGGGACTGGCATGTAGCCTGCATATTCCAATGAGCCATCTGTGCTAGGAGGGAGCGGAGAAGTGGTCACTCGTACCTGAAAGGGCTGTGCCTGCCCTCACACAATGCAGACACCAACCCCCTGGTGTGTGTCGGAGGCCTTGCCTGGGCAAGGCAGGATGTCACAATCAAGTGACAATTTCCTTTGGTGTAAGCCTACTTCAAAGGCCAAAATGGGTGTAAGAAGATGACCCAAAACCACAGACTTTAGACACTTCTTGGGGTAGACACTCTACCTCACAAACACTTCTGGACAAGAAACCTGCTGGTGAACAATCCCTGAACCAGGCCTACCATGAGGAACTGACTGGCTGCCCAAAGGACCCACTGGGACTACTTTTCTGACAAGGACTGCTGCCTTGCTGTTGCCCTGCTGCCTTGCTGCTCTCTGGCTGTGCTGAGAAGTGCTCTCCAAGGACTTGGATAGAGCTTGCCTCCTGTTCCCTGAAGTCTCAGAACCAAAAAAACTTCACTCCCACAACTGGACTCCTTTGTACGGTGAAAATTCGATGCACAGCCTGCTGAAAATGAGGCACAGCCTGCCCTGTGGTGAGAAATTCACTGCACGCCGAACCAGGATGACACAGCGTGACTTCGCAAGGAAAAGATCAACGCAGCGCCACTTTGACGCATTGGCCCACCGGATCAACGCACAGCCAACCCAGGATGACGCAGCCCGACTTCCAGAGAGAAGATCGATGCGGCGCCTGCTGTGCAGGAGAAATTTCCACGCAACACCCACTGGATCGATGCAGCGCTTCTGACTTCGCTTCGCAAGCACAGGATTCCACGCACAGTCCCCGGGGCGCCAGAAACCCCCACAACCCAAAGAGGAATCAAGTTTGTGCACCAGAAAATGATGCACAGTCTTCCCCTGCGTGGAAAATAATGACGCAAGTCCGTGTGCGAAGGGGCGAAACCGACGCACTCCTCTCCACCTTCCACGCAACACCTCCTCTGCGGTCCCTTGCAGAGATGTTTAACCCTAACCAGGTACATTGTGCTTGCAAGGAACTTTATTGTTTTAAAGAGACATTTATTTACTTGTTTTGCAAAGACTTAAGACACTTTATATCACTTTTCAGTAATATCTCCACATTTACTTATTGCATCTTTGATCGTTTTGACCTGCATTTATCAGATAAATATTATATATTTTTCTAATCACTGTGTGGTGTTATTGTATGATTTATTGCACAAATACTTTACACATTGCCTTCTAAGTTAAGCCTGACTGCTCAGTGCCAAGCTACCCGAGAGTGTGCACAGGATAATTTGGATTGTATGTGATTTACCCTGACTAGAGTGAGGGTCCTTGCTTGGACAGGGGGTAACCTGACTGCCAACCAAAGACCCCATTTCTAACACTGACCAAATGAAATAGAACTCTGTATAAAAGATTAGAATTAAATGTATAACTCGACAATCTCACAAATCTCCAGCAAGCCACCAGTGAGCCTTTCGCTAGAGCGATCACAGACCTTAAAAATGGATGCACATAGTGAAAAGAAGTAGTTTACAGTATAGGAAAACTGATCCATGTCTTTTTCAAATACGAATATGAGGTTTATGTAAAAATAGATACAAAGACTTTGAAAACTCTGTTGGGAACATTACTCAATATATGAGTTACAAATGCAAGGAAAATTAACATTCTCAATGTAAATATTGTTGGAATAGTTTGTTTCTATTTATATATATTCACTGAAAAAAACAAAGGCTAAAGTAATGTTATAGTTAACTGTGATAAAAGAAACTTTTTAAAAAAAATAACTCAGAAATTCACAGAGAACACAAAGTTTAAAGTAACATTATAGTTAAATGAATTTCTCAATGACAACATTAACGTTTTGAATTTTTAAAAAAACTTCACCAGTTATAGTTAGCAGCACTAATTATAACTTGCGTCCCTACCATGCACTGCTTATGAGCTCACATACATCACTCATGACATGTTCTATGACATCATTGATGACATCATCAAAGCTTTGTTTTCATCTATATTGCTGTAAAATTTGCTATGGTATTACATGTAGCATATTTTACACTAACAATCAACTACATATATAAGGAAACCCTCATTGAATATGTTGTTCGATCTGTATACAACTGTTCAAGAATCCTAAAATAGAGAATGCCAATGCCAAAACATCTGCCCTAGTACAGACAGCTTTTATCTGTATCAATCCCCTGAAACACATCAATCCTACATTAAGAAATTCATTTTCTCTCAGTAGAGAACTGTAAACAAGGTGTGCTCTATGGAGGTAGCTTATTCTGTACCACACTGTTTCCAAACAGTGAAAGTCTTTTGAGAAATGCACCACAGAGCATTGACAAGGACCTACTAACAATGATGTACATTCTGTGCAATAGTTGTCAAAGAAGACATTTTCTAAAAAATAACCAAGGTCTGAAGGTGCTAAAGATCATACTATCTGCCCCTTGTGCTGTGTTACAACACACTACACCTTTTCCAGGTGCTAAAAAACGGTGCAAAAGCGGCCGTACGTCATTTTTTTTGACCTGCCCACTCCAGGGCGTGAATTTTGCCCGGGAGTGTAAATACGGCGCACATGCCTCAGAGTAAATTTTTTAGACGGGAACGCCAACCTTGCATAGAATTAACGCAAAGTAGGTGTCCACGCTAAAAAATGACGCAAACTCCATGGACTTTGGCGCTAGACGCGTCTAACGCCAAAGTATAAATATGGAGTTAGTTTTGCGTCGGAATTGCGTCAAAAAAAACGACGCAATTCCGGCGCAAACAGAGTATAAATATGCCCCCTATTTTCTTCTCCTCATGACTTCCTCTTTCTATGCATATCTCTTCCTGCACAGAAACAATCCCGCCTGTAATGCAGGCACCCTTACAGCATAGCAGAAGCGTACCTGCATTGGCAGTGAGCAGCCACAAGTGCGCCAGTGTTGGGCTAAAGCTAAAGAAGCTTCATATTTTTGTAAATATGTCTCTCTTCAACTCCCTCCCATTCACACAATGTAGTGCAGCAACTTGTGTGTGTGTTGCGTTAATTATTGGTATATTTGGGCCATCATGGCTATAATTCTTACCTGATTTCAAACCAAGACCCAGCCACAAATATTAAAGGCTTAAATTGCACTTTTTTAAATAATAAGCTTTAAATGTAAGCATAAAACCTGACATGCCACCCACTGTAGGACAATGTATTATTATTTGGGGTGAATAAATGTCCACCTCAAATAAAGTAAACCTGTGCTCAATCACTGGTAACATGACACAAAGTAGTCAGGCTTAAACTAAAGGCAATGTGTAAAGTATTTAAGCAGTGCATACACAGTAGAAAAAGTCACACAAAATGCAATAAAATACCATAACCAATTTTAGAGTGAATAGAAAAATACTTTTTCAGAAGAGCTTGAGCCTTTTCGTAGAACAAATCTGAAATGCAATCCAACGCCATAAAACTGCTGGTCGTGTGTCATTTTGTGGTAGGACTCCTTTGCTCTGGAGCTTTGAATCAAATGTTTTAACAAGTTTACAGACATTTTCCTGGTGGGCAAGCAACCAAAGGAGTACCCTTTCCAGCTTTTATGTCCCTATAGATACACAGAGGTCAGAAAACTGACATTGGAGTTCACTTCTTTGTCCTTGGTACAAGGGGGAGCAGGTCTACAAAAAAATTGTCCTGGTATCCTGTTTTTTTACCTTTCAAGCATGCAGAAGTGTTACATGTGGCTTAAACAGACCTGTCAGGCATTATTTAACACTGTGGTGTCAAATGGATACCCACAGCCCCACTCTGCATATTCTGTTGAGCTCAGAGAAGTCATCTCTGCCTTTTCCGGTCCACCTATTGTGTAGCTCCTATAAGGAATTCAACACATCATTCACAACTGCTTCAGACCAACTCTTAGGCTGGGCAGTTGTTGGAGACCTAATGAGAATCAGCCTCCATCAGGGTAAAGGTAACTTTCTAAAAGGCAGGCTGAAGGTTACATTCTAAAAAATACATTTTCTAGGTATTTTATGATAATTCAACTTTCCCATTAGTTTGGATTTTTATCAAATATAAAAATAAGACTTTGAATGGATTCTGCAGCAGGTAGGGGGCAAAAGGTATAGATTAAAGTGTATAAGCTACACTTAGACTCTTTACTGTGTCCCAGCTACACCCTGAGCAGTGTAACGTTATTGTGGGCCAAGTCACTAGGGGAACATGCCATTTATAATTGTCACATATGTTCAACTCCTAAATAGTATCCACCGTACCTTTTGGGCAACAAGGTGCATTTTGGGGTGACATATTTATTATTTAAAATTAGGTTTTCTTACATGTCAAAAGGGTGATTTTGGCAAGTGTGCACAGAAGGGTTCAAGCTGCTGCTGTCAAGCTACACAGAGTAGACAAGAAGCCATGTTTTGACCTCCACTGTAGTGGACGGCACAGTAGGTGCTGCCATCCACAAGTGGCATTTATCTTTACATGCCATTGATGCACTTCCGTACCATATACTGTGGCCTTATACAAACATCTAGTGTGCCAATCAGGTTTTTAGATCATTTCCACATGTATTAGGGGTCAGAGCACCTATGTTGAGTACTGCACAGCTGTGTCCCAGTGTTAGAGTTCAAGATTACCA
Organism: Pleurodeles waltl; assembly: GCF_031143425.1. Classification (NCBI taxonomy): domain Eukaryota; kingdom Metazoa; phylum Chordata; class Amphibia; order Caudata; family Salamandridae; genus Pleurodeles; species Pleurodeles waltl. The sequence continues at coordinate 1,016,808,693 of NC_090444.1, read as the reverse complement.
GCCTGTGAGTCCCAAGAAAATGAAAAACTGGGTGTGAAAACTTATCACGGGATCATTTTACAACAGCCTCTGAAAACAATTAAGAGAAGATTGTTCTAAATGGCTTACAGAACTCATCAAAATTCTGAGGTTCTTCTGTTTCCAGGCCCAAAAGTAGAGATGTATTCATGGAATGGATAGTACACCTGAGTTTTCTATATGATAGGCTGTTGTCCTTAGATGCGCTTATGAAGCTATGAATTAAATTCAGTTTTCTAAAATGCTGCTTTTTAATATAAAGTAGAATTGATTGTACCCATAAGCACAATGAACACTTTGTTAATGTAAAAAACACTTTGTTAATCTTCGTAGACTAACAAGCATTAATGGCAAATTAGGCCATTTCGTAAGGACTGTAGTTACTTTCAAAGTCAAATTATCTAGGATAATATAGCCTACTCAGTATTTCTTACTAACAATAGTAACCTCCAGATATCTAATGTTTTATTTTAACTAAAGGTGAATGATATTCTGTGTTCCAGGTCATAATTTTATATTTTGATTTGTGTATTGTATCCTCAGAGATTCCCACATTTCTCTCAATCAGAAACTGAACTTGTAGAATATGCTGCACATGGCTGACTGTATAACTAGGTTGTCTTCTTATAAACAGATTGTTCCTGCATACAGATTATAAGAATATCCTCAATGGTTAACACAATTCATTGAAATTAAACTTATTTTGTTCATGTAAGTATTCTCACAAATGTAATAAAAAATAATGCTGTACAATAATGGCAAACTGCCAACTACACCTAATGTTGTCACCTAGGAACAGTTTGCAGGCACCAAATGGATTGGATAAGAAAATGCCAACATTTTAAAACTCTCGTTTTCAGAATTCTGACTAATAATCTGACATAACTATTAAAGTATTAACCCCTTCTGTGCCCAGGACGTAATGGTTACGTCCTGAGGCACAGTGCTGCTGTGCCCAGGACGTAACCATTACGTCCTGTGCACAGAGCCCAGAGGGAGCGCTAGCGCTCCCTCTGTGGGGTTCCCCCCCAACCCCCCAAGTCAGGGATGGAAGGGGAAGCCCTTCCCCTCCCACCCCCGACCCCCCCAACCCCCCCTGTGACGTCAGCGCGCAAGCGCGTGCTGATTAGTCACAGGGTCTCCCCCATCGTGCTGGAAGCAGAGCTTCCAGCGCGATTGAAAGAGAAATGCTTTTGCATTTCTCTTTCAATCCCATGGGGGAGGCCCGAGAGGCTTCAAAGGGAAGGAAATGTATTTCCTTCCCTTTGAAGTCTCTCACAGGGTTTCAAAAGCCGGATTGCTTGCAATCCGGCTTTTGAAACCCCACTAGACACCAGGGATTTTTTTTTTTTTTTCTGAAACTTTCAAAAGGGAGCGACCCCTTGGGCAAGGGTCGCTCCCAGGGGGGGCATTGTTTTGGGAAGGCCTTTTCTGCCCCCCCTGGGGGCAGAAACCTCTAGGCACCAGGGATAATTTTTCTTTTTTTTTCTTTTTGTGATGTTTGCTTTTTTTTTGTAGATGGGGAGCGATCCCTTAGGCAAGGGTCGCTCCCCTAGGGGGCAATATATATTTAGGCCATTTCTGCCCCCCTTGGGGGCAGATTGGCCTATTTTGATGAGGCCAATCTGCCCCCAAGGGGGGCAGAAACCATTAGACACCAGGGAGTTTTTTTTTGCGCACGAATTTCAAGCAACAGGAGCGACCCCTTGGGCAAGGGTCGCTAACAGGGGGGGCATTTTTTTGGGAAGGGCTTTTCTGCCCCCCCTGGGGGCAGATCTGCCCCCAGGGGGGGCAGAAACCTCTAGGCACCAGGGATCATTTCTTTTTTTTTTCCTTTTTGTTATGTTTTCTTTTTTTTTTAGGTGGGGAGCGACCCCTTAGGCAAGGGTCGCTCCCCTAGGGGGCAAATTATGTTTAGGCCATTTCTGCCCCCCTTGGGGTAGATCAGCCTATTTTGATTAGGCTGATCTGCCCCCAAGGGGGGCAGAAACCACTAGGCACCAGGGATTTTTTTTTTGTTTTTTTGTTTTACAGATGGGGAGCGACCCCTTGGACAAGGGTCGCTCCCCTGGAGGGGCAAATTGTATTTAGGCCATTTCTGCCCGCTTTGGGGGCAGATCGGCCGATTTTAGATCAATCTGCCCCCAAGGGGGGCAGAAACCACTAGGCACCAGGGATCTTTTATCTGCTCCGTCACGCAGGGGGAGCGACCTTGTAGGCAAGGGTCGCTCCCCGGGGTGGGGGGGGCAAATTTATTTTAGGCCATCGCTGCCCCCTTGGGGGCAGATCGGCCTATTGGTATTAGGCCGATCTGCCCCCAGGAGGGGCAGAAACCTCTAGGCGCAAGGGCAATTTTTTTTTTGGTGTTTTCTTTTTTGTTTGTTTGTTTAGAGATGGGGAGCGACCTACCAGGCAAGGGTCGCTCCCCTGGGGGGCAAATTGTATTTAGACCATTTCTGCCCCCCTTGGGGGCAGATTGGTCGATTTTAGGTCAATCTGCCCCAAGGGGGCAGAAACCACTAGGCACCGGGGATTTGTTTTTTGGCACCAATGTCACGCAGGGGGAGCGACCCCGTAGGCAAGGGTCGCTCCTGGGGTGGGCTGGGGGTTGGGAATGCAAATTTATTTTAGGCCATTTCTGCCCCCCCTGGGGGCAGATCGGCCTACTATTAGGCCGATCTGCCACCTGGGGGCAGAAACCTCTTGGCGCAAGGGCAAATTTTTTTTTTTGTGTTTTTTTTTTTGTTTGTTTGTTTTTTTAGAGATGGGGAGTGACCCTTCAGGCAAGGGTCGCTCCCCTGGGGGGCAAACTGTATTTAGACCATTTCTGCCCCCCTTGGGGGCAGATTGGTTGATCTTAGGTAAATCTGCCCCAAGGGGGCAGAAACCACTAGGCACCGGGGATTTGTTTTTTGGCGCCAATGTCACACAGGGGGAGCGACCCCGTAGGCAAGAGTCGCTCCGGGAGGGGGTGCGGGTTGGGGGGGCAAGTTTATTTTAGGCCATTTCTACCCCCCCTGTGGCCAGATCAGCCTATTATTAGGCCGATCTGGCACGGGGGGGCAGAAACCTCTAGGCTCCAGGGCAAATTATTATTATTATTTTTTTTGATTGTTTGTTTTTTTAGCGATGGGGAGCGACCCATCAGGCAAGGGTCGCTCCCCTGCGGGGCAAATTGTATTTAGGCCATTTCTGCCCCCCTTGGGGGCAGGTTGGTCGATTTTAGGTCAATCTGCCCCCAAGAGGGCAGAAACCACTAGGCACCGGGAATTTGTTTTTTGGCACCAATGTCACGCAGGGGGAGCGACCCCGTAGGCAAGGGTCGCTCCCGGGTGGGGGTTCGGGGGGCAAATTTATTTGAGGCCATTTCTGCCCCCCCTCGGCCTATTATTAGGCTGATCTGCCACCAGGGGGGGGCAGAAACCTCTAGGCGCCAGGGCACCGGGTATTTGTTTTTTGGCGCCAATGTCACGCAGGGGGAGCGACCCCGTAGCCAAGGGTCGCTCCCGGGGGGGGGGGGGATTTATTTTAGGCCTTTTCTGCCCCCCTTGAGCCTATTATTAGGCCGATCTGCCCCCGGGGGGGGCAGAAACCTCTAGGCACCAGGGCAATTTTTTTTGTGTTTTTTTTTTTGTTTGTTTGTTTTTTTAGAGATGGGGAGTGACCCATCAGGCAAGGGTCGCTCCCCTGGGGGGCAAATTGTATTTAGACCATTTCTGCCCCCCTATGGGCTGATTGGTCGATTTTAGGTCAATCTGCCCCAAGGGGGCAGAAACCACTAGGCACCGGGGATTTGTTTTTAGGCGCCAATGTCACGTAGGGGGACCAACCCCGTAGGCAAGGGTCGCTCCTGGGCAGGGGGGCTTGGGGGGTGGGGGGTCAAATTTATTTTAGGGCATTTCTGCCCCCCCCCAGGGCCGGCTGAGCTAGAGGCCAAAATCCACAGGTAGGCACTTTGCAAAAAACATGTTGTGTCCATGTTGTGTTTTGGGCCATTTCCTTTCGTGGGCGCTAGGCCTACCCACACAAGTGAGGTACCATTTTTAACGAGAGACTTAGGGGAACGCTGGGTGGAAGGAAATTTGTGGCTCCTCTCAGATTCCAGAACTTTCTGTCACCGAAATGAGAGGAAAAAGTGTTTTTTGGCCAAATTTTGATGTTTGCAAAGGATTCTGGGTAACAGAACCTGGTCAGAGCCCAGCAAGTCACCCCATCTTGGATTCCCCTAGGTCTCTAGTTTTCAAAAATGCGCTGGTTTGCTAGGTTTCCCCAGGTGCCGGCTCAGCTAGAGGACAAAATCCACAGGTAGGCACTGTTTTCTATGAAAAAATGTGATGTGTCCACGTTGTGTTTTGGGCCATTTCCTGTCGCGAGCGCTAGGCCAACCCACACAAGTGAGGTATCATTTCTATCGGGAGACTTGGGGGAACGCTGGGTGGAAGGAAATTTGTGGCTCCTCTCAGATTCCAGAACTTTCTGTCACCGAAATGAGAGGAAAAAGTTTTTTTGGGCCAAATTTTGATGTTTGCAAAGGATTCTGGGTAACAGAAACTGGTTCGAGCCACACAAGTCACCCCATCTTGGATTCCCCTAGGTCTCTAGTTTTCAGAAATGCACAGGTTTGGTAGGTTTCCCTAGGTGGCGGATGAGCTACAGGCCAAAATCTACAGGTAGGCACTTTGCAAAAAACACCTCTGTTTTCCTTCAAAAATTTGGATGTGTCCACGTTGCGCTTTGGGGCGTTTCCTGTCACGGACGCTAGGCCTACCCACACAAGTGAGGTATCATTTTTATCGGGAGACGTGGGGGAACGCTGGGTGGAAGGAAATTTGTGGCTCCTCTCAGATTCCAGAACTTTCTGCCACAGAAATGTGAGGAACATGTGTTTTTTTAGCCAAATTTTGAGGTTTGTAAAGGATTCTGGGTAACAGAACCTGGTCCGAGCCACACAAGTCACCCCATCTTGGATTCCCCTAGGTCTCTAGTTTTCAGAAATGCACAGGTTTGGTAGGTTTCCCTAGGTGGCGGCTGAGCTACAGGCCAAAATCTACAGGTAGGCACTTTGCAAAAAACACCTCTGTTTTCCTTCAAAAATTTGGATGTGTCCACGTTGCGCTTTGGGGCGTTTTCTGTCGCGGGCGCTAGGCCTACCCACACAAGTGAGGTATCATTTTTATCGGGAGACGTGGGGGAACGCTGGGTGGAAGGGAATTCGTGGCTCCTCTCAGATTCCAGAACTTTCTGCCACAGAAATGTGAGGAACATGTGTTTTTTTAGCCAAATTTTGCGGTTTGCAAAGGATTCTGGGTAACAGAACCTGGTCCGAGCCACACAAGTCACCCCATCTTGGATTCCCCTAGGTCTCTAGTTTTCAGAAATGCACAGGTTTGGTAGGTTTCCCTAGGTGGCAGCTGAGCTACAGGCTTAAATCTACAGGTAGGCACTGAGCAAAAAACACCTCTGTTTTCCTTCAAAAATTTGGATGTGTCCACGTTGCGCTTTGGGGCGTTTCCTGTCGCGGGCGCTAGGCCTACCCACACAAGTGAGGTATCATTTTTATCTGGAGACGTGGGGGAACGCTGGGTGGAAGGAAATTTGTAGCTCCTCTCAGATTCCAGAACTTTCTGCCACAGAAATGTGAGGAACATGTGTTTTTTTAGCCAAATTTTGAGGTTTGCAAAGGATTCTGGGTAACAGAACCTGGTCTGAGCCACACAAGTCACCCCATCTTGGATTCCCCTAGGTCTCTAGTTTTCAGAAATGCACAGGTTTGGTAGGTTTCCCTAGGTGGCGGCTGAGCTACAGGCCTAAATCTACAGGTAGGCACTTTGCAAAAAACACCTCTGTTTTCCTTCAAAAATTTGGATGTGTCCACGTTGCGCTTTGGGGCGTTTCCTGTCTCGGACGCTAGGCCTACCCACACAAGTGAGGTATCATTTTTATCGGGAGACGTGGGGGAACGCTGGGTGGAAGGAAATTTGTGGCTCCTCTCAGATTCCAGAACTTTCTGCCACAGAAATGTGAGGAACATGTGTTTTTTTAGCCAAATTTTGAGGTTTGTAAAGGATTCTGGGTAACAGAACCTGGTCCGAGCCACACAAGTCACCCCATCTTGGATTCCCCTAGGTCTCTAGTTTTCAGAAATGCACAGGTTTGGTAGGTTTCCCTAGGTGGCGGCTGAGCTACAGGCCAAAATCTACAGGTAGGCACTTCGCAAAAAACACCTCTGTTTTCCTTCAAAAATTTGGATGTGTCCACGTTGCGCTTTGGGGCGTTTTCTGTCGCGGGCGCTAGGCCTACCCACACAAGTGAGGTATCATTTTTATCGGGAGACGTGGGGGAACGCTGGGTGGAAGGAAATTCGTGGCTCCTCTCAGATTCCAGAACTTTCTGCCACAGAAATGTGAGGAACATGTGTTTTTTTAGCCAAATTTTGCGGTTTGCAAAGGATTCTGGGTAACAGAACCTGGTCCGAGCCACACAAGTCACCCCATCTTGGATTCCCCTAGGTCTCTAGTTTTCAGAAATGCACAGGTTTGGTAGGTTTCCCTAGGTGGCGGCTGAGCTACAGGCTTAAATCTACAGGTAGGCACTGTGCAAAAAACACCTCTGTTTTCCTTCAAAAATTTGGATGTGTCCACGTTGCGCTTTGGGGCGTTTCCTGTCGCGGGCGCTAGGCCTACCCACACAAGTGAGGTATCATTTTTATCGGGAGACGTGGGGGAACGCTGGGTGGAAGGAAATTTGTAGCTCCTCTCAGATTCCAGAACTTTCTGCCACAGAAATGTGAGGAACATGTGTTTTTTTAGCCAAATTTTGAGGTTTGCAAAGGATTGTGGGTAACAGAACCTGGTCTGGGCCACACAAGTCACCCCATCTTGGATTCCCCTAGGTCTCTAGTTTTCAGAAATGCACAGGTTTGGTAGGTTTCCCTAGGTGGCAGCTGAGCTACAGGCCTAAATCTACAGGTAGGCACTTTGCAAAAAACACCTCTGTTTTCCATCAAAAATGTGGATGTGTCCACGTTGCGCTTTGGGGCGTTTCCTGTCGCGGGCGCTAGGCCTACCCACACAAGTGAGGTATCATTTTTATCGGGAGACGTGGGGGAACGCTGGGTGGAAGGAAATTTGTGGCTCCTCTCAGATTCCAGAACTTTCTGCCACAGAAATGTGAGGAACATGTGTTTTTTTAGCCAAATTTTGAGGTTTGCAAAGGATTCTGGGTAACAGAACCTGGTCCGAGCCACACAAGACACACCATCTTGGATTCCCCTAGGTCTCTAGTTTTCAGAAATGCACAGGTATGGTAGGTTTACCTAGGTGGCGGCTGAGCTACAGGCCAAAATCTACAGGTAGGCACTTTGCAAAAAACACCTCTGTTTTCCTTCAAAAATTTGGGTGTGTCCACGTTGCGCTTTGGGGCGTTTTCTGTCGTGGGCGCTAGGCCTACCCACAAAAGTGAGGTATCATTTTTATCAGAAGACGTGGGGGAACGCTGTGTGGAAGGAAATTTGTGGCTCCTCTCAGATTCCAGAACTTTCTGCCACAGAAATGTGAGGAACATGTGTTTTTTTAGCCACATTTTGAGGTTTGCAAAGGATTCTGGGTAACAGAACCTGGTCCGAGCCACACAAGTCACCCGATCTTGGATTCCCCTAGGTCTCTAGTTTTCAGAAATGCACAGGTTTGGTAGGTTTCCCTAGGTGGCGGCTGAGCTACAGGCCAAACTCTACAGGTAGGCACTTTGCAAAAAACACCTCTGTTTTCCTTCAAAAATTTGGATGTGTCCACTTTGCGCTTTGGGGCGTTTCCTGTCGCGGGCCCTAGGCCTACCCACACAAGTGAGGTATCATTTTTATCGGGAGACGTGGGGGAACGCTGGGTGGAAGGCAATTTGTGGCTCCTCTCAGATTCCAGAACTTTCTGCCACAGAAATGTGAGGAACATGTGTTTTTTTAGCCAAATTTTGATGTTTGCAAAGGATTCTGGGTAACAGAACCTGGTCCGAGCCACACAAGTCACCCCATCTTGGATTCCCCTAGGTCTCTAGTTTTCAGAAATGCACAGGTTTGGTAGGTTTCCCTAGGTGGCGGCTGAGCTACAGGCCAAAATCTACAGGTAGGCACTTTGCAATAAACACCTCTGTTTTCCTTCAAAAAGGAGGATGTGTCCACGTGGCGCTTTGGGCCGTTTCCTGTCGCGGGCGCTAGGCCTACCCACACAAGTGAGGTATCATTTTTATCGGGAGACGTGGGGTAACGCTGGGTGGAAGGAAATTTGTGGGTCCTCTCAGATTCCAGAACTTTCTGCCACAGAAATGTGAGGAACATGTGTTTTTTTAGCCAAATTTTGAGGTTTGCAAAGGATTCTGGGTAACAGAACCAGGTCCGAGTCAAACAAGTCACCTCATCTTGGATTCCCCTAGGTCTCTAGTTTTCAGAAATGCACAGGTTTGGTAGGTTTCCCTAGGTTTGGCTGAGCTACAGGCCAAAATCTACAGGTAGGCACTTTGCAAAAAACACCTCTGTTTTCCTTCAAAAATTTGGATGTGTCCACGTTGCGCTTTGGGGCGTTTCCTGTCACGGGCGCTAGGCCTACCCACACAAGTGAGGTATCATTTTTATCGGGAGATGTGGGGGAACGTTGGGTGGAAGGAAATTTGTGGCTCCTCTCAGATTCCAGAACTTTCTGCCACAGAAATGTGAGGAACATGTGTTTTTTTAGCCAAATTTTGAGGTTTGCAAAGGATTCTGGGTAACAGAACCTGGTCCGAGCCACACAAGTCACCCCATCTTGGATTACCCTAGGTCTCTAGTTTTCAGAAATGCACAGGTTTGGTAGGTTTCCCTAGGTGGCGGCTGAGCTACAGGCCAAAATCTACAGGTAGGCACTTTGCAAAAAACACCTCTGTTTTCCTTCAAAAATTTGGGTGTGTCCACGTTGCGCTTTGGGGCGTTTCCTGTCGCGGGCGCTAGGCCTACCCACACAAGTGAGGTATCATTTTTATCGGAAGACGTGGGGGAACGCTTGGTGGATGGAAATTTGTGGCTCCTCTCAGATTCCAGAACTTTCTGCCACAGAAATGTGAGGAACATGTGTTTTTTTAGCCAAATTTTGAGGTTTGCAAAGGATTCTGGGTAACAGAACCTGGTCCGAGCCACACAAGTCACCCCATCTTGGATTCCCCTAGGACTCTAGTTTTCAGAAATTCACAGGTTTGGTAGGTTTCCCTAGGTGGCGGCTGAGCTACAGGCCAAAATCTACAGGTAGGCACTTTGCAAAAAACACCTCTGTTTTCCTTCAAAAATTTGGGTGTGTCCACGTTGCGCTTTGGGGCGTTTCCTGTCGCGGGCGCTAGGCCTACCCACACAAGTGAGGTATCATTTTTATCGGGAGACGTGGGGGAACGCTGGGTGGAAGGACATTTGTGGCTCCTCTCAGATTCCAGAACTTTCTGCCACAGAAATGTGAGGAACATGTGTTTTTTTAGCCAAATTTTGAGGTTTGCAAAGGATTCTGGGTAACAGAACCTGGTCCGAGCCACACAAGTCAACCAATCTTATATTCCCCTAGGTCTCTAGTTTTCAGAAATGCACAGGTTTGGTAGGTTTCCCTAGGTGGCGGCTGAGCTACAGGCCAAAATCTACAGGTAGGCACTTTGCAAAAAACACCTCTGTTTTCCTTCAAAAATTTGGGTGTGTCCACGTTGCGCTTTGGGGCGTTTCCTGTCGCAGGCGCTAGGCCTACCCACACAAGTGAGGTATCATTTTTATCGGGAGACGTGGGGGAACGCTGGGTGGAAGGAAATTTGTGGCTCCTCTCAGATTGCAGAACTTTCTGCCACAGAAATGTGAGGAACATGTGTTTTTTTAGCCAAATTTTGAGGTTTGCAAAGGATTCTGGGTAACAGAACCTGGTCCGAGCCACACAAGTCACCCCATCTTGGATTCCCCTAGGTCTCTAGTTTTCAGAAATGCACAGGTTTGGTAGGTTTCCCTAGGTGGCGGCTGAGCTACAGGCCAAAATCTACAGGTAGGCACTTTGCAAAAAACACCTCTGTTTTCCTTCAAAAATTTGGGTGTGTCCACGTGGCGCTTTGGGGCGTTTCCTGTCGCGGGCGCTAGGCCTACCCACACAAGTGAGGTATCATTTTTATCGGAAGACGTGGGGGAACGCTGGGTGGAAGGAAATTTGTGGCTCCTCTCAGATTCCAGAACTTTCTGCCACAGAAATGTGAAGAACATGTGTTTTTTTAGCCAAATTTTGAGGTTTGCAAAGGATTCTGGGTAACAGAACCTGGTCCGAGCCACACAAGTCACCCCATCTTGGATTCCCCTAGGTCTCTAGTTTTCAGAAATGCACAGGTTTGGTAGGTTTCCTTAGGTGGCGGCTGAGCTACAGGCCAAAATCTACAGGTAGGCACTTTGCAAAAAACACCTCTGTTTTTCTTCAAAAATTTGGATGTGTCCACGTTGCGCTTTGGGGCGTTTCCTGTCGCGGGCGCTAGGCCTACCTACACAATTGAGGTATCATTTCTATCGGGAGACGTGGGGGAACGCTGGGTGGAAGGAAATTTGTGGGTCCTCTCAGATTCCAGAACTTTCTGCCACAGAAATGTGAGGAACATGTGTTTTTTTAGCCAAATTTTGAGGTTTGCAAAGGATTCTGGGTAACAGAACCTGGTCCGAGCCACACAAGTCACCCCATCTTGGATTCCCCTAGGACTCTAGTTTTCAGAAATGCACAGGTTTGGTAGGTTTCCCTAGGTGGCGGCTGAGCTACAGGCCAAAATTTACAGGTAGGCACTTTGCAAAAAACACCTCTGTTTTCCTTCAAAAACTTGGATGTGTCCACGTTGCGCTTTGGGGCGTTTCCTGTCGCGGGCGCTAGGCCTACCCACACAAGTGAGGTATCATTTTTATCGGGAGACGTGGGGGAATGCTGGGTGGAAGGAAATTTGTGGCTCCTCTCAGATTCCAGAACTTTCTGCCACAGAAATGTGAGGAACATGTGTTTTTTTAGCCAAATTTTGAGGTTTGCAAAGGATTCTGGGTAACAGAACCTGGTCCGAGCCACACAAGTCACCGCATCTTGGATTCCCCTAGGTCTCTAGTTTTCAGAAATGCACAGGTTTGGTAGGTTTCCCTAGGTGGCGGCTGAGCTACAGGCCAAAATCTACAGGTAGGCACTTTGCAAAAAACACCTCTGTTTTCCTTCAAAAATTTGGGTGTGTCCACGTTGCGCTTTGGGGCGTTTCCTGTCGCGGGCGCTAGGCCTACCCACACAAGTGAGGTATCATTTTTATCGGGAGACGTGGGGGAACGCTGGGTGGAAGGAAATTTGTGGCTCCTCTCAGATTCCAGAACTTTCTGCCACAGAAATGTGAGGAACATGTGTTTTTTTAGCCAAATTTTGAGGTTTGCAAAGGATTCTGGGTAACAGAACCTGGTCCGAGCCACACAAGTCACCCCATCTTGGATTCCCCTAGGTCTCTAGTTTTCAGAAATGCACAGGTTTGGTAGGTTTCCCTAGGTTTGGCTGAGCTACAGGCCAAAATCTACAGGTAGGCACTTTGCAAAAAACAGCTCTGTTTTCCTTCAAAAATTTGGATGTGTCCACGTTGCGCTTTGGGGCGTTTCCTGTCGCGGGCGCTAGGCCTACCCACACAAGTGAGGTATCATTTTTATCGGGAGACGTGGGGGAACGTTGGGTGGAAGGAAATTTGTGGCTCCTCTCAGATTCCAGAACTTTCTGCCACAGAAATGTGAGGAACATGTGTTTTTTTAGCCAAATTTTGAGGTTTGCAAAGGATTCTGGGTAACAGAACCTGGTCCGAGCCACACAAGTCACCCCATCTTATATTCCCCTAGGTCTCTAGTTTTCAGAAATGCACAGGTTTGGTAGGTTTCCCTAGGTGGCGGCTGAGCTACAGGCCAAAATCTACAGGTAGGCACTTTGCAAAAAACACCTCTGTTTTCCTTCAAAAATTTGGGTGTGTCCACGTTGCGCTTTGGGGCGTTTCCTGTCGCAGGCGCTAGGCCTACCCACACAAGTGAGGTATCATTTTTATCGGGAGACGTGGGGGAACGCTGGGTGGAAGGAAATTTGTGGCTCCTCTCAGATTCCAGAACTTTCTGCCACAGAAATGTGAGGAACATGTGTTTTTTTAGCCAAATTTTGAGGTTTGCAAAGGATTCTGGGTAACAGAACCTGGTCCGAGCCACACAAGACACACCATCTTGGATTCCCCTAGGTCTCTAGTTTTCAGAAATGCACAGGTTTGGTAGGTTTACCTAGGTGGCGGCTGAGCTACAGGCCAAAATCTACAGGTAGGCACTTTGCAAAAAACACCTCTGTTTTCCTTCAAAAATTTGGGTGTGTCCACGTTGCGCTTTGGGGCGTTTTCTGTCGCGGGCGCTAGGCCTACCCACACAAGTGAGGTATCATTTTTATCAGAAGACGTGGGGGAACGCTGTGTGGAAGGAAATTTGTGGCTCCTCTCAGATTCCAGAACTTTCTGCCACAGAAATGTGAGGAACATGTGTTTTTTTAGCCACATTTTGAGGTTTGCAAAGGATTCTGGGTAACAGAACCTGGTCCGAGCCACACAAGTCACCCGATCTTGGATTCCCCTAGGTCTCTAGTTTTCAGAAATGCACAGGTTTGGTAGGTTTCCCTAGGTGGCGGCTGAGCTACAGGCCAAACTCTACAGGTAGGCACTTTGCAAAAAACACCTCTGTTTTCCTTCAAAAATTTAGATGTGTCCACTTTGCGCTTTGGGGCGTTTCCTGTCGCGGGCCCTAGGCCTACCCACACAAGTGAGGTATCATTTTTATCGGGAGACGTGGGGGAACCCTGGGTGGAAGGCAATTTGTGGCTCCTCTCAGATTCCAGAACTTTCTGCCACAGAAATGTGAGGAACATGTGTTTTTTTAGCCAAATTTTGATGTTTGCAAAGGATTCTGGGTAACAGAACCTGGTCCGAGCCACACAAGTCACCCCATCTTGGATTCCCCTAGGTCTCTAGTTTTCAGAAATGCACAGGTTTGGTAGGTTTCCCTAGGTGTACGCTGAGCTACAGGCCAAAATCTACAGGTAGGCACTTTGCAATAAACACCTCTGTTTTCCTTCAAAAAGGAGGATGTGTCCACGTGGCGCTTTGGGCCGTTTCCTGTCGCGGGCGCTAGGCCTACCCACACAAGTGAGGTATCATTTTTATCGGGAGACGTGGGGTAACGCTGGGTGGAAGGAAATTTGTGGGTCCTCTCAGATTCCAGAACTTTCTGCCACAGAAATGTGAGGAACATGTGTTTTTTTAGCCAAATTTTGAGGTTTGCAAAGGATTCTGGGTAACAGAACCAGGTCCGAGTCAAATAAGTCACCCCATCTTGGATTCCCCTAGGTCTCTAGTTTTCAGAAATGCACAGGTTTGGTAGGTTTCCCTAGGTTTGGCTGAGCTACAGGCCAAAATCTACAGGTAGGCACTTTGCAAAAAACACCTCTGTTTTCCTTCAAAAATGTGGATGTGTCCACGTTGCGCTTTGGGGCGTTTCCTGTCACGGGCGCTAGGCCTACCCACACAAGTGAGGTATCATTTTTATCGGGAGACGTGGGGGAACGTTGGGTGGAAGGAAATTTGTGGCTCCTCTCAGATTCCAGAACTTTCTGCCACAGAAATGTGAGGAACATGTGTTTTTTTAGCCAAATTTTGAGGTTTGCAAAGGATTCTGGGTAACAGAACCTGGTCCGAGCCACACAAGTCACCCCATCTTGGATTCCCCTAGGTCTCTAGTTTTCAGAAATGCACAGGTTTGGTAGGTTTCCTTAGGTGGCGGCTGAGCTACAGGCCAAAATCTACAGGTAGGCACTTTGCAAAAAACACCTCTGTTTTCCTTCAAAAATTTGGATGTGTCCACGTTGCGCTTTGGGGCGTTTCCTGTCGCGGGCGCTAGGCCTACCTACACAATTGAGGTATCATTTCTATCGGGAGACGTGGGGGAACGCTGGGTGGAAGGAAATTTGTGGCTCCTCTCAGATTCCAGAACTTTCTGCCACAGAAATGTGAGGAACATGTGTTTTTTTAGCCAAATTTTGAGGTTTGCAAAGGATTCTGGGTAACAGAACCTGGTCCGAGCCACACAAGTCACCCCATCTTGGATTCCCCTAGGACTCTAGTTTTCAGAAATTCACAGGTTTGGTAGGTTTCCCTAGGTGGCGGCTGAGCTACAGGCCAAAATCTACAGGTAGGCACTTTGCAAAAAACACCTCTGTTTTCCTTCAAAAATTTGGGTGTGTCCACGTTGCGCTTTGGGGCGTTTCCTGTCGCGGGCGCTAGGCCTACCCACACAAGTGAGGTATCATTTTTATCGGGAGACGTGGGGGAACGCTGGGTGGAAGGAAATTTGTGGCTCCTCTCAGATTCCAGAACTTTCTGCCACAGAAATGTGAGGAACATGTGTTTTTTTAGCCAAATTTTGAGGTTTGCAAAGGATTCTGGGTAACAGAACCTGGTCCGAGCCACACAAGTCACCCCATCTTGGATTCCCCTAGGTCTCTAGTTTTCAGAAATGCACAGGTTTGGTAGGTTTCCCTAGGTTTGGCTGAGCTACAGGCCAAAATCTACAGGTAGGCACTTTGCAAAAAACAGCTCTGTTTTCCTTCAAAAATTTGGATGTGTCCACGTTGCGCTTTGGGGCGTTTCCTGTCGCGGGCGCTAGGCCTACCCACACAAGTGAGGTATCATTTTTATCGGGAGACGTGGGGGAACGTTGGGTGGAAGGAAATTTGGGGCTCCTCTCAGATTCCAGAACTTTCTGCAACAGAAATGTGAGGAACATGTGTTTTTTTAGCCAAATGTTGAGGTTTGCAAAGGATTCTGGGTAACAGAACCTGGTCCGAGCCACACAAGTCAACCCATCTTATATTCCCCTAGGTCTCTAGTTTTCAGAAATGCACAGGTTTGGTAGGTTTCCCTAGGTGGCGGCTGAGCTACAGGCCAAAATCTACAGGTAGGCACTTTGCAAAAAACACCTCTGTTTTCCTTCAAAAATTTGGGTGTGTCCACGTTGCGCTTTGGGGCGTTTCCTGTCGCAGGCGCTAGGCCTACCCACACAAGTGAGGTATCATTTTTATCGGGAGACGTGGGGGAACGCTGGGTGGAAGGAAATTTGTGGCTCCTCTCAGATTCCAGAACTTTCTGCCACAGAAATGTGAGGAACATGTGTTTTTTTTAGCCAAATTTTGAGGTTTGCAAAGGATTCTGGGAACAGAACCTGGTCCGAGCCACACAAGTCACCCCATCTTGGATTCCCCTAGGTCTCTAGTTTTCAGAAATGCACAGGTTTGGTAGGTTTCCCTAGGTGGCGGCTGAGCTACAGGCCAAAATCTACAGGTAGGCACTTTGCAAAAAACACCTCTGTTTTCCTTCAAAAATTTGGGTGTGTCCACGTGGCGCTTTGGGGCGTTTCCTGTCGCGGGCGCTAGGCCTACCCACACAAGTGAGGTATCATTTTTATCGGAAGACGTGGGGGAACGCTGGGTGGAAGGAAATTTGTGGCTCCTCTCAGATTCCAGAACTTTCTGCCACAGAAATGTGAAGAACATGTGTTTTTTTAGCCAAATTTTGAGGTTTGCAAAGGATTCTGGGTAACAGAACCTGGTCCGAGCCACACAAGTCACCCCATCTTGGATTCCCCTAGGTCTCTAGTTTTCAGAAATGCACAGGTTTGGTAGGTTTCCTTAGGTGGCGGCTGAGCTACAGGCCAAAATCTACAGGTAGGCACTTTGCAAAAAACACCTCTGTTTTCCTTCAAAAATTTGGATGTGTCCACGTTGCGCTTTGGGGCGTTTCCTGTCGCGGGCGCTAGGCCTACCTACACAATTGAGGTATCATTTCTATCGGGAGACGTGGGGGAACGCTGGGTGGAAGGAAATTTGTGGCTCCTCTCAGATTCCAGAACTTTCTGCCACAGAAATGTGAGGAACATGTGTTTTTTTAGCCAAATTTTGAGGTTTGCAAAGGATTCTGGGTAACAGAACCTGGTCCGAGCCACACAAGTCACCCCATCTTGGATTCCCCTAGGACTCTAGTTTTCAGAAATGCACAGGTTTGGTAGGTTTCCCTAGGTGGCGGCTGAGCTACAGGCCAAAATTTACAGGTAGGCACTTTGCAAAAAACACCTCTGTTTTCCTTCAAAAACTTGGATGTGTCCACGTTGCGCTTTGGGGCGTTTCCTGTCGCGGGCGCTAGGCCTACCCACACAAGTGAGGTATCATTTTTATCGGGAGACGTGGGGGAATGCTGGGTGGAAGGAAATTTGTGGCTCCTCTCAGATTCCAGAACTTTCTGCCACAGAAATGTGAGGAACATGTGTTTTTTTAGCCAAATTTTGAGGTTTGCAAAGGATTCTGGGTAACAGAACCTGGTCCGAGCCACACAAGTCACCGCATCTTGGATTCCCCTAGGTCTCTAGTTTTCAGAAATGCACAGGTTTGGTAGGTTTCCCTAGGTGGCGGCTGAGCTACAGGCCAAAATCTACAGGTAGGCACTTTGCAAAAAACACCTCTGTTTTCCTTCAAAAATTTGGGTGTGTCCACGTTGCGCTTTGGGGCGTTTCCTGTCGCGGGCGCTAGGCCTACCCACACAAGTGAGGTATCATTTTTATCGGGAGACGTGGGGGAACACTGGGTGGAAGGAAATTTGTGGCTCCTCTCAGATTCCAGAACTTTCTGCCACAGAAATGTGAGGAACATGTGTTTTTTTAGCCAAATTTTGAGGTTTGCAAAGGATTCTGGGTAACAGAACCTGGTCCGAGCCACACAAGTCACCCCATCTTGGATTCCCCTAGGTCTCTAGTTTTCAGAAATGCACAGGTTTGGTAGGTTTCCCTAGGTTTGGCTGAGCTACAGGCCAAAATCTACAGGTAGGCACTTTGCAAAAAACAGCTCTGTTTTCCTTCAAAAATTTGGATGTGTCCACGTTGCGCTTTGGGGCGTTTCCTGTCGCGGGCGCTAGGCCTACCCACACAAGTGAGGTATCATTTTTATCGGGAGACGTGGGGGAACGTTGGGTGGAAGGAAATTTGTGGCTCCTCTCAGATTCCAGAACTTTCTGCCACAGAAATGTGAGGAACATGTGTTTTTTTAGCCAAATTTTGAGGTTTGCAAAGGATTCTGGGTAACAGAACCTGGTCCGAGCCACACAAGTCACCCCATCTTATATTCCCCTAGGTCTCTAGTTTTCAGAAATGCACAGGTTTGGTAGGTTTCCCTAGGTGGCGGCTGAGCTACAGGCCAAAATCTACAGGTAGGCACTTTGCTAAAAACACCTCTGTTTTCCTTCAAAAATTTGGGTGTGTCCACGTTGCGCTTTGGGGCGTTTCCTGTCACAGGCGCTAGGCCTACCCACACAAGTGAGGTATCATTTTTATCGGGAGACGTGGGGGAACGCTGGGTGGAAGGAAATTTGTGGCTCCTCTCAGATTCCAGAACTTTCTGCCACAGAAATGTGAGGAACATGTGTTTTTTTAGCCAAATTTTGAGGTTTGCAAAGGATTCTGGGTAACAGAACCTGGTCCGAGCCACACAAGTCACCCCATCTTGGATTCCCCTAGGTCTCTAGTTTTCAGAAATGCACAGGTTTGGTAGGTTTCCAAAGGCTTGGCTAAGCTACAGGCCAAAGTCTACAGGTAGGCACTTTGCAAAAAACACCTCTGTTTTCCTTCAAAAATTTGGATGTGTCCACGTTGCGCTTTGGGGAGTCTGCTGTTGCGGGCGCTAGGCCTACCCACACAAGTGAGGTATAATTTTTATCGGGAGACGTGGGGGAAGGCTGGGTGGAAGGAAATTTGTGGCTCCTCTCAGATTCCAGAACTTTCTGCCACAGAAATGTGAGGAACATGTGTTTTTTTAGCCAAATTTTGAGGTTTGCAAAGGATTCTGGGTAACAGAACCTGGTCCGAGCCACACAAGTCACCCCATCTTGTATTCCCCTAGGTCTCTAGTTTTCAGAAATGCACAGGTTTGGTAGGTTTCCCTAGGTGGCGGCTGAGCTACAGGCCAAAATCTACAGGTAGGCACTTTGCAAAAAACACCTCTGTTTTCCTTCAAAAATTTGGGTGTGTCCACGTTGCGCTTTGGGGCGTTTCCTGTCGCGGGCCCTAGGCCTACCCACACAAGTGAGGTATCATTTTTATCGGGAGACGTGGGGGAACGCTGGGTGGAAGGAAATTTGTGGCTCCTCTCAGATTCCAGAACTTTCTGCCACAGAAATGTGAGGAACATGTGTTTTTTTAGCCAAATTTTGAGGTTTGCAAAGGATTCTGGGTAACAGAACCTGGTCCGAACCACACAAGTCACCCCATCTTGGATTCCCCTAGGTCTCTAGTTTTCAGAAATGCACAGGTTTGGTAGGTTTCCCTAGGTGGCGGCTGAGCTACAGGCCAAAATCTACAGGTAGGCACTTTGCAAAAAACACCTCTGTTTTCCTTCAAAAATTTGGGTGTGTCCACGTTGCGCTTTGGGGCGTTTCCTGTCGCGGGCGCTAGGCCTACCCACACAAGTGAGGTATCATTTTTATCGGAAGACGTGGGGGAACGCTGGGTGGAAGGAAATTTGTGGCTCCTCTCAGATTCCAGAACTTTCTGCCACAGAAATGTGAGGAACATGTGTTTTTTTAGCCAAATTTTGAGGTTTGCAAAGGATTCTGGGTAACAGAACCTGGTCCGAGCCACACAAGTCACCCCATCTTGGATTCCCCTAGGTCTCTAGTTTTCAGAAATGCACAGGTTTGGTAAGTTTCCCTAGGTGGCGGCTGAGCTACAGGCCAAAATCTACAGGTAGGCACTTTGCAAAAAACAGCTCTGTTTTCCTTCAAAAATTTGGATGTGTCCACGTTGCGCTTTGGGGCGTTTCCTGTCGCGGGCGCTAGGCCTACCCACACAAGTGAGGTATCATTTTTATCAGGAGACGTGGGGGAACGCTGGGTGGAAGGAAATTTGTGGCTCCTCTCAGATTCCAGAACTTTCTGCCACAGAAATGTGAGGAACATGTGTTTTTTTAGCCAAATTTTGAGGTTTGCAAAGGATTCTGGGTAACAGAACCTGGTCCGAGCCACACAAGTCACCCCATCTTGGATTCCCCTAGGTCTCTAGTTTTCAGAAATGCACAGGTTTGGTAGGTTTCCCTAGGTTTGGCTGAGCTACAGGCCAAAATCTACAGGTAGGCACTTTGCAAAAAACAGCTCTGTTTTCCTTCAAAAATTTGGATGTGTCCACGTTGCGCTTTGGAGCGTTTCCTGTCACGGGCGCTAGGCCTACCCACACAAGTGAGGTATCATTTTTATCGGGAGACGTGGGGGAACGCTGGGTGGAAGGAAATTTGTGGCTCCTCTCAGATTCCAGAACTTTCTGCCACAGAAATGTGAGGAACATGTGTTTTTTTAGCCAAATTTTGAGGTTTGCAAAGGATTCTGGGTAACAGAACCTGGTCCGAGCCACACAAGTCACCCCATCTTGTATTCCCCTAGGTCTCTAGTTTTCAGAAATGCACAGGTTTGGTAGGTTTCCCTAGGTGGCGGCTGAGCTACAGGCCAAAATCTACAGGTAGGCACTTTGCAAAAAACACCTCTGTTTTCCTTCAAAAATTTGGGTGTGTCCACGTGGCGCTTTGGGGCGTTTCCTGTCGCGGGCGCTAGGCCTACCCACACAAGTGAGGTATCATTTTTATCGGAAGACGTGAGGGAACGCTGGGTTGAAGGAAATTTGTGGCTCCTCTCAGATTCCAGAACTTTCTGCCACAGAAATGTGAGGAACATGTGTTTTTTTAGCCAAATTTTGAGGTTTGCAAAGGATTCTGGGTAACAGAACCTGGTCCGAGCAACACAAGTCACCCCATCTTGGATTCCCCTAGGTCTCTAGTTTTCAGAAATGCACAGGTTTGGTAGGTTTCCCTAGGTGGCGGCTGAGCTACAGGCTTAAATCTACAGGTAGGCACTGTGCTAAAAAAAAACACCTCTGTTTTCCTTCAAAAATTTGGATGTGTCCACGTTGCGCTTTGGGGCGTTTCGTGTCGCGGGCGCTAGGCCTACCCACACAAGTGAGGTATCATTTTTATCGGGAGACGTGGGGGAACGCTGGGTGGAAGGAAATTTGTAGCTCCTCTCAGATTCCAGAACTTTCTGCCACAGAAATGTGAGGAACATGTGTTTTTTTAGCCAAATTTTGAGGTTTGCAAAGGATTGTGGGTAACAGAACCTGGTCTGGGCCACACAAGTCACCCCATCTTGGATTCCCCTAGGTCTCTAGTTTTCAGAAATGCACAGGTTTGGTAGGTTTCCCTAGGTGGCGGCTGAGCTACAGGCCTAAATCTACAGGTAGGCACTTTGCAAAAAACAGCTCTGTTTTCCTTCAAAAATTTGGATGTGTCCACGTTGCGCTTTGGAGCGTTTCCTGTCGTGGGCGCTAGGCCTACCCACACAAGTGAGGTATCATTTTTATCGGGAGACGTGGGGGAACGCTGGGTGGAAGGAAATTTGTGGCTCCTCTCAGATTCCAGAACTTTCTGCCACAGAAATGGGAGGAACATGTGTTTTTTTAGCCAAATGTTGAGGTTTGCAAAGGATTCTGGGTAACAGAACCTGGTCCGAGCCACACAAGACACACCATCTTGGATTCCCCTAGGTCTCTAGTTTTCAGAAATGCACAGGTTTGGTAGGTTTCCCTAGGTGGCGGCTGAGCTACAGGCCAAAATCTACAGGTAGGCACTTTGCAAAAAACACCTCTGTTTTCCTTCAAAAATTTGGGTGTGTCCACGTTGCGCTTTGGGGCGTTTTCTGTCGCGGGCGCTAGGCCTTCCCACACAAGTGAGGTATCATTTTTATCAGAAGATGTGGGGGAACGCTGTGTGGAAGGAAATTTGTGGCTCCTCTCAGATTCCAGAACTTTCTGCCACAGAAATGTGAGGAACATGTGTTTTTTTAGCCACATTTTGAGGTTTGCAAAGGATTCTGGGTAACAGAACCTGGTCCGAGCCACACAAGTCACCCGATCTTGGATTCCCCTAGGTCTCTAGTTTTCAGAAATGCACAGGTTTGGTAGGTTTCCCTAGGTGGCGGCTGAGCTACAGGCCAAACTCTACAGGTAGGCACTTTGCAAAAAACACCTCTGTTTTCCTTCAAAAATTTGGATGTGTCCACTTTGCGCTTTGGGGCGTTTCCTGTCGCGGGCCCTAGGCCTACCCACACAAGTGAGGTATCATTTTTATCGGGAGACGTGGGGGAACGCTGGGTGGAAGGCAATTTGTGGCTCCTCTCAGATTCCAGAACTTTCTGCCACAGAAATGTGAGGAACATGTGTTTTTTTAGCCAAATTTTGATGTTTGCAAAGGATTCTGGGTAACAGAACCTGGTCCGAGCCACACAAGTCACCCCATCTTGGATTCCCCTAGGTCTCTAGTTTTCAGAAATGCACAGGTTTGGTAGGTTTCCCTAGGTGGCGGCTGAGCTACAGGCCAAAATCTACAGGTAGGCACTTTGCAATAAACACCTCTGTTTTCCTTCAAAAAGGAGGATGTGTCCACGTGGCGCTTTGGGCCGTTTCCTGTCGCGGGCGCTAGGCCTACCCACACAAGTGAGGTATCATTTTTATCGGGAGACCTGGGGTAACGCTGGGTGGAAGGAAATTTGTGGGTCCTCTCAGATTCCAGAACTTTCTGCCACAGAAATGTGAGGAACATGTGTTTTTTTAGCCAAATTTTGAGGTTTGCAAAGGATTCTGGGTAACAGAACCAGGTCCGAGTCAAACAAGTCACCCCATCTTGGATTCCCCTAGGTCTCTAGTTTTCAGAAATGCACAGGTTTGGTAGGTTTCCCTAGGTTTGGCTGAGCTACAGGCCAAAATCTACAGGTAGGCACTTTGCAAAAAACACCTCTGTTTTCCTTCAAAAATTTGGATGTGTCCACGTTGCGCTTTGGGGCGTTTCCTGTCACGGGCGCTAGGCCTACCCACACAAGTGAGGTATCATTTTTATCGGGAGACGTGGGGGAACGTTGGGTGGATGGAAATTTGTGGCTCCTCTCAGATTCCAGAACTTTCTGCCACAGAAATGTGAGGAACATGTGTTTTTTTAGCCAAATTTTGAGGTTTGCAAAGGATTCTGGGTAACAGAACCTGGTCCGAGCCACACAAGTCACCCCATCTTGGATTCCCCTAGGTCTCTAGTTTTCAGAAATGCACAGGTTTGGTAGGTTTCCTTAGGTGGCGGCTGAGCTACAGGCCAAAATCTACAGGTAGGCACTTTGCAAAAAACACCTCTGTTTTCCTTCAAAAATTTGGATGTGTCCACGTTGCGCTTTGGGGCGTTTCCTGTCGCGGGCGCTAGTCCTACCTACACAATTGAGGTATCATTTCTATCGGGAGACGTGGGGGAACGCTGGGTGGAAGGAAATTTGTGGCTCCTCTCAGATTCCAGAACTTTCTGCCACAGAAATGTGAGGAACATGTGTTTTTTTAGCCAAATTTTGAGGTTTGCAAAGGATTCTGGGTAACAGAACCTGGTCCGAGCCACACAAGTCACCCCATCTTGGATTCCCCTAGGACTCTAGTTTTCAGAAATTCACAGGTTTGGTAGGTTTCCCTAGGTGGCGGCTGAGCTACAGGCCAAAATCTACAGGTAGGCACTTTGCAAAAAACACCTCTGTTTTCCTTCAAAAATTTGGGTGTGTCCACGTTGCGCTTTGGGGCGTTTCCTGTCGCGGGCGCTAGGCCTACCCACACAAGTGAGGTATCATTTTTATCGGGAGACGTGGGGGAACGCTGGGTGGAAGGAAATTTGTGGCTCCTCTCAGATTCCAGAACTTTCTGCCACAGAAATGTGAGGAACATGTGTTTTTTTAGCCAAATTTTGAGGTTTGCAAAGGATTCTGGGTAACAGAACCTGGTCCGAGCCACACAAGTCACCCCATCTTGGATTCGCCTAGGTCTCTAGTTTTCAGAAATGCACAGGTTTGGTAGGTTTCCCTAGGTTTGGCTGAGCTACAGGCCAAAATCTACAGGTAGGCACTTTGCAAAAAACAGCTCTGTTTCCTTCAAAAATTTGGATGTGTCCACGTTGCGCTTTGGGGCGTTTCCTGTCGCGGGCGCTAGGCCTACCCACACAAGTGAGGTATCATTTTTATCGGGAGACGTGGGGGAACGTTGGGTGGAAGGAAATTTGTGGCTCCTCTCAGATTCCAGAACTTTCTGCAACAGAAATGTGAGGAACATGTGTTTTTTTAGCCAAATGTTGAGGTTTGCAAAGGATTCTGGGTAACAGAACCTGGTCCGAGCCACACAAGTCAACCCATCTTATATTCCCCTAGGTCTCTAGTTTTCAGAAATGCACAGGTTTGGTAGGTTTCCCTAGGTGGCGGCTGAGCTACAGGCCAAAATCTACAGGTAGGCACTTTGCAAAAAACACCTCTGTTTTCCTTCAAAAATTTGGGTGTGTCCACGTGGCGCTTTGGGGCGTTTCCTGTCGCGGGCGCTAGGCCTACCCACACAAGTGAGGTATCATTTTTATCGGAAGACGTGGGGGAACGCTGGGTGGAAGGAAATTTGTGGCTCCTCTCAGATTCCAGAACTTTCTGCCACAGAAATGTGAAGAACATGTATTTTTTTAGCCAAATTTTGAGGTTTGCAAAGGATTCTGGGTAACAGAACCTGGTCCGAGCCACACAAGTCACCCCATCTTGGATTCCCCAAGGTCTCTAGTTTTCAGAAATGCACAGGTTTGGTAGGTTTCCTTAGGTGGCGGCTGAGCTACAGGCCAAAATCTACAGGTAGGCACTTTGCAAAAAACACCTCTGTTTTCCTTCAAAAATTTGGATGTGTCCACGTTGCGCTTTGGGGCGTTTCCTGTCGCGGGCGCTAGGCCTACCTACACAATTGAGGTATCATTTCTATCGGGAGACGTGGGGGGAACGCTGGGTGGAAGGAAATTTGTGGCTCCTCTCAGATTCCAGAACTTTCTGCCACAGAAATGTGAGGAACATGTGTTTTTTTAGCCAAATTTTGAGGTTTGCAAAGGATTCTGGGTAACAGAACCTGGTCCGAGCCACACAAGTCACCCCATCTTGGATTCCCCTAGGACTCTAGTTTTCAGAAATGCACAGGTTTGGTAGGTTTCCCTAGGTGGCGGCTGAGCTACAGGCCAAAATTTACAGGTAGGCACTTTGCAAAACACACCTCTGTTTTCCTTCAAAAACTTGGATGTGTCCACGTTGCGCTTTGGGGCGTTTCCTGTCGCGGGCGCTAGGCCTACCCACACAAGTGAAGTATCATTTTTATCGGGAGACGTGGGGGAATGCTGGGTGGAAGGAAATTTGTGGCTCCTCTCAGATTCCAGAACTTTCTGCCACAGAAATGTGAGGAACATGTGTTTTTTTAGCCAAATTTTGAGGTTTGCAAAGGATTCTGGGTAACAGAACCTGGTCCGAGCCACACAAGTCACCGCATCTTGGATTCCCCTAGGTCTCTAGTTTTCAGAAATGCACAGGTTTGGTAGGTTTCCCTAGGTGGCGGCTGAGCTACAGGCCAAAATCTACAGGTAGGCACTTTGCAAAAAACACCTCTGTTTTCCTTCAAAAATTTGGGTGTGTCCACGTTGCGCTTTGGGGCGTTTCCTGTCGCGGGCGCTAGGCCTACCCACACAAGTGAGGTATCATTTTTATCGGGAGACGTGGGGGAACGCTGGGTGGAAGGAAATTTGTGGCTCCTCTCAGATTCCAGAACTTTCTGCCACAGAAATGTGAGGAACATGTGTTTTTTTAGCCAAATTTTGAGGTTTGCAAAGGATTCTGGGTAACAGAACCTGGTCCGAGCCACACAAGTCACCCTATCTTGGATTCCCCTAGGTCTCTAGTTTTCAGAAATGCACAGGTTTGGTAGGTTTCCCTAGGTTTGGCTGAGCTACAGGCCAAAATCTACAGGTAGGCACTTTGCAAAAAACAGCTCTGTTTTCCTTCAAAAATTTGGATGTGTCCACGTTGCGCTTTGGGGCGTTTCCTGTCACGGGCGCTAGGCCTACCCACACAAGTGAGGTATCATTTTTATCGGGAGACGTGGGGGAACGTTGGGTGGAAGGAAATTTGTGGCTCCTCTCAGATTCCAGAACTTTCTGCCACAGAAATGTGAGGAACATGTGTTTTTTTAGCCAAATTTTGAGGTTTGCAAAGGATTCTGGGTAACAGAACCTGGTCCGAGCCACACAAGTCACCCCATCTTATATTCCCCTAGGTCTCTAGTTTTCAGAAATGCACAGGTTTGGTAGGTTTCCCTAGGTGGCGGCTGAGCTACAGGCCAAAATCTACAGGTAGGCACTTTGCAAAAAACACCTCTGTTTTCCTTCAAAAATTTGGGTGTGTCCACGTTGCGCTTTGGGGCGTTTCCTGTCGCAGGCGCTAGGCCTACCCACACAAGTGAGGTATCATTTTTATCGGGAGACGTGGGGGAACGCTGGGTGGAAGGAAATTTGTGGCTCCTCTCAGATTCCAGAACTTTCTGCCACAGAAATGTGAGGAACATGTGTTTTTTTAGCCAAATTTTGAGGTTTGCAAAGGATTCTGGGTAACAGAACCTGGTCCGAGCCACACAAGTCACCCCATCTTGGATTCCCCTAGGTCTCTAGTTTTCAGAAATGCACAGGTTTGGTAGGTTTCCCTAGGCTTGTCTAAGCTACAGGCCAAAGTCTACAGGTAGGCACTTTGCAAAAAACACCTCTGTTTTCCTTCAAAAATTTGGATGTGTCCACGTTGCGCTTTGGGGTGTTTGCTGTTGCGGGCGCTAGGCCTACCCACACAAGTGAGGTATCATTTTTATCGGGAGACGTGGGGGAAGGCTGGGTGGAAGGAAATTTGTGGCTCCTCTCAGATTCCAGAACTTTCTGCCACAGAAATGTGAGGAACATGTGTTTTTTTAGCCAAATTTTGAGGTTTGCAAAGGATTCTGGGTAACAGAACCTGGTCCGAGCCACACAAGTCACCCCATCTTGTATTCCCCTAGGTCTCTAGTTTTCAGAAATGCACAGGTTTGGTAGGTTTCCCTAGGTGGCGGCTGAGCTACAGGCCAAAATCTACAGGTAGGCACTTTGCAAAAAACACCTCTGTTTTCCTTCAAAAATTTGGGTGTGTCCACGTTGCGCTTTGGGGCGTTTCCTGTCGCGGGCCCTAGGCCTACCCACACAAGTGAGGTATCATTTTTATCGGGAGACGTGGGGGAACGCTGGGTGGAAGGAAATTTGTGGCTCCTCTCAGATTCCAGAACTTTCTGCCACAGAAATGTGAGGAACATGTGTTTTTTTAGCCAAATTTTGAGGTTTGCAAAGGATTCTGGGTAACAGAACCTGGTCCGAACCACACAAGTCACCCCATCTTGGATTCCCCTAGGTCTCTAGTTTTCAGAAATGCACAGGTTTGGTAGGTTTCCCTAGGTGGCGGCTGAGCTACAGGCCAAAATCTACAGGTAGGCACTTTGCAAAAAACACCTCTGTTTTCCTTCAAAAATTTGGGTGTGTCCACGTTGCGCTTTGGGGCGTTTCCTGTCGCGGGCGCTAGGCCTACCCACACAAGTGAGGTATCATTTTTATCGGAAGACGTGGGGGAACGCTGGGTGGAAGGAAATTTGTGGCTCCTCTCAGATTCCAGAACTTTCTGCCACAGAAATGTGAGGAACATGTGTTTTTTTAGCCAAATTTTGAGGTTTGCAAAGGATTCTGGGTAACAGAACCTGGTCCGAGCCACACAAGTCACCCCATCTTGGATTCCCCTAGGTCTCTAGTTTTCAGAAATGCACAGGTTTGGTAAGTTTCCCTAGGTGGCGGCTGAGCTACAGGCCAAAATCTACAGGTAGGCACTTTGCAAAAAACAGCTCTGTTTTCCTTCAAAAATTTGGATGTGTCCACGTTGCGCTTTGGGGCGTTTCCTGTCGCGGGCGCTAGGCCTACCCACACAAGTGAGGTATCATTTTTATCAGGAGACGTGGGGGAACGCTGGGTGGAAGGAAATTTGTGGCTCCTCTCAGATTCCAGAACTTTCTGCCACAGAAATGTGAGGAACATGTGTTTTTTTAGCCAAATTTTGAGGTTTGCAAAGGATTCTGGGTAACAGAACCTGGTCCGAGCCACACAAGTCACCCCATCTTGGATTCCCCTAGGTCTCTAGTTTTCAGAAATGCACAGGTTTGGTAGGTTTCCCTAGGTTTGGCTGAGCTACAGGCCAAAATCTACAGGTAGGCACTTTGCAAAAAACAGCTCTGTTTTCCTTCAAAAATTTGGATGTGTCCACGTTGCGCTTTGGAGCGTTTCCTGTCACGGGCGCTAGGCCTACCCACACAAGTGAGGTATCATTTTTATCGGGAGACGTGGGGGAACGCTGGGTGGAAGGAAATTTGTGGCTCCTCTCAGATTCCAGAACTTTCTGCCACAGAAATGTGAGGAACATGTGTTTTTTTAGCCAAATTTTGAGGTTTGCAAAGGATTCTGGGTAACAGAACCTGGTCCGAGCCACACAAGTCACCCCATCTTGTATTCCCCTAGGTCTCTAGTTTTCAGAAATGCACAGGTTTGGTAGGTTTCCCTAGGTGGCGGCTGAGCTACAGGCCAAAATCTACAGGTAGGCACTTTGCAAAAAACACCTCTGTTTTCCTTCAAAAATTTGGGTGTGTCCACGTGGCGCTTTGGGGCGTTTCCTGTCGCGGGCGCTAGGCCTACCCACACAAGTGAGGTATCATTTTTATCGGAAGACGTGAGGGAACGCTGGGTTGAAGGAAATTTGTGGCTCCTCTCAGATTCCAGAACTTTCTGCCACAGAAATGTGAGGAACATGTGTTTTTTTAGCCAAATTTTGAGGTTTGCAAAGGATTCTGGGTAACAGAACCTGGTCCGAGCAACACAAGTCACCCCATCTTGGATTCCCCTAGGTCTCTAGTTTTCAGAAATGCACAGGTTTGGTAGGTTTCCCTAGGTGGCGGCTGAGCTACAGGCTTAAATCTACAGGTAGGCACTGTGCAAAAAACACCTCTGTTTTCCTTCAAAAATTTGGATGTGTCCACGTTGCGCTTTGGGGCGTTTCCTGTGGCGGGCGCTAGGCCTACCCACACAAGTGAGGTATCATTTTTATCGGGAGACGTGGGGGGAACGCTGGGTGGAAGGAAATTTGTAGCTCCTCTCAGATTCCAGAACTTTCTGCCACAGAAATGTGAGGAACATGTGTTTTTTTAGCCAAATTTTGAGGTTTGCAAAGGATTGTGGGTAACAGAACCTGGTCTGGGCCACACAAGTCACCCCATCTTGGATTCCCCTAGGTCTCTAGTTTTCAGAAATGCACAGGTTTGGTAGGTTTCCCTAGGTGGCGGCTGAGCTACAGGCCTAAATCTACAGGTAGGCACTTTGCAAAAAACAGCTCTGTTTTCCTTCAAAAATTTGGATGTGTCCACGTTGCGCTTTGGAGCGTTTCCTGTCGTGGGCGCTAGGCCTACCCACACAAGTGAGGTATCATTTTTATCGGGAGACGTGGGGGAACGCTGGGTGGAAGGAAATTTGTGGCTCCTCTCAGATTCCAGAACTTTCTGCCACAGAAATGTGAGGAACATGTGTTTTTTTAGCCAAATTTTGAGGTTTGCAAAGGATTCTGGGTAACAGAACCTGGTCCGAGCCACACAAGACACACCATCTTGGATTCCCCTAGGTCTCTAGTTTTCAGAAATGCACAGGTTTGGTAGGTTTACCTAGGTGGCGGCTGAGCTACAGGCCAAAATCTACAGGTAGGCACTTTGCAAAAAACACCTCTGTTTTCCTTCAAAAATTTGGGTGTGTCCACGTTGCGCTTTGGGGCGTTTTCTGTCGCGGGCGCTAGGCCTACCCACACAAGTGAGGTATCATTTTTATCAGAAGACGTGGGGGAACGCTGGTGTGGAAGGAAATTTGTGGCTCCTCTCAGATTCCAGAACTTTCTGCCACAGAAATGTGAGGAACATGTGTTTTTTTAGCCACATTTTGAGGTTTGCAAAGGATTCTGGGTAACAGAACCTGGTCCGAGCCACACAAGTCACCCAATCTTGGATTCCCCTAGGTCTCTAGTTTTCAGAAATGCACAGGTTTGGTAGGTTTCCCTAGGTGGCGCTGAGCTACAGGCCAAACTCTACAGGTAGGCACTTTGCAAAAAACACCTCTGTTTTCCTTCAAAAATTTGGATGTGTCCACTTTGCGCTTTGGGGCGTTTCCTGTCGCGGGCCCTAGGCTACCCACACAAGTGAGGTATCATTTTTTATCGGGAGACGTGGGGGAACGCTGGGTGGAAGGCAATTTGTGGCTCCTCTCAGATTCCAGAACTTTCTGCACAGAAATGTGAGGAACATGTGTTTTTTTAGCCAAATTTTGAGGTTTGCAAAGGATTCTGGGGTAACAGAACCTGGTCCGAGCCACACAAGTCACCCCATCTTGGATTCCCCTAGGTCTCTAGTTTTCAGAAATGCACAGGTTTGGTAGGTTTCCCTAGGTGGCGGCTGAGCTACAGGCCAAAATCTACAGGTAGGCACTTTGCAAAAAACACCTCTGTTTTCCTTCAAAAATTTGGGTGTGTCCACGTGGCGCTTTGGGGCGTTTCCTGTCGCGGGCGCTAGGCCTACCCACACAAGTGAGGTATCATTTTTATCGGAAGACGTGGGGGAACGCTGGGTGGAAGGAAATTTGTGGCTCCTCTCAGATTCCAGAACTTTCTGCCACAGAAATGTGAAGAACATGTATTTTTTTAGCCAAATTTTGAGGTTTGCAAAGGATTCTGGGTAACAGAACCTGGTCCGAGCCACACAAGTCACCCCATCTTGGATTCCCCAAGGTCTCTAGTTTTCAGAAATGCACAGGTTTGGTAGGTTTCCTTAGGTGGCGGCTGAGCTACAGGCCAAAATCTACAGGTAGGCACTTTGCAAAAAACACCTCTGTTTTCCTTCAAAAATTTGGATGTGTCCACGTTGCGCTTTGGGGCGTTTCCTGTCGCGGGCGCTAGGCCTACCTACACAATTGAGGTATCATTTCTATCGGGAGACGTGGGGGAACGCTGGGGTGGAAGGAAATTTGTGGCTCCTCAGATTCCAGAACTTTCTGCCACAGAAAATGTGAGGAACATGTGTTTTTTTAGCCAAATTTTGAGGTTTGCAAAGGATTCTGGGTAACAGAACCTGGTCCGAGCCACACAAGGTCACCCCATCTTGGATTCCCCTAGGACTCTAGTTTTCAGAAATGCACAGGTTTGGTAGGTTTCCCTAGGTGGCGGCTGAGCTACAGGCCAAAATTTACAGGTAGGCACTTTGCAAAACACACCTCTGTTTTCCTTCAAAAAACTTGGATGTGTCCACGTTGCGCTTTGGGGCGTTTCCTGTCGCGGGCGCTAGGCCTACCCACACAAGTGAAGTATCATTTTTATCGGGAGACGTGGGGGAATGCTGGGTGGAAGGAAATTTGTGGCTCCTCTCAGATTCCAGAACTTTCTGCCACAGAAATGTGAGGAACATGTGTTTTTTTAGCCAAATTTTGAGGTTTGCAAAGGATTCTGGGTAACAGAACCTGGTCCGAGCCACACAAGTCACCGCATCTTGGATTCCCCTAGGTCTCTAGTTTTCAGAAATGCACAGGTTTGGTAGGTTTCCCTAGGTGGCGGCTGAGCTACAGGCCAAAATCTACAGGTAGGCACTTTGCAAAAAACACCTCTGTTTTCCTTCAAAAATTTGGGTGTGTCCACGTTGCGCTTTGGGGCGTTTCCTGTCGCGGGGCGCTAGGCCTACCCACACAAGTGAGGTATCATTTTTATCGGGAGACGTGGGGAACGCTGGGTGGAAGGAAATTTGTGGCTCCTCTCAGATTCCAGAACTTTCTGCCACAGAAATGTGAGGAACATGTGTTTTTTAGCCAAATTTTGAGGTTTGCAAAGGATTCTGGGTAACAGAACCTGGTCCGAGCCACACAAGTCACCCTATCTTGGATTCCCCTAGGTCTCTAGTTTTCAGAAATGCACAGGTTTGGTAGGTTCCCTAGGTTTGGCTGAGCTACAGGCCAAAATCTACAGGT
Organism: Pleurodeles waltl; assembly: GCF_031143425.1. Classification (NCBI taxonomy): domain Eukaryota; kingdom Metazoa; phylum Chordata; class Amphibia; order Caudata; family Salamandridae; genus Pleurodeles; species Pleurodeles waltl. The sequence continues at coordinate 1,016,777,584 of NC_090444.1, read as the reverse complement.
AGGCACTTTGCAAAAAACAGCTCTGTTTTCCTTCAAAATTGGATGTGTCCACGTTGCGCTTTGGGGCGTTTCCTGTCACGGGCGCTAGGCCTACCCACACAAGTGAGGTATCATTTTTATCGGGAGACGTGGGGGAACATTGGGTGGAAGGAAATTTGTGGCTCCTCTCAGATTCCAGAACTTTCTGCCACAGAAATGTGAGGAACATGTGTTTTTTTAGCCAAATTTTGAGGTTTGCAAAGGATTCTGGGTAACAGAACCTGGTCCGAGCCACACAAGTCACCCCATCTTATATTCCCCTAGGTCTCTAGTTTTCAGAAATGCACAGGTTTGGTAGGTTTCCCTAGGTGGCGGCTGAGCTACAGGCCAAAATCTACAGGTAGGCACTTTGCAAAAAACACCTCTGTTTTCCTTCAAAAATTTGGGTGTGTCCACGTTGCGCTTTGGGCGTTTCCTGTCGCAGGCGCTAGGCCTACCCACACAAGTGAGGTATCATTTTTATCGGGAGACGTGGGGGGAACGCTGGGTGGAAGGAAATTTGTGGCTCCTCTCAGATTCCAGAACTTTCTGCCACAGAAATGTGAGGAACATGTGTTTTTTTTAGCCAAATTTTGAGTTTGCAAAGGATTCTGGGTAACAGAACCTGGTCCGAGCCACACAAGTCACCCCATCTTGGATTCCCCTAGGTCTCTAGTTTTCAGAAATGCACAGGTTTGGTAGGTTTCCCTAGGCTTGTCTAAGCTACAGGCCAAAGTCTACAGGTAGGCACTTTGCAAAAAACACCTCTGTTTTTCCTTCAAAAATTTGGATGTGTCCACGTTGCGCTTTGGGGGTGTTTGCTGTTGCGGGCGCTAGGCCTACCCACACAAGTGAGGTATCATTTTTATCGGGAGACGTGGGGGGAAGGCTGGGTGGAAGGAAATTTGTGGCTCCTCTCAGATTCCAGAACTTTCTGCCACAGAAATGTGAGGAACATGTGTTTTTTTAGCCAAATTTTGAGGTTTGCAAAGGATTCTGGGTAACAGAACCCTGGTCCGAGCCACACAAGTCACCCCATCTTGTATTCCCCTAGCTCTCTAGTTTTCAGAAATGCACAGGTTTGGTAGGTTTCCCTAGGTGGCGGCTGAGCTACAGGCCAAAATCTACAGGTAGGCACTTTGCAAAAAACACCTCTGTTTTCCTTCAAAAATTTGGGTGTGTCCACGTTGCGCTTTGGGGCGTTTCCTGGTCGCGGGCCCTAGGCCTACCCACACAAGTGAGGTATCATTTTTATCGGGGAGACGTGGGGGGAACGCTGGGTGGAAGGAAATTGTGGCTCCTCTCAGATTCCCAGAACTTTCTGCCACAGAAATGTGAGGAACATGTGTTTTTTTTAGCCAAATTTTGAGGTTTGCAAAGGATTCTGGGTAACAGAACCTGGTCCGAACCACACAAGTCACCCCATCTAGGATTCCCCTAGTCTCTAGTTTTCAGAAATGGCACAGGTTTGGTAGGTTTCCCTAGGTGGCGGCTGAGTACAGGCCAAAAATCTACAGGTAGGCCTTTGCAAAAACACCTCTGTTTTCCTTCAAAAATTTGGGTGTGTCCACGTTGCGCTTTGGGGCGTTTCCTGTCGCGGGCGCTAGGCCTACCCACACAAGTGAGGTATCATTTTATCGGAAGACGTGGGGGAACGCTGGGTGGAAGGAAATTTGTGGCTCCTCTCAGATTCAGAACTTTCTGCACAGAAATGTGAGGAACATGTGTTTTTTTTAGCCAAATTTTGAGGTTTGCAAAGGATTCTGGGTAACAGAACCTGGTCCGAGCCACACAAGTCACCCCATCTTGGATTCCCCTAGGTCCTCTAGTTTTCAGAAATGCACAGGTTTGGTAAGTTTCCCTAGGTGGCGGCTGGAGCTACAGGCCAAAATCTACAGGTAGGCACTTTGCAAAAAACAGCTCTGTTTTCCTTCAAAAATTTGGATGTGTCCACGTTGCGCTTTGGGGCGTTTCCTGTCGCGGGCGCTAGGCCTACCCACACAAGTGAGGTATCATTTTTATCAGGAGACGTTGGGGGAACGCTGGGTGGAAGGAAATTTGTGGCTCCTCTCAGATTCCAGAACTTTCTGCCACAGAAATGTGAGGAACATGTGTTTTTTTTAGCCAAATTTTGAGGTTTGCAAAGGATTCTGGGTAACAGAACCTGGTCCGAGCCACACAAGTCACCCCATCTTGGATTCCCTAGGTCTCTAGTTTTCAGAATGCACAGGTTTGGTAGGTTTCCCTAGGTTTGGCTGAGCTACAGGCCAAAATCTACAGGTAGGCACTTTGCAAAAAACAGCTCTGTTTTCCTTCAAAAATTTGGATGTGTCCACGTTGCGCTTTGGGAGCGTTCCTGTCACGGGCGCTAGGCCTACCCACACAAGTGAGGTATCATTTTTATCGGGAGACGTGGGGGGAACGCTGGTGGGAAGGAAATTTGTGGCTCCTCTCAGATTCCAGAACTTTCTGCCACAGAAATGTGAGGAACATGTGTTTTTTTAGCCAAATTTTGAGGTTTGCAAAGGATTCTGGGTAACAGAACCTGGTCCGAGCCACACAAGTCACCCCATCTTGTATTCCCCTAGGTCTCTAGTTTTCAGAAATGCCACAGGTTTGGTAGGTTTCCCTAGGTGGCGGCTGAGCTACAGGCCAAAATCTACAGGTAGGCACTTTGCAAAAAACACCTCTGTTTTCCTTCAAAAATTTGGGTGTGTCCACGTGGCGCTTTTGGGGCGTTTCCTGTCGCGGGGCGCTAGGCCTACCCACACAAGTGAGGTATCATTTTTATCGGAAGGACGTGAGGGAACGCTGGGTTGAAGGAAATTTGTGGCTCCTCTCAGATTCCAGAACTTTCTGCCACAGAAATGTGAGGAACATGTGTTTTTTTAGCCAAATTTTGAGGTTTGCAAGGATTCTGGGTAACAGAACCTGGTCCGAGCAACACAAGTCACCCCATCTTGGATTCCCCTAGGTCTCTAGTTTCAGAAATGCACAGGTTTGGTAGGTTTCCCTAGGTGGCGGCTGAGCTACAGGCTTAAATCTACAGGTAGGCACTGTGCAAAAAACACCTCTGTTTTCCTTCAAAAATTTGGATGTGTCCACGTTGCGCTTTGGGGCGTTTCCTGTGGCGGGGCGCTAGGCCTACCCCACACAAGTGAGGTATCATTTTTATCGGGAGACGTGGGGGAACGCTGGGTGGGGAAGGAAATTTTGTAGCTCCTCTCAGATTCCAGAACTTTCTGCCACAGAAATGTGAGGAACATGTGTTTTTTTAGCCAAATTTTGAGGTTTGCAAAGGATTGTGGGGTAACAGAACCTGGTCCTGGGCCACACAAGTCACCCCATCTTGGATTCCCCTAGGTCTCTAGTTTTCAGAAATGCACAGGTTTGGTAGGTTTCCCTAGGTGGCGGCTGAGCTACAGGCCTAAATCTACAGGTAGGCACTTTGCAAAAAACAGCTCTGTTTTCCTTCAAAAATTTGGATGTGTCCACGTTGCGCTTTGGAGCGTTTCCTGTCGTGGGCGCTAGGCCTACCCACACAAGTGAGGTATCATTTTTATCGGGAGACGTGGGGGAACGCTGGGTGGAAGGAAATTTGTGGGCTCCTCTCAGATTCCAGAACTTTCTGCCACAGAAATGTGAGGAACATGTGTTTTTTTAGCCAAATTTTGAGGTTTGCAAAGGATTCTGGGTAACAGAACCTGGTCCGAGCCACACAAGACACACCATCTTGGATTCCCCTAGGTCTCTAGTTTTCAGAATGCACAGGTTTGGTAGGTTTACCTAGGTGGCGGCTGAGCTACAGGCCAAAATCTACAGGTAGGCACTTTGCAAAAAACACCTCTGTTTTCCTTCAAAAATTTGGGTGTGTCCACGTTGCGCTTTGGGGCGTTTTTCTGTCGCGGGGCGCTAGGCCTACCCACACAAGTGAGGTATCATTTTTATCAGAAGACGTGGGGGAAACGCTGTGTGGAGGAAATTTGTGGCTCCTCTCAGATTCCAGAACTTTCTGCCACAGAAATGTGAGGAACATGTGTTTTTTTTTAGCCACATTTTGAGGTTTGCAAAGGATTCTGGGTAACAGAACCTGGTCCGAGCCACACAAGTCACCCAATCTTGGATTCCCCTAGGTCTCTAGTTTTCAGAAATGCACAGGTTTGGTAGGTTTCCCCTAGGTGGCGGCTGAGCTACAGGCCAAACTCTACAGGTAGGCACTTTGCAAAAAAACACCTCTGTTTTCCTTCAAAAATTTGGGATGTGACCACTTTGCGCTTTGGG